>NC_134893.1:52496924-52694424 GCF_041734735.1 Babylonia areolata | reverse complement strand
ATATATAATAAAAAAATTTTTTTTTTAAAAAGAGACAGCGCCCAATATGGGACTCGAACCCATGACCCTCAGATTAAAAGTCTGATGCTCTACCGACTGAGCTAACCGGGCTGTCCGGCAGAAGACGACAGTCAGAGCTTACAGCCGAGTTCTTGGTGGCGCTTGGAGATGGGTCTTTTTGTTCAGTTGATGAACAGCCCAGCTTCAGAGCTCTTCTCAGCCGTGCAGTCGGTGGAAGGAGATGAAAAGACGGAGGAGAAGGAGGTTTGTGTGTGTGGAGGAGGGTGTGCGTGGGGGAGAAGAGTGTTGGGGTGGGTGGGCGGGAGCCGAGGGGGGGTCGGGGGGCGGGGGAATGGGCGGGAAGTGAGTGTATCACACTGAGTAAGATAAGATAAGATAAGAATAACTTTATTATCTCCAACTGGAGAAATTTGGTCAGGTGCATTATCACAACATAGACAAGTAAACAACATGGTGACCATAGCTGTAAAAGCCAACAACAGCCCCTACAAATATTACGAAGATACAAATGTAAAAAATATCACATACATCGTTTCATACATACATCCACACACTGCAGGTAATAACTAGTATTCTTAATGTAAAAACAGAAAGAATGAAGAAACATTATTTGAATATAATTATAAACATAGCTTACTATACTACACATTGGTTATAATAGACAGATAAGATAAGAATAAAGATGAATTGCGGAAAACCACAACCAGATAATCAGCACACACCCGCACCGCACGCCCCCCCCCCCTCCCCCAACACTCACCCCACACACGCGGATAACTTGATTAAACAAGAGTAATAAACATATGTTCTCAAATAAAAGCATTTCACATATTCGCTTTTAAAAACATTGCAATTAATTATTACATCGCAATTATTAAACAGAAATATATTTAGAATATGGACGTTAGCATTAGACATATTCATTGTACATTCATCCTGCATATTGCACATTATTCTTCCTACATATTGCACATTCATTATAACCAATTGTCACGTTTTAAGCTCAGTAAACACACACACACACACACACACACACACACACACACACACACACACACCACAACTAGAACAAGGTACAGCCTATCATGCACGGACTTTCACACGTCTCACATGAGAGTGCGCGCGCGCACACACACACACACACACACACACACACACACAGTTCTCAAGAATTTAAAAGGTGGATTGAACGTGGAATAAAAGTCTTCAGAGCTCTGGATTTCAACTTTAAAGTTCTGTAGCGTCGTCCTGATGGCAACAGCTCATAATACTTTGCTAAAATATGGGTGTCGTCAGTTGCTATCTGCCTGCTTTTTTTAACCACTCGACTTTCATACAGCTCTTGCATACTAGCTTGTTTCACTCCCACAATTTTACTGCATACACTCATGACATCGTTCAAAACACGCTTACTCCTCACTCCCAAACTTCCATACCAGCACATAAATGAAACTGTAAGCACGGACTCGATACAACATCGATAATAACTTTGAAGAATATTTGAATTTATACCAACATTTCTAAGCTTCTGTAAACAAAAAATTCTAGATTGACATTTCTTATGAATGGAATCAACATTTCTGTCAAAAGTCAGCTTATTGTCTAAGATGGTCCCTAAATATTTATATTCATTGACCCTCTCCTCTGTTTGACCACTGTGTGGGGGTGTGTGTGCCGGTGTGGGCTGGGTGTGTCTGTGTGTTTCTGTGTGAGTTTCTCCAAAAATTTTCTCAAACACACACACACACAGACACACACGGAAGCGCGCGCACACACACACACACACACACACACACACACACACACACACACACACACACACACACACACACACACACACACACCGTCCAGTATGTCAGTACAACTAATCAGTTAAATCAGTCTTTATCGATCTGGCTGAGTTCGTTCAGACTGAACTGAGTGAGTCAACGGTCTTGTAAAACCACGTTTCTCGGTCTTATACATAACTTCATACGATCATGATGTTCCGCCGGGCAGTATACTGTCTCCGAGATTCTTCAGTTGACTTACTCTTGAAAACAGCTCTCAGTCAACATGTCCACTGATAAATTTGGTTTGTGTCTGTATCCGCAGAGTATCAGTCATCAGTAGTTCAAGGAGGCTTCACTGCGTTCGGACAAATCCATGTACGCTACACCACATCTGCCAAACAGTGACGGCGAAATCAATCATCCTGAACTGAAGGAAACTGCAAAAATCACGTGTGCTTGTGCCAAACTCTCAGTGGCGATACGTGCTGCGAAAAGCTGGCAGAATTTGCGTTTTTAGGCCGGGTTTAGCTTCTGCTTGGTTTACGAGGAAGTGAGACTCACGCCGCTGTCACGCCGGGTCGTCGAGTCAACTGAGTTACACAAAACCACGCGGCTTCAGTCAACGAATTTCCGTCGATACACTGACTCAGTGGTGTCGGTGCACTGCACGCGAAATATTTCAAGTCACGATTTCGAATTGTCAGGAAACAGAAACGCGCATAGTTACGTGTATTCATGTGACACTGATTTACACTGCAGTGCTTTTGCTCAGTGATGATGAATATCCGTCAGATTTTTTTCCCACCAGGGAGGTAATAACTCAAACTAAGAAAACCTATGAGGATTTCTTATCTCCCTTCGCCACTTTGTTTTCTCTCGCGCATTCACTACGATTTGCGTCGCTCGCTATGTTGTCAGCCGGAATAGCTCAGTTGGGAGAGCGTTAGACTGAAGATCTAAAGGTCCCTGGTTCAATCCCGGGTTCCGGCACGGAACACTATCCGGCGGTTGACACTTTTTCTTCACTTTTTCTTAATTCTAGAAACGCACACACACACGCACGGCACACACCCAGACACGATATATTTTACGAATTCGCCCTAAATTCAAAACAAAAATGATCTAAGTAAATTTAGGTGCGCCTGTGCCGGTGTGTGTGTGTATGGGTGCCAGTGTGCGTGTGTGTGTGTGAGTGCGTGTGTGTGTGTCTGTGTGTGTGTGTGTGTGTCACAGTGAGAGTCAGTGTGTGTGTGCAAGAAAACAAAAAACACTTCCCTTGCGGCGTGTAGGCCTACCGTACTTGACAGTGGGTGAAACACACGCGGCAAGCAAGAACACACTGGCACGCGCGCACGTGCACGGCCCCAGGCACACAGAAGATACGTGCATGTCTGCTGCGACCATGGCATGATCCTGCCCACCAGGGTTTGGTCTGATATGGACCGCGGCGGCGATTTTTACTCCCCTGGGTCTGCCGGGTGCTACGGTCATTCCGTCGAAAGTTAAGCGATACACTGAACCCCCGGGACCGAGGTCCTGTACGCAGCGGCATGCACTGGCACGGGGTGCACTGTGACACAAAAGACGGAACCCCGGCACACTGGCACACGGTAGCAAAGGGGATGTCTCAAGCAACATTTTACTGGAAAATCCAGTTTGATCGTAAAATGAATATATTTGCAGACAAAACAAAACAAAACAAAACAAAAACAAACAAAAACAAACAACAACAAAAAAACAGAAAAAGAAAAAAGGCCGGGGTGGCGTTGCACTGCCTTCCGTGACAACGCGTTCTCCCCAGAGAGAGCAGCCCGAATTTCACACTGACTGGCTCAGTAGTCTGACCAAAAAACAAAGGCATTTTATCGCACTAATGTCAAAGACACGGGAATTTTGATTGTTGCGAGGTTGTTCATTCATTTATCCTCACTCACTGAATTGCACACCCAGCACTGTACTCAGTTTCCCTGAAACTATATTCACTGAGAAATACTAAGTAATACCACAACGCTCGCAACGCAACAAATAGGTCTAGATGACAGGAAAAGTGGGAAGTTGGGGTGGACTTAAGATGATAATCACATAATTATTTATTGTAAATGTATTTAAAACATCATAGTTTCAGCTGCCAGTGAGTACATTTCATAGTAGAGATGACATAAATATTGCCGCCGCCTATTTCCGATATAAATCAGAACAAACAATCTTCTTCTTCTTTTTTAAAGCATACAAACAAACCCAAGGGTAGTCGAATATCGTTACACTGACATGCAATGTAATGAAAATGTCACACAAATTATTTTACGATGGAAGCAGGGATGGAAATCACTCAGGACTGAGTGAATCAATGGGAGGTATTAACTCAAACTAAGAAAACCTATGAGGATTTCTTATCTCCCTTCGCCACTTTGTTTTCTCTCGCGCATTCACTACGATTTGCGTCGCTCGCTATGTTGTCAGCCGGAATAGCTCAGTTGGGAGAGCGTTAGACTGAAGATCTAAAGGTCCCTGGTTCAATCCCGGGTTCCGGCACGGAACACTATCCGGCGGTTGACACTTTTTCTTTCTTTTTTTCTTCAGTTTTTCTTAATTCAAGAAACGCACACACACACGCACGGCACACACCCAGACACGATATATTTTACGAATTCGCCCTAAATTCAAAACAAAAATGATCTAAGTGAATTTAGGTGCGCCTGTGCCGATGTGTGTGTGTGTGTGTGTGTGTGCCAGTGTGCGTGTGTGTGTGTGTGTGAGTGCGTGTGTGTGTGTGTGTGTGTGTGTGTCAGTGTGTGTGTGTCACAGTGAGTTAGTGTGTGTGTGTGTAGGACTACCTTACGTTACAGTGGGTGAAACACACGCAGCAAGCAAGAACACACCGGCACGTGCGCACGTACACGGCCACTGTATACGTGCATGTCTGCTGCGATGATGGCGAAAGAAGCAATGAGTTTGTGAAGTGAAGCATGATCATGATCCTGCCCACCAGGGTTTGGTCTGATATGGACCGGGATTTTTACTCCCCTGGGTCTGCCGGGTGCTACGGTCATTCCGTCCAAGTTAAGCGATACACTGAACCGCCGGGGCCGAGGTCCTGTACGCAGCGGCATGCACTGGCACGGAGTGCACTGTGACATAAAAGACGGAACCCCAGCACACTGGCACACGGTAGCAAAGGGGCTGTCTCAAGCAACATTTTACGGGAAAATCCAGTTTGATCGTAAAATGAATATATTTGCAGACAAAACAAAACAAAACAAAAAAAAACAAACAAACAACAACAAAAACAGAAAAAGGAAAAAGGCCGGGGTGGCGTTGCACTCCGTGACAACGCGTTCTCCCCAGAGAGAACAGCCCGAATTTCACACTGACTGGCTCAGTAGTCTGACCAAAAAACAAAGGCATTTTATCGCACTAATGTCCAAAGACACGGGAATTTAGATTAATGCGATGTTGTTCATTCATTTATCCTCACTCACTGAATTGCACACCCGGCACTGCATATCAGTTTCCAAACTATATTCACTGAGAAATATTAAGTAATACCACAACGCTCGCAACGCAACAAATAGGTCTAGATGACAGGAAAAGTGGGAAGTTGGGGTGGACTTAAGATGATAATCACATAATTATTTATTGTAAATGTATTTAAAACATCATAGTTTCAGCTGCCAGTGAGTACATTTCATAGTAGAGATGACATAAATATTTCCGCCTATTTCAGATATAAATCAGAACAAACAATCTTCTTCTTCTTTTTTAAAGCATACAAACAAACCCAAGGGTAGTCGAATATTGTTACACTGACATGCAATGTAATGAAAATGTCACACAAATTATTTTACGATGGAAGCAGGGATGGAAATCACTCAGGACTGAGTGAATCAAAGGGAGGTAATAACTCAAACTAAGAAAACCTATGAGGATTTCTTATCTCCCTTCGCCACTTTGTTTTCTCTCGCGCATTCACTACGATTTGCGTCGCTCGCTATGTTGTCAGCCGGAATAGCTCAGTTGGGAGAGCGTTAGACTGAAGATCTAAAGGTCCCTGGTTCAATCCCGGGTTCCGGCACGGAACACTATCCGGCGGTTGACACTTTTTCTTTCTTTTTTTCTTCAGTTTTTCTTAATTCAAGAAACGCACACACACACGCACGGCACACACCCAGACACGATATATTTTACGAATTCGCCCTAAATTCAAAACAAAAATGATCTAAGTGAATTTAGGTGCGCCTGTGCCGATGTGTGTGTGTGTGTGTGTGCCAGTGTGCGTGTGTGTGAGTGCGTGTGTGTGTGTGTGTGTGTGTGTGTGTGTGTGTGTGTCAGTGTGTGTGTGTGTGTGTCACAGTGAGTTAGTGTGTGTGTGTGCAAGAAAAAAACAAAAAACACTTCCCTTGCGTGTAGGACTACCTTACGTTACAGTGGGTGAAACACACGCAGCAAGCAAGAACACACCGGCACGTGCGCACGTACACGGCCACTGTATACGTGCATGTCTGCTGCGATGATGGCGGAAGAAGCAATGAGTGTGAAGTGAAGCATGATCCTGCCCACCAGGGTTTGGTCTGATATGGACCGGGATTTTTACTCCCCTGGGTCTGCCGGGTGCTACGGTCATTCCGTCGAAGTTAAGCGATACACTGAACCGCCGGGGCCGAGGTCCTGTACGCAGCGGCATGCACTGGCACGGAGTGCACTGTGACATAAAAGACGGAACCCCGGCACACTGGCACACGGTAGCAAAGGGGATGTCTCAAGCAACATTTTACGGGAAAATCCAGTTTGATCGTAAAATGAATATATTTGCAGACAAAACAAAACAAAACAAAAAAAAACAAACAAACAACAACAAAAACAGAAAAAGGAAAAAGGCCGGGGTGGCGTTGCACTCCGTGACAACGCGTTCTCCCCAGAGAGAGCAGCCCGAATTTCACACTGACTGGCTCAGTAGTCTGACCAAAAAACAAAGGCATTTTATCGCACTAATGTCCAAAGACACGGGAATTTAGATTGTTGCGATGTTGTTCATTCATTTATCCTCACTCACTGAATTGCACACCCAGCACTGCACTCAGTTTCCAAACTATATTCACTGAGAAATACTAAGTAATACCACAACGCTCGCAACGCAACAAATAGGTCTAGATGACAGGAAAAGTGGGAAGTTGGGGTGGACTTAAGATGATAATCACATAATTATTTATTGTAAATGTATTTAAAACATCATAGTTTCAGCTGCCAGTGAGTACATTTCATAGTAGAGATGACATAAATATTTCCGCCTATTTCAGATATAAATCAGAACAAACAATCTTCTTCTTCTTTTTTAAAGCATACAAACAAACCCAAGGGTAGTCGAATATTGTTACACTGACATGCAATGTAATGAAAATGTCACACAAATTATTTTACGATGGAAGCAGGGATGGAAATCACTCAGGACTGAGTGAATCAAAGGGAGGTATTAACTCAAACTAAGAAAACCTATGAGGATTTCTTATCTCCCTTCGCCACTTTGTTTTCTCTCGCGCATTCACTGCGATTTGCGTCGCTTGCTATGTTGTCAGCCGGAATAGCTCAGTTGGGAGAGCGTTAGACTGAAGATCTAAAGGTCCCTGGTTCAATCCCGGGTTCCGGCACGGAACACTATCCGGCGGTTGACACTTTTTCTTTCTTTTTTTCTTCAGTTTTTCTTAATTCAAGAAACGCACATACACACGCACGGCACACACACAGACATGATATATTTTACGAATTCGCCCTAAATTCAAAACAAAAATGATCTAAGTGAATTTAGGTGCGCCTGTGCCGGTGTGTGTGTGTATGGGTGCCAGTGTGCGTGTGTGTGTGTGTGTGAGTGCGTGCGTGTGTGTGTGTGTGTGTGTGTGTGTCAGTGTGTGTGTGTCAGTGTGTGAGTGTGTGTGTGTGTCACAGTGAGTTAGTGTGTGTGTGTGCAAGAAAAAAACAAAAAACACTTCCCTTGCGTGTAGGACTACCTTACGTTACAGTGGGTGAAACACACGCGGCAAGCAAGAACACACCGGCACGTGCGCACGTACACGGCCACTGTATACGTGCATGTCTGCTGCGAGGATGGCGGAAGAAGCAATGAGTGTGAAGTGAAGCATGATCCTGCCCACCAGGGTTTGGTCTGATATGGACCGGGATTTTTACTCCCCCGGGTCTGCCGGGTGCTACGGTCATTCCGTCGAAGTTAAGCGATACACTGAACCGCCGGGGCCGAGGTCCTGTGCGCAGCGGCATGCACTGGCACGGAGTGCATTGTGACATAAAAGACGGAACCCCGGCACACTGGCACACGGTAGCAAAGGGGATGTCTCAAGCAACATTTTACGGGAAAATCCAATTTGATCGTAAAATGAATATATTTGCAGACAAAACAAAACACTGAAAACAAAACAAAACAAAAGAAAAAGAAAAAGAAAAAAGGCCGGGGTGGCGTTGCAGTGCCTTCAGTGGCCCCCGGGCAACGCGTTCTCCCCAGAGAGAGCAGCCCGAATTTCACACTGACTGGCTCACGGCAGTCTGACCAAAAAACAAAGGCATTTTTATCGCACTAATGTCCAAAGACACGGGAATTTAGACTGTTGCGATGTTGTTCAATCATTTATCCTCACTCACCGTGAATTGCACACCCGGCACTGCATATCAGTTTCCAAACTATATTCACTGTCAAATACTAAGTAATACCACAACGCTGGCAACGCAACAAATAGGTCTAGATGACAGGAAAAGTGGGAAGTTGGGGTGGACTTAAGATGATAATCACATAATTATTTTTTGTAAAAATTTTTAATGTATTTAAAACATCATAGTTTCAGCTGCCAGTGAGTACATTTCGTCAGTAGAGATGACATAAATATTTCCGCCTATTTCAGATATAAATCAGAACAATCTTCTTCTTCTTTTTTAAAGTATACAGACAAACCCAAGGGTAGTCGAATATTGTTACACTGACATGCAATGTAATGAAAATGTCACACAAATTATTTTACGATGGAAGCAGGGATGGAAATCACTCAGGACTGAGTAAATCAAAGTGAGATAATAACTCAAACTAAGAAAACCTATGAGGATTTCTTATCTCCCTTCGCCACTTTGTTTTCTCTCGCGCATTCACTACGATTTGCGTCGCTCGCTATGTTGTCAGCCGGAATAGCTCAGTTGGGAGAGCGTTAGACTGAAGATCTAAAGGTCCCTGGTTCAATCCCGGGTTCCGGCACGGAACACTATCCGGCGGTTGACACTTTTTCTTTCTTTTTTTTCTTCAGTTTTTCTTAGTTCAAGAACTGAACGCACACACACGCACGGCACACACCCAGACACGATATATTTTACGAATTCGCCCTAAATTCAAAACAAAAATGATCTAAGTGAATTTAGGTGCGTCTGTGCCGATGTGTGTGTGTGTGTGTGTGTGTGTGTGTGTGTGTGTGTGTGTGTGTGTGTGTGTGTGTGACAGTGAGTCAGTATGTGTGTGTGCAAGAAAAAAACAAAAAAACACTTCCCTTGCGTGTAGGCCTACCGTACGTTACAGTTGGTGAAACACACGCGGCAAGCAAGAACACACCGCCACGCGCGCACGTACACGGCCCCGAGCACACAAACTTAACTTCAGAAGATACGTGCATGTCTGCTGCGACGATGGCGAAAGAAGCAATGAGTGTGAAGTGAAGCATGATCATGATCCTGCCCACCAGGGTTTGGTCTGATATGGACCGGGATTTTTACTCCCCTGGGTCTGCCGGGTGCTACGGTCATTCCGTCCAAGTTAACCGACACACTGAACCGCCGGGGCCGAGGTCCTGTACGCAGCGGCATGCACTGACACGGAGTGCACTGTGACATAAAAGACGGAACCCCGGCACACTGGCACACGGTAGCAAAGGGGATGTCTCAAGCAACATTTTACGGGAAAATCCAATTTGATCGTAAAATGAATATATTTGCAGACAAAACAAAACACTGTAAACAAAACAAAACAAAAGAAAAAAGAAAAAGAAGAAGGCCGGGGTGGCGTTGCAGTGCCTTCAGTGGCAACGCGTTCTCCCCAGAGAGAGCAGCCCGAATTTCACACTGACTGGCTCAGCAGTCTGACCAAAAAACAAAGGCATTTTATCGCACTAATGTCCAAAGACACGGGAATTTTGATTGTTGCGAGGTTGTTCATTCATTTATCCTCACTCACTGAATTGCACACCCAGCACTGTACTCAGTTTCCAAACTATATTCACTGAGAAATACTAAGTAATACCACAACGCTCGCAACGCAACAAATAGGTCTAGATGACAGGAAAAGTGGGAAGTTGGGGTGGACTTAAGATGATAATCACATAATTATTTATTGTAAATGTATTTAAAACATCATAGTTTCAGCTGCCAGTGAGTACATTTCATAGTAGAGATGACATAAATATTGCCGCCGCCTATTTCAGATATAAATCAGAACAAACAATCTTCTTCTTCTTTTTTAAAGCATACAAACAAACCCAAGGGTAGTCGAATATCGTTACACTGACATGCAATGTAATGAAAATGTCACACAAATTATTTTACGATGGAAGCAGGGATGGAAATCACTCAGGACTGAGTGAATCAATGGGAGGTATTAACTCAAACTAAGAAAACCTATGAGGATTTCTTATCTCCCTTCGCCACTTTGTTTTCTCTCGCGCATTCACTACGATTTGCGTCGCTCGCTATGTTGTCAGCCGGAATAGCTCAGTTGGGAGAGCGTTAGACTGAAGATCTAAAGGTCCCTGGTTCAATCCCGGGTTCCGGCACGGAACACTATCCGGCGGTTGACACTTTTTCTTTCTTTTTTTCTTCAGTTTTTCTTAATTCAAGAAACGCACACACACACGCACGGCACACACCCAGACACGATATATTTTACGAATTCGCCCTAAATTCAAAACAAAAATGATCTAAGTGAATTTAGGTGCGCCTGTGCCGATGTGTGTGTGTGTGTGTGTGCCAGTGTGCGTGTGTGTGTGTGTGTGAGTGCGTGTGTGTGTGTGTGTGTGTGTGTGTGTGTGTGTGTGTCTGTGTGTGTGTGTGTGTCACAGTGAGTTAGTGTGTGGTGTGTGCAAGAAAAAAAACAAACACTTCCCTTGCGTGTAGGACTACCTTACGTTACAGTGGGTGAAACACACGCGGCAAGCAAGAACACACCGCCACGCGCGCACGTACACGGCCCCGAGCACACAAACTTAACTTCAGAAGATACGTGCATGTCTGCTGCGACGATGGCGAAAGAAGCAATGAGTGTGAAGTGAAGCATGATCATGATCCTGCCCACCAGGGTTTGGTCTGATATGGACCGGGATTTTTACTCCCCTGGGTCTGCCGGGTGCTACGGTCATTCCGTCCAAGTTAAGCGATACACTGAACCGCCGGGGCCGAGGTCCTGTGCGCAGCGGCATGCACTGGCACGGAGTGCACTGTGACATAAAAGACGGAACCCCGGCACACTGGCACACGGTAGCAAAGGGGATGTCTCAAGCAACATTTTACGGGAAAATCCAATTTGATCGTAAAATGAATATATTTGCAGACAAAACAAAACAAAACAAAACAAAACAAAAAAAAAAACCAAAAAAACAAAAACAAAAAAAAACACACAAAAAAAAGAAAAAAGGCCGGGGCGGCGTTGCAGCGCCTTGGCAACGCGTTCTCCCGAGGGAGAGCAGCCCGAATTTCACACTGACTGGCTCAGCAGTCTGACCAAAAATATTACAATACAGCACAATGCAATACAATACAGTGCAGTGCAATACGTGACCCGGCATGATACAATACAATACAATGCAATGTAACTTGATGCAATGCGATACAGAGCAATGCATTGCAACGGATACAATACAATACAATACAATACAACCGTGACACAACATAACAGGGGATACAATACAACTGATACAAGACAACATGATACAGCCCACAACAGCCGGCTTGAATATCAATTTTGACCTCACAGCGTTTCACATATATATGTATGTGTGCCAGTGTGTGTGTGTGTGTGTGTGTGTGTGTGTGTGTGTGTGTGTGTGTGTGTGTGTGTGTGTGTGTGTGTGTGTGTGTGTGCGTGTGTGAGGGAGAAACGGAGGGAAACAGAGGACAAACTGAATGGTAACTGAGAGACAGAGTAAAATGTCTAAATGCATACTTTATTGAGGGCACACACACACACACACACACACACACACACACACACACACACACACACACACACACACGCCGGGGCTGGGGAGTATCGACACTGACGGGGAAGTACAGTATCGATACAGGGTAGGCCTACTGACCGGACGCGGGAGAAAATCGACACGCTCCCAAGCGCCACTGTGTGTACGCTAATATATGCGTGAATGTGTGTCACAGATTTAAATTTGGAATGAAATCTTTTTTTTTTTCTTCTTCTTTTTTTTAAGTGCTCGTACACACACACACACACACACACACACACACACACACACACACACACACACACACACACACACACACACACACACACACGCATGCAGTTGACTGTATGCCGGGCTCAGATTTGAAAAGTTACAAGCCTAAAACTGCTTTAAGCAGAGCGCGCGCGCGCGCGTGCATGTGTGTGAATGTTGCAGATAATCTCTCAACATTTCCGACGTCACCTTCAAGACAAGTGACAGTTATTTCCCTTCGACCGATGTTCGACGGCTCATGCAGACACTTCAGCAGTTCACATAAGAAATCGAACAATTTCTCGGAGTCTCCTGTCCGTGTTCTCACTTCATGTCAGCTTCCAAAAGCCTTCAAGTAATTTCTGCCACCTCAAACAAAGATCAAAACTGAAGAAAAAAAAGTTGTTGTTATTTTAAAAGGGGGAAAAAACATATTCTTTTCCTACTCTCGATCTCTAGCCGGGTCTCTCTCATCCATTAATTTTGATGTTGCTTTTTTTTCGGATCTCTCTCTCTCTCTCTCTCTCTCTCTCTCTCTCTCCGTCTCTGTCTCGCGTTCACCTGTGACATTAATTTTACTAGTTCTCATAATGCCGTGTGTTATATGTACCAGTGTGGACTGAGTTATGCTTCCTTTGGCAATGACTGAGCAATTCCCCCTATTGTTGCTTTGTCTATCTCTATTTATTGTAGACTTACTGTTTCCTGTTCACATTAGTCAGTATAGTATTTGATGAAATACAATCTATCCTTATGAATGTGTAAGCCGAGTGCGTGCCAGTGCCAGTGCGTGAGTACGCGGGGGCGCGCGTGTATACTTACTATGTGTGTGTGTGTGTGTGTGTGAGTGTGTGTGTGAGTGTGTGTGTGTGTGCCAGTGTGTCAGTGTGTGTGTGTGTGTGTGTGTGTGTGTGTGTGTGCCGTGTGTGTGTGTGTGAGTGTGTGTGTGTGTGTGTGTGTGTGTGTGTGTGTGTGTCACGTCACCGGGTGTGTGTGTGTGTTATCATTACCATTCTTATGCCTTTATGCTAGTATTGTGTAAGCATGTCTATGACTTTATGTAGTATTGTGTAGTCACTGCGCGTGCATGCTATGGCAAAAAGAGCAGACCCTGTTTCAGGGCGGGGACTGGATTTGTCTTCTCTCTCTCTCTCTCACACACACACACACACACACACACACACACACACTGCTCCAAACCTCTCGCTCAATCACTTTTCCACTTCACTGTACGCTCGAACGGCTTGCCTGACCATTGATACATGAGATGTTTGTATCAGTAGCCCCTGATACAGCGCCAAGAGGCCCGCGCCACCACTGAAGCAGGGGAAAGCCCTGGCTATCGCGAAACCGTGGACAGCCCGGTTAGCTCAGTCGGTAGAGCATCAGACTTTTAATCTGAGGGTCATGGGTTCGAGTCCCATATTGGGCGCTGTCTCTTTTTTTTCTTTCTTTTTTTTTTTTTCTTTCTTTCTTTCTTTTTTTTTTTATAGTTTTTTTGTTTTGTTCACCAGCCTAGAAATATGTGTGTAGTGCGATATTTTCTCATCCTGCCACCATGATCAACTGCATTGCAGATATCATTATTTCTTCTTTTTTTTTCCTTTATTTTTTTTTATATACAATGTAGTACGTGTACTATACTAGCCAGCTGCCTAAAGCTCTGTCTCTGTGAGAATGGCTCTCTCTCCCTCAGTTTTTCATAGACAACGACAGACTGACACTCTATCTGGCTCTCTCTCTTTCTGTCCTCCTCCCCGCCCCATCCGGCCCCTCTCTGTATGGATCTGACGGTCACACACACACACACACACACACACACACACACACACACACACACACACGTTTCATTCAGTTCCCAGTCTCTCTCTCTCTTTTCAAAGGTTCAAAGAAATTCATCTCCCACTTTAGAGTAAATAGCTGCTGCAACAGGTTGGAAGTTTTGCTGACTGAGGACGATTGCTCAGTTTCACGAAGGTAACATTTCAATGGGTCCAGCGCCACTGACAACAAAGAGTAACCCCTGGCTGTCCTCAACTTACCGACAGCCCGGTTAGCTCAGTCGGTAGAGCATCAGACTTTTAATCTGAGGGTCATGGGTTCGAGTCCCATATTGGGCGCTGTCTGTCCTTTTTTTCTTTCTCTCTCTCTTTTTTCCTTTTTTTCTTCTTTTTTTTGACATTTTTTTTATAGTTTGTTTTGTATTGTTCACCAACATAGAAATATGTTTGTGGTGCGATATTGTCTCATCAGTCGCTTCGCCATGATCAATCGCATTGCAGATATCATTATTTCTTCTTTTTTTTTCTTCAGCATTTTTTTTTTTTTTTTAATGTAGGACGTCTACTATACTAGCGAGCTGGTTAAATCTCTTTCTGTGAGAATGGTTCTCTCTCCCTTTTTCATAGACAACGACACACACACACACACTGTGACACACACACATACACACACCGTGACACACACACACACACACACACACACACAAGCACAGCCGGTGCACACACACACCCACACACACACAAGCACACACACACACACACTGTCACACACACACACACACACACACCGTGACACACACACACTGTCACACACACACACACACACACACACAAGCACAGCCGGTGCACACACACACACACAAGCACACACACACAAGCACACACACACACACACTTTTCATTTCCGACTTCTCTCTCTTTTCAAAGAAATCCATCTCCCAACTATCCCATCTATCACTGCTGCAACAGATTGGAGTTTTGCTGAGGACGGCGATACTTACTCAGTGTCACGAAGGCTACGTTTCAATGGGTCCAGCGCCACCGACAACTACTGAAGAGTCTGAACCCCTGGCTGTCCACACACTGTCGACAGCCCGGTTAGCTCAGTCGGTAGAGCATCAGACTTTTAATCTGAGGGTCATGGGTTCGAGTCCCATATTGGGCGCTGTCTCTCTTTTTTTTCTTTCTTTCTTTTTTTTTTTTTTTTTTTTTACTTTCTTGGTTTTGTTCACCAGCCTAGAAATATGTGTGTGGTGCGATATTTTCTCATCCTGCCACCATGATCAACTGCATTGCAGATATCATTATTTCTTCTTTTTTTTCTTTTTTCTTTTTTTATACAATGTAGTACGTGTACTATACTAGCCAGCTGCCTAAAGCTCTGTCTCTGTGAGAATGGCTCTCTCTCCCTCAGTTTTTCATAGACAACGACAGACTGACACTCTGTCTGGCTCTCTCTCTTTCTGTCCTCCTCCCCGCCCCATCCGGCCCCTCTCTGTATGGATCTGACGGTCACACACACACACACACACACACACACACACACACACACACACACGTTTCATTCAGTTCCCAGTCTCTCTCTCTTTTTAAAGGTTCAAAGAAATTCATCTCCCACTTTAGAGTAAATCGTTGCTGCAACAGTTTGGAAGTTTTGCTGACTGAGGACGGAATATTGCTCAGTTTCACGAAGGTAACGTTTCAATGGGTCCAGCGCCACTGACAGTTTCAGTTTCAGTTTCAGTAGCTCAAGGAGGCGTCACTGCGTTCGGACAAATCCATATACGCTGCACCACATCTGCCAAGCAGATGCCTGACCAGCAGCGTAACCCAACGCGCTTAGTCAGGCCTTGAGAAAAAGAAAAAAAAAGGTGAATAAATAATAGATAAGCTTACATAAATAAATAAATAAATAAATAATAATTATAATATAAAAAAGGTAGTAGTAATAATAATAACAATAATAAAATAAAAATAATAAATAAATAAGACAACAATGATGATAAATAAGCAAATAAATGTAAAACATGAAGACACACATTCACACATGCACCCACTCATGCATAACAGATATGCACCAAACATGCAGTTTCACAGATATGAAAGCACAGTCAAATACATATAAACGTACATGAGCTCCAACACACACACACACACACACACACACACATTACCCTGCACCTCCTCTACCCCCCTCCTCCACACACTCATTTCTAGTCTACGTATCGAAGCTCAGTCCACGGCACACACACACACACACACACACACATACGCCCATATCTCCCACCCCCAACCCCACACACATATATACAAAGATATATACTATATATATATATATATATATATACGTTCCAATATCCTGTTGCTCCCACAGTGTAGGCATGCATACACTCACATACCTCATCCTCTACCCCACCTCCCCCCCCCCGCACCCCCACCTCCTCCTCACACACACAGACACAGACACACACACACACGTGCGCAGAACTCTCCTGACACTTGTGTACACTTACACTCTCGCACATGCACAAACGCACTCAAAAACACAGACCCACACATGCACACAAACACACACACGCACAGAGGCTGCCACTGATTGGCCGCAAGAGGGATGGGAAAAGATATCTGATGCCAAGAACGTGGCGTCTAGTGTGTTGCTCAGTCTATTGTATTTGGAAAAGCCCACAGAGACTCTGTTCCGTTTTGAAGAAATTTGCCGCGCAATGTTGGTTTGGAAATTATGCCGATATTTGTTTGATTTGCAAAGCATGTGCTCTACCTTTCATGTTAGACTTACGGCCGCTCCCTCTCACTGTCTACAAAGAGTAATCCCTGGCTGTCCTCAATCTGTCGACAGCCCGGTTAGCTCAGTCGGTAGAGCATCAGACTTTTAATCTGAGGGTCATGGGTTCGAGTCCCATATTGGGCGCTGTCTCTTTTTTTTTTCCCCTGCAGCAAGAGAAATCCGATGCGATATTCAATTTCACACCATCATCACAGTCATTACCCAAAGTACAGGGACTTATCTATATAAAACATCAGTCTGTTCCGTCGTCATTTTTTTTCTTTTTAAAGTTTTCACAGTGTATAGCCATTCGACCTTCAAAGTCCGCCAAAGAAGCCCGACGGATTGCAAAAGGAACTCGACAATCCATGAATCACAGTTTGAAACTGTTATGCCACTCTAGGCCGCATTTTTCGCGACAGGAATAACCCGTTGGACTCTTTTTCCACCACTAAAATACGGAAGAAGTTTCGTTTTGAGCGGGCAACCATTTTCGCTCTTGTGGATCAAGTTGAAGAGGACTTGCGCTACGACGTGCCACGTCAAGGATCCCTGACATCTGTGTGTGTGTGCGTGTGCGTGTTTGTGTGTGTGTGTGTGTGTGTGCCGTGGAAGCTGCGATACATAGACTAGAAACTCCGAGTGTGTGGAGGAGGGGGTAGAGGAGGTGCAGGGAAATTTGTGGTGTGTGTGTGTGTGTGTGTGTGTGTGTGTGTTGGAGCTCATGTACGTTTATATGTATTTGACAGTGCTTTCATATCTATGAAACTGCGTTTTGGGGGCATATCTGTTATGCATGTGTGGGTGTATGTGTGAATGTGTGTCTTCATGTTTTATATTTATTTGCTTATTTGTCATCATTGTTGTCTTATTTATTTAATTATTTATTTATTATTATTATTATTTTATCATTATTTTCATTACTACTATCTTTTTTTTTTCTTTTTTTTTCATCATAATTATTATTTATTTATTTATGTATGTACGCTTATATATATATATTTTTTTTTTTTTTTTTTTTTTTTTTCTCAAGGCCTGACTAAGCGCGTTGGGTTACGCTGCTGGTCAGGCATCTGCTTGGCAGATGTGGTGTAGCGTATATGGATTTGTCCGAACGCAGTGACGCCTCCTTGAGCTACTGATACTGATACTGACACCAACTCTACAAGTACTTTTGGCACTGCGTTTTTACGCATCAGGGTCTGAACAAGACATGATAGGCGAGCTGACAGGTGTCGATCAGTCCACTGTCAGCCGTACAGTCGACCGAGTGACCAACGCCCTGCTGTTAAGACGAGTGAGTGACACCATCAAAATGCCAAGCCCTGCACAAGTCCGACAGACTAAAGTTCTATGCAATGAGACGATTCCCAGATGTGATTGGTTGTGTGGATGGCACACACGTACCAATCCAGGCACCAAGAGAACGCGAATTCGAGTTCGTAAACAGAAAACACTTCCACTCGATCAACGTTCAGGTAAGCAACTTCACGTATCAAGCATAGTCCCGTTACTCTGTGTGTGTGTGTGTGTGTGTGTGTGTGTGTGTGTTTGTGTGAGACGATCAATGTGTAGTGTGTGTGTGTGTGTGTGTGTGTGTGTGTGCACATCAATGTGTGTGTGTTTGTGTGTGTGTGTGTTTGTGTGAGACGATCAATGTGTAGTGTGTGTGTGTGTGTGTGTGTGTGTGTTTGTGTGAGACGATCAATGTGTAGTGTGTGTGTGTGTGAGCACATCAGTGTGTGTGTGTGTGTGTTTGTGTGAGACGATCAATGTGTAGTGTGTGTGTGTGTGCACATCAATGTGTGTGTGTGTGTGTGTGTTTGTGTGAGACCATCAATGTGTAGTGTGTGTGTGCACATCAATGTGTGTGTGTGCGTGCGTGTGTGTGTGTGTGTGTGCCTGTGTGTGTTTGTGTGAGACGATCAATGTGTAGTGTGTGTGTGTGTATGTGCACATCAATGTGTGTGTGCGTCTGTGTGTGTTTGTGTGTGTGTGAGACGATCAATGTGTAGTGTGTGTGTGTGCATATCAATGTGTGTGTGTGTGTGTGTGTGTGTGTGTGTAGGGAGGGGGGATTTGTATTCCTTATTCTTTTTTTTAAACTCTGTTGTGCATGGAATGCCCTATTGGCTATGGCCTACAGGATACTCCGGCACGCAGAAGAGGGTTAAGAAACACTTTTGACAAAACTATTACTATAGCCAACAGGTGTTCAAAACATAGTGTCATAAACCTACATAATCTTTAGCACCAAGTGCCTTGTTGGCCATAGTAATAATATGGCCAAGTATGTGTTCAAATCATACAATATGTCAAAAGTTAACCTTTCTAATCTTGTAGCAAGTTGTTCAAGAATTGCCTTGTTGGCCAAAATGTTTGCATGTACAGTGGTTTGCACTTGTGTATTGACCAACAGGGCATTTCATGCACAAGTGGGTTCTGGGTGTTTATAGTGTTAAACTTTAACCCCTTTAAGTTCTGTATAACCTTGTACACCCTCTAATGTTTAGAACAACTTGCTGGCTATGCTGTTAGCATGGACAACAGGGTGTTCTATGCATGAGGTTTAACAGAGACCCTGTTCTATTTCTTTCAATCTTTTTCTTTAATATAAATAAAATGGAACAGCATTAACCCTCATGCATGGAACGACTTGTTCGCCCAAGAGGGTTAAGCCTCAAGGGCTTCAATTACACCGCCCTTCCATATATGGTTTACTAGATACTTAGTGACTTACAGTTTACAGTGTACATTTTTTTAGATGTTTTTCTTATTATGTTTCAGGTGATCTGTGACGGAGACTTACTTTGCCTCAACGTCATTGCCAAATGGCCAGGTTCTGTGCATGATGCCAGGATGTTGCGGGAATCAACATTTTTCTGTGACATGGAAAGTGCCAGGCCTCCTCTGAAAGGCATCATCTTGGGTGACAGTGCCTACATGCTGCGCATTTGGCTTATGACACCCATCCCCACACCAGCCAGCCGGAAAGAAGAGCGATTCAACTTCGCTCATAGTTCCACAAGAACCACCGTGGAACACTGCATCGGTGTAGCCAAGCAGAGGTGGCAGTGCCTTCGTGCCCGTTTGCGAGTCCAGCCAACTAAAGCATGCAAAGTAATACTTGTATGCTTTATGCTGCACAACCGTGCCAGAAAGGCAAATATGCCAACACCTCCCTCAGATTCTGAAGCTAGCAGTGATGAAAATGCTGATGTTGATGCTGGAGATTCTGATGACGACGTACTTGCTGCACAGCCTGTTCTGACTGAGAGAGCCAGGCTGACAGCTGGGAAGGAAACCCGCAGGAGGATTATTGATGAGAATTTTTTGTCAATGTAAGTAACATTTTGGAATTGATATAACTAACCACTCCCAATGTATGTCTCGAGAAATGAGCACCTCTCCATTTTCACACACAGCCATCTACAGACACATGCACACATTGTACACACAAGTCCATGAACACTCACATTCAGTGTTTCTCTCTCACACACACACACACACACACACACACACACACACACACAGTGACACACATATGCCCAGAGCCAGCTTTATGCAAATCAACAGGTTCTTCATTGTCATGAAATAGTACAAAGCCTGAGGACCATATTTGAAAACAAAACAAAACACGATGCACTGATGAGATGTTAAACCCGTAATGAAAAACCTGTTAATTGTTGAGTTCAGTCACTCAGTATGAACAAATTATAAAGTGCTTGAACTGAAACCTCTAACAGTAGATTCTTGGGGTGTCATGATTAAGCTAAGAACATTTTTTTACGTTATCACTCTGCAAGAAAAAAAAAACAGAAAAAAAACTATCATTTCTACATCACATACAAAATGCAATATCCACCCATCTAACACAACTACAAACAGCCCCTGTACAACTAGCCCGAACCATCAAACACCTAGCCAGCCTACCTATTTTCCTCATCAACGAACATAAAACTATATTTAATACTCATTAACCATTCAAAAAATCATTTGCAACTGAGGGCTGAAGGGACTCGAACTGAGCCATCTGGAGTTCTAATTTCCTGAGTTCTAGTTCTGTTTTCTTCTGCTGCAGTATAATTAGTGTTGTCTGTTCTTTATTCTTCTGTATCTGAGTTTTCAAAAACTGTTTATTTAACTCTGTTTCAGATTCCTCAGATGGATCTGACTGCTGGGATGGGTGCTTCCGCTTCTTACTGGTTCTTGGAGGATCCTGTGGAAGGCTGGTGGATGTGGAGGAAGATGAAGAAGGGGCCCGTGATGTAGAAGGCTGCGGTGTTGGGAATGAAGACTCTTGGACCTTCCTACTGCTAGGGGTATTAGACTGCGAAGAGCATGTGGCGACTGGTGTGCCCATGAATGGTATTGGACTGACTGCACAGCTTTGTCCACCATCATCCTCGGTGTCCAGGTCTGGCAACATGACAACACTGGGTCCAGGCTCTGAAACATATAACATGAATGCAATACTTTATCAACCGGGATGACATGACAATGACAGGGTTAACTTATGACATCAAGTGAAGTATACTGTATAGTAATTATAAGTATTTAAAATTTCAACCCTTCACTGCCGTTTTTGCTCAGGCTGACATAAGCGAAGTATAGCATTTCAACACGTGTTAACCCTCTTATGTATGTAGCACAAAATTAATAGTACAACCACAGGCGAAAACATCAAAAGAAAACAAAAATGGGATACCTTATTAAAAAAAAAACACAAAAAAACCCCACAAACTTTGTTCACTTTTCTATTGAAAATTTAATTTTTTTACAAGTTAGAAAATCATTGAAAGTGATATATTGTAAGACTTCAGAAGCAACAAAATGCAGCTGTATTTGGACAAAGAAATGGTACTAGCACTAGTAGCAAGCTGCAGTGGTCTCTCCGTCTTGCATTCCTGTCAAAATTCTGGGGGCTCCAGTAGGATCTCCATGCATAAAAGGATTTACTGCAATTTTCAGTATAGCTTAAGCCAAGGTGTGTTAATGAATGCCAGAAAAATGTTAATTGGAGGTAGAAGCTTCAGTTGTGCAGTTTCTTGAGTGTCAGCAGTTCCATTTGTACATTACTGCAAGAATGAATTAACCGTCTCATGCATATGCCCAGCTGGCCATGCAAACATCATGACCAACAGGGCATTCATGCACAAGAGGGTCAATGCTGAAGAAAATTTTACTGTCAGGTAAAAAAGAGGTATATTTACCTAGTGGCACACTTATGTTGTGGACAGTTGTTTCATAATTTTCTTGTGCAGAGGTAACCGTAGCTGATCTGCATGGCTGTTCTGTCACTGTAAAAGAAAAGATAGAGTATATTTACACATGGCTTGCACCAACAGAATAGATCATGCCTGATGTGTTTACACTACATTACAACACAAAGAACAAAGATATAAATGCAAATTACTTTCCAGAAATGTATACTTCAAAGGTAATTCCATGGAAAAATCACAAAAATTGTCTTGTCTATATACCATGGTTTATTAGTTTATGAAGGTAATTACTCAGCAAAAGTAGAAAATTACTGTTTCATAACATCACAGTTTTGTATAAAAGCTTTAGCAATGGTGTATAAATTATTATAATGTTTGTATGTGTTTTTTAACTTCACCCTATTGGGCATGGATCACCCTGCTGACCATGCTGATCAGCTGAATGTCCCAGGCATGAGTGTTAGTCAAGTGTTGTAAATAACTTGCCTGGTGGTAATGGAGTTGATGACACAGCTATGACAGATACATCTGTAAAACAAAAAATAAATACTGTAATACAACATGAGGCTCAAACTAAGTACAATGTACTCTCTCTCTCTCTCTCTCTCTCTCTCCCGTGCACACATTCTCAAACAAGTGCTGTCTATTGCCTCTCATTTCATGTTATGCTTATTCAATTATTGGCTAGAATATTCCAGTATAATTTTTAAACTGTATCTTACCAGCGGTGTTATCAGCTTGGTCCTGTGAGTATGTGTCAAATTCATCTGCACCTTCAAAGAAGAGAACCATTTTTGAATAAATCATTTTTTTTTCAAATTGAAAAACAACAACATTTTTTTATAAATAATACTATTCAAAACAATGAGATAAGGCCCTATAGTGAGCTTTCAGTTTCAGCCTACTCAGGACTTGAATTAGTGGAAATGTAATTGACTCAGCAAAACAATGTAATGTATATAATAATCAGTGTAATCTAATGAAAGATTTCGACACATTTTCCTTTGACCTTGTTTCAAGTTTGTGTGTCACTTCATAAAAGTTGATACATTTTACCACTATGAATGCATAAATTGAAATTAACCCTCTTAATCACAGAATGGCCATGACCAACTGGGTGTTGTATGGTTGAGTGTGAAAACCATGATCAAGCACACAGATCCACATATAAGTTATAACAGCGGTTGCAATTTTAGTTTGATTAGCGTCTGTGACTGAATGCTCAATGTAAGGCCTTATCCCATAAATGGCAAAAATGAAAAGTTTACTTTGCAAAAGTAAAAGTAAGTCTGCAGGGCACATGTGTCTGACCAAGGAACATAAAGAGGCCAAAGCAATCTACACAAACCTTCACAAACTGCTGACATGCCTTCAAGTTGAAGCCTCTTTTAAATTTACTTCATACTGTTCATCTTTCAAGTCTAATGTAGATTTTTGAAGTTTTTCACATGACATGATCCTTTGACAGTAATACAAACTGAACAGCATGAACTGCACATGAAAATTGCAGTGATGCTAATTAATACATAAATAACCTTTTCTATCATTCTTTCAGTGAGATGCTGAGATATAATACCAATATCGGTGCCAAATCTTATTTGTTATACACACACAAACACACACACACAAACACACACACACACTCACACACACACACTCACACACACACACAGTGAGACACACACACACACACACACACACACACACACACACACACACACACACACACACACACACACACACACACACACATACACAAGATTTACTTCTTGTTTCTACAGAGTAAAACTAAATGTACTTCGTTCAAAATTCAATAAAAGTCTCAAGGGTGTCTGTGGTAAATCTCAATGTTTTACAACATATCATTTACTTTTTGATTGTCAATATTTTAAGAAGCAATTAAAAAGACTTACTGTTAAAGACTCTGACTGCATTGTCCATTCACTTCCACTATTTCTCAAGGCAATTCATATGCTTATGAATAGTAGAATTGGTTCCTTTTTGTAATGTTTTTTGTAATTCTTTTTATATGTTTTTATTTATATTGTTCTTGTTAATTATTAATTTTATGTTTAAATGTATTCTTTACTCTTCACACATACTCACACACACATACTCACGCACGCACAGAGACACACACAACCACAAATACATGTACACGCGCGCGCGCACACACACACACACACACACACACACACACACACTATAGAAACATACAGTCACATTGTCACACACACATACACACACACTGAAACACACATCCACACACACGCGCGCGTGCACTCACACACACACACACACACACACAAACATTCGCTTATGAAAATCCCATTGGTTCGTTTTTGTAATGTTTGCTGCTAGTTCTTTATTATTATTTTTATTTTTACTCTACTTGTTAATTATTAATACATGTATTCTTTCTTCTACACACACACGCACACACACACACACACACACACACATTTAATTTATACACAGTTGTACACAAAGACATGCACTTCTTTTTCTCATAAGTTTTCTTCTCTGAAATGTTATTATGCAAACGCTGACATGCTGACAAACAAACTTAATGAACTGGGACTATTGTGTAACATACACAACTTTGATATTATTGCTTTAACTGAAGTATTACCAAAAAACTCCAAGGTTAAAACTGAAAATTTTGTACTTCCTGGTTATACAGGTTTTACAAACAACAAGGGAAGAGGTGTCAGTCTGTTCGTGCGGGAAGGGTGGGAGGTGTCCAGGATTGTAGAAATTGAAAGGATCTTTTCTCCTTCAATTTTTTGTAAAATATCATTACCTGGTAGTAACGAGCACATCATTTTTGGTGTAGTGTACAGATCCCCCAACTCAGATTATGAGGATCATGCTAGTGTAATCAAACTAATAAACTATGTATTTAACAGTTTTAAAAACAAGGTTATTGTCTCTGGAGATTTTAATTATCCAGAAACTGACTGGCAAAATGTGATAAGTTGTAAAAATGAGGGCCACCCAGCTACGAAATTTTTGGATTGTGTTCAACAAAATTACATTGTACAATTGGCTTCCGAGCCCACTCATTAGAGGTTTACAAAAACCTAATGTGCTAGATCTGTTGTTTACTAACCCTTATGAAAACGTCTACACTTTGGATTACTGGCCCCCTCTAGGGAAGAGCCACCATTCTGCCCTCTACTTTGATGTTCAGATCAAGTGGGAATATCCATCTGGTCACTCTGTGAAATATCAACTAGATAAAGGAGATTACGAAGGCATGAAGCATTACGTAGATGAGATAAACTGGGATGACCTTTTGAAAAATGAGACATCTGTGGATGAAACCTGGGAACTTATTCATGATGTAATAGTAAAGTCCATGAACAAATTTATTCCAAAAAAATCATTCAAACAAGGACCCTCCAATAAACAGAGACGTGATCCCATTCCCCAGTCACTTTTAGATAAAATTCATCAAAAGCGTAGAGCCTTTAAAAAATATAAGAAATATCCCACTAGTGAGAACTATAAAATGTATGCACATGCTAGAAACCAGGTAACATGGGAGTCAAGAAAAAACATGAAAGCTAAGGAAACTAAATTAGCTAAAGAATCTAAGCATAATCCAAAAGGATTCTTCCGTTATGTTGCAAGTAAAACTCTGCCAAGAGAACAAATTGCTAATCTAATAAAGGAAGATGGTACCTTAACACAAAATGACTCAGAAAAGGCAGCTGTGCTAAACAGATTTTTTGCTAGTGTTTTTACCGAGGAGAGTAACGTAAATGTCCCAGAGTTTTCATGTAAGACAGAGGTTACTGAAATTTCCAACGTGGAGGTCACAGTTGAACAGATGAAAAAAGCTCTAAAGAGCCTAAACCCATCAAAGTCCCCAGGACCTGATGAGATACACCCACGAGTATTAATAGAGCTTGCTGAAGTTATTGCTCACCCACTTAAGATCTTGTTTGATAGAACACTAGATAAGGGTGAAATACCAAAAGCTTGGAAAGAAGCAGAAGTACGTCCTATCTTTAAGAAAGGTAACAAAAATTCTGCGGGTAACTATCGTCCAGTCAGTCTAACATCAGTTGTCTGTAAAGTTTTTGAGGGTTTTATTCGAGATGCTCTCTGCCAACATTTAACCAAACATGATCTGTTATCTAGAGAACAGTTTGGATTTACCAGAGGGCGCTCGTGTGTTACACAACTACTTGTTGCATTACAAGACTGGTTAGTCATGCTAGATGAGAAGGTACCAGTCGATGCAGTCTACCTTGATCTAAGGAAAGCTTTTGATACAGTTCCCCATCACAGACTCATGAATAAACTAGGAGGCTATGGGATAAAAGGCAAGCTACTATTGTGGATCAGAGATTTTCTAAATGGAAGATCACAGTTTGTAAGTGTAAATAGTAGTAAATCATCAAAGGTTAAGGTAACTAGTGGTGTACCACAAGGTAGTGTTCTTGGCCCAACCTTGTTCATATACTTTATAAATGATATGCCTGGTGAGGTAGATTGTAAAGTAAAAATTTTTGCAGACGACACCAAGGCTTACTTTGCCATCCGAAATATAGAAGATAGAGATCACTTGCAAATGTGTATACATAATCTGGTTAAATGGACAAATACTTGGCTGTTGCAATTTAACAGCGAGAAATGCAAAGTTCTGCACCTTGGAAAGAATAATCCACAGTATCAGTACACGATACAGGAAAAGGGGGTAACTCGAACAATGGATAGTACAATAGCGGAAAGAGATTTAGGGATCACGATGGACCCAGAACTAAGCTTTGAGGCACATATAAATAATATAGTGAAAAAGGGAAATCAAATTTCTGGTATTCTGGTGAGAACAATAACTAATAAATCTCCCGAAATTATGATTCCATTGTTCAAAGCTCTGGTTAGACCCATTATTGAATATGGAAACTCAGTATGGTGCCCTTACCTTAAAAAGCACATAAATATGATTGAAGGAGTTCAACGCAGATTTACCAAGTGTATAACTAGTAATACTATTAGTACTCGTGATCTTAGTTATGAGGAGCGCCTGGCTCTTTTTAATATGCCTAGCCTTGAGTTTAGAAGATTAAGAGGTGATCTCATTGAAGTATATAAGATCATGCACAATATTTATGATCCTTGCACCACCTCTTCATTGTTTACTATGGCTAACTACAATAAAAATCAGGGGCACAACTTCAAAATAAACAAAACTAATTTCGTAACTAACCAGTTCCGCAAGTTCTTTACTAACCGTATCATAAATCTGTGGAATAACCTTTCCTATGACACCATCAATGCACCATCGGTAAACGCCTTCAAAAATCACATTGACAAAAAGTTTAAGAACCATGTATTTGCCACAGAGTTAAATCTTTACTGAGCTGTAGATAAATATAGTATACACTATGCCAGATTTAAACAAGGGTTTGTTCACAACAAGTGATCCAAAAGCACTTAAATGGACACTGATTACGAGGGCAAAAGGCTTTTAGCCTATAGCCAAACATTTCTGTGATTCTGATATACACACGCAAACGCTCGCTCAAATGCATGCATGTATTCACACGCAACTTACATTTCACTTCCATCCACCGCCCCTTTGTCTAATATCACCTACCAGTGAAAAGACGTAAAACTTAAAGAAAGTACACACACACACACACTAAAAAAACAAAAACAAACTCACCTTCTACACCAAATGAGCGAATTCTCTTACGACGACGTTGCTGAAAGTAGTATACTGCGGCCATTTTGAAACTCGCAGTAGGCTGAAGCCTTCTCGCGTAGGCTAGCGAAAGCTCTGCTGTTCAGGCTACCTTCAAGTCAAAAGCCTAACCCACGTGAGTGGGTCCGTGCATTGCGATTTAGCCGACCGTAGGCTGGCCTTGCGATCAAGGCTAGCCTTGAGTCCGTAGGCTGGATTGGTGCAGTACACACGGCACACAGTCATCATAAAGTTATGATAGTATACAGTGACGAAGTTCACATACTGATAATCACAGAACTTGCGAGCGACGTGTGTATTTTTTCCTCATGCAATGAAAGTTCAGCTTCATATTCAAATATATCTAAAAGTTTCACATTGTATCAGCTGAATGTTTTGTAAAAACCATACATAGGCCCCGTGCACAGTAGTGCTAGGCGTGCCTGAGTAGGCCAGAACAGACATCTTGATGAATAGGCCTAAATCCATCGATTCTCCGGTTCATAAACACCGCCAAATTTAATTTCAGTCACACAAAATTAGTACTGTATTTCTTTTGTTGACTGTATGCGTGAATCGTGTGTGTGTGTGTGTGTGTGTTCTGTAACATTTTTCACTTTAATTGAGATATCAGACGTGTAGTGTACGTGTGTATCTTTCTTTTTCTTTTTTTTTTTCTTTCTTTTTTTAAGTCAACATCATGATGGTTGAATATTTCTACGCACGCTTTGATAAGGGGACAGTGGATTAATTCATTTTTATTGTGACTTAATTCCCGGCCGGTTTGGTTTAGCAATAAGTTGGCCTAAAGATATACAATGCAAGTTAAACCAATAGACCATCATTACTTTTCAAAACACACAATAAATGACAGCCATGAAAATAACACGAACACAGCCAGTTACCAACTTTGAAGCCGACAGTTTTGCCCACAGCAGAGGTACATTGCGTGTGCTTGACGTATGCGTGTTCCGCGAAGCGACGATCGATGCTCCGCGAAGCAGGTTTTCCTCTCCTCCATCACCACCTTCTTCCTTTCAAACAAGTCTTGACAAAGCATACTTGTGCAATCGTCAAATCCCCAACCACTATCTTTGAACCAGGACGTTTAATCAGAAGCGCTGAACAGGCAGTTAGTATATCGAATTCACCCCGAATTTGCTAGAATCCTTTTCAAGCTGGACCCAGTGAAACTTTCAGATTAATTTTGGGGGGACTGTGAAGTTGCCAACCTTGACCTCGCACTGGTCTACTTGTTTACGCTTCCGGTGTAGATTTTACCTACCTACATCTTGCAGTTGGACAAGCCTAGCCCCGGCTTGCAGGTAAACCCGAAGCGGCTCAGATTTTTAAGAAGGCACCAGGGTCTTCTGGATACACCTTACACACAGGAACAGGGTGCATATTCGTCATGTCGAGCAGAGGCGGTAAGAAAAAGGCAAAGCAGGTGTCTCGATCTGCTCGTGCAGGAGTATTATTTCCAGTGGCCCGAATGCTCCGCTACCTCAAACGCGACACACACCACCTTCGAATCGGGAGCGGAACCCCGGTGTACTTGGCCGCTGTCATCGAATATTTGACAGGTTCGTGAGGATTTTATCTCGGCCATTCGTTTGCAGCAATGTGTATGAAATTTGTTGTGACTGCATGAAGCTTTATTCCACTCCTTGCAGGTCTACATGCACTGTAACATCGTCGTCGATTTATTGCTGTAAGGCCTTGTGGAGCCCGTAGTCATCGAATCACACTGTCGTTAGACCGGACTCAAAACCCAGCATAGAAGAGTCAGAGTTTTTGTTGCTGTATTTGATGTTGCGGTTTTTTTTGTTTTGTTTTTTATTCGATGTGAATAAAAAAAATATATATATCTGTACCACAGCCATTTAGACAATGACAGGCCAGGTTCAGCTGGAACCGTGAAATAAATTAAATATTTTTACACACACACACACACACACACACACACACACACACACTAACCTTGGCTGGGCGTGGAGGTACCTCAATAAGGAAGCAGATTGACATTTATATAAAAATCTATAAAAACACACAAATGTGCTCATGCTGCATGAAATATGTATGCCTACACACAGTTCAGACATATTTATGACTTGACTGTAAACTATTAGTGAACAAGATTTTTCTTTTATCCCCATCAGCCCATTTTTTTCTGTTGACATTTTTTTCTGTCATTGTTTTCTGCATCAGACAATTGCTCATTTTGATGTTCCTAGAATGTTAATGTTATGAAGAAAAGTAAGTAGACAGGATGAAACTTCAGTCAAGATTTTTGTTGTTGTAAATATATGAATTGCTATGTTTTGAAATGTTCACAGCTGAAATTCTTGAACTGGCTGGCAATGCAGCCCGAGACTTCAAGAGAGGCCGCATAACACCCAGACATATACTTCTAGCTGTGCGCAATGATGAAGAGCTTGATGTGGTATGTATTGTTTTGTTGTATTGTTTTTCATTTGAGATCACATTGTATTTTGTGAAACCATTGTGAATGTAAAATTATCATCTTTGAAGCTGATGTAGAAATGTATTTTAGTTTTTACTGATGCTTCCTTTGGATATTCATTGATCATATACATTTTTATTTGAAAATATGGCATTGAATGATTTTTTTATATGTGACAGAATTTTTGTAAGAAGTTGCAAAGATGGCAGATCAATTGCCTATCCCCCCAAAATGTATTCACATGAAAATATTTTTAATATTTTATTTTTATATTTTGTGTATTGAGTATTCTTGATCACTTAAATAAATAACATATCAAACAACAGAAATAGTTATACTATCAAGGTACAGTTTAAGTGCATTATTATTGGTAAGTCTGTCAAAAAAAAATTTTTTTTAAGTCATAAAAAAAGCATGACATGCTAATATCTCCATAAAATTTGTAGAAAAAAACAATTTTGAAACACCCTTTATATGACTTTCTGCCATATTTGTTATTCAGCTTTTCAAGAAAGTGACCATTCCGGAAGGGGGTGTACTGCCTCGCCTGGTGCTTAGTATGCAGAAAGCCAATGCCATGGCTGCAGGTGCTGCTGCTAATGCAACAACAGTGGCACCTGCTGCTTCCACATCCAAACCTTCTACTTCGAAGGCACCCGCAAACAAGAAAAAGGCCACAAAAGCTGCAGCAAAAATGATCAAAGCAGCTTTGGATGCAGCCAAAACTCCCACTGGGAAAAGGGGCAAATCGGTGAGATGTATACATGTATATAACAGAAATCAGAACAGCATAATAATGGGAGAAAACAAGTCAAGAGTAAACAACTCATTAGTTTCAATAAGATAACTTTCCAAAGGTGTGAAAAATGGGGGCTGGGGTGATAGCAATTTAAAACTTTTAAGGAATGGAGACTTGTTTGAATTATTAGCAAGAGCTATTTGCTATGCCTGACATTCATGAAGTTTCCTCACATGGACTTGTCCAATGTCTCTTAAAGCATTGAACTGTTCTCACACAGTCAGTACACTATCCAGAGACATCACTTGCAATACAGCTATGTCCTGTTTCCAAGGGAGAAAATTTCCAAATCTAATGCTTTCCCAAAGGTGCCAGGGAAGGGTAGCATTTGAAACAGGAGAAGATAAAACAAGGAAATATCTTGCAAAAAAAAAAAGGAAATGAAAAGAAGTAGAAATATCCATATAAAAAAAAAAACCCACCAACAACTGGATCTGTGCTCCTTGTACTTGGGGATTCAAAAGGATGCAAGGGAGGTCAGAATGTCTGAACAGCATGAGAGCTCAGCCAAGCAGTTTAACAAAATCAGACAAACACTGGTGTATGTGAAGTCTTGCTTACAACATACTGCCGACCTTTACTTGGATATCTACCATGAATTGTTGTCCACCCCGTAGTTATTGAATAGATCAACATGACACTGGATTGGAAAGCGTGTGTTTCAAGTATTGTGGACCATAAAAAAAAGAGCAGGTTAATAACAGACAAAAATGTTGCTGGCATCTTGTTTGAATTAAACAAATTGAACAAATACACTGACATAAATATTTGAAAGTTCATATGTCAGGTTTGAAAATTTACAGTGCTGTTACTGAACACAAGTCGCATCTGTTGGCCACAATGTTATAATCATTTTGGCATGTCTTTATTAAAGTTTTATCATTCAGTCATTAGTATCTTTCTCGAATTTGTTGTTTAACCATTTCATGATTTTTCAGGTATCCATCGCTGATGATGACGATAACGGCAAGCCATCGGGTAAAGGAGCGGTAGCAGCTGGAGGTTTCACCATTTTGTCAGAAAAGAAACTTTTCCTTGGGCAGAAAGTGAGTGTGTGTGAGCATGTGCTTGCACTTACATGTACATGTATCATTTGTATGTCACAAAATCCTACTGTATTTGTATAAACTGTGTGTGATTTTAGGTTCATGTTTGTACCCTTGATGTACTATCCCCCAGTTCTCCTTGTTACCCTGGTGCACTTAACAGTAGACAAATCTAATCAAGTCTGTTGTAAATAAGTGTGCATCAGATACTCTTTTAACTTTTGTTCCCATGCTGTTGGCAGTGTATAGGTGTTTTTAACAACTGTTGAAAATGGTTTAAACAAAAAGACATAGGTTGCAGAGGAAAGGACATTGAAATAATAGGGCTGCTATGTATGTAATGCATCGAAGAATTCAGTGTACACCGAATACATTGTAAAAATATCCACTCTAATTTTATAAGGGAAAGAAATGAAACGCTTAATATTACACACTTTTGAAGTTCACTTATTTATTCCTGATTGGCAAACTTTATTTCAACCCATCAAATTGATCTGCTTCCAAAGGGCAATCTCTATTTGATAATTTATGAGAATATGTTAATAGAGTTGTCAAGCTTAGAGGGCAGTTGACATAGTCAAAGCAAAAATTTTCATCGTTTTCCCTTCTGTAAAATAGTTGAAAAGAGGGTATTGTTCTTCAGATACAATCCATTCTGAAATGTTCTGGAGAGAAATGCTCACCAGTTGGGTTGTTTCCCATTAACTGTCTCCTGTAAGTAATGAAAAATATTGACACATCCAGCACTGCACATTAGTATGTGATGAGAAGACACAAGTTAAATGACAGGCAAAGGCCAATGCATATATACACACAAAAATCTAATAATTATATGTGATGATGGGCACATGACAGGTGGTTTAAGAAGGTATGTAAAGAAACATCAATATGTCGATTGAAATTAACCAACTGTGACTTGTGATATATACAGAACTTTGCAAACCTTTTTTCAGCTGACGGTGCTGCAAGGGGACATTGTCAAAGTATCTGCTGATGCTATCGTTCATCCAACTAATTCAACCTATCATCTTGGAGGAGAAGTGGGTAAGGCACAAGTACATGTTTTTGTTCCATCCCCCAGTTGTCCCCCTCTTTCTGCAGCCCCTTGCTTTTGTTGTCAGATATAAAGTTCTTTATCATAAAAAATGAAAAGCACATGTATGTTGAGTCTCTGTATTTTAATTACACATACTTAACCGTGACCCAACTAGTGCAGACTCCGGCAGGGGTCTGACATTCCTGTCCTGTGCAAACTACTATCCGCCTATGCGGAGAAAACAAAAGCAACTATGGCCGATAACCTCCCGGAAGTAGGTAACCTCCCCTTTGTCCCGCTAGCTAGCGCCCTCTTTTGACGGCCTTTTTGTAAGATAAATCAACAATGTAAGACCATAATTATTCAGGTTTCAGACAAAGCTTCAATCAACGTAGACAGGTGAAACATTCATATCAAATAACAAAACAGGACAAACTAAACATTGTTTGATTTGAAAATCACAGATTACTTGTTTGTCAGATGTTATCAAAAAAAGTATTTCTTTTAGGGAAAGAGAATGGATAAAAAATTATCTTTTTTATGAGAGAAAGAATAATGCCACTGGTAGGTTTTATAAAACTAACAGACATACATTGATCATACAATTTATTGTGGAATGGCAGTGTTTTTATGATTGTTTTTGGCTTTATTGATGGAAGTGCATGCCAGCCTTTAAAATGCTGAGATTTATACTCTGCATATATTGCTGGCCTATACATAATAGTGACTGGTTCTGATGTGGTTTTTTTTTTAAGGAAGAATATTAATGTGTCTGTTCATACCTTAACCTTTAGTCCACCTAGCAGTTTGGCAAATAACTAAATCCTATTTGCTGGTGATTTTCATGAAAAGAAAGGGGTAGGTGTAGAAAAAATATTCTGGAATAATTTCTAAACTGACAAATACAAGTATATATTTTCTGAAAGGGAAATCAATGGACAAATCAGAAAAAAAGATGTAATGATTAAATGGGTTTGTGACCCACAAGAATTCAAAATAGATATTTTGGAAGCATGATATTTTTCCTTTTCACACACACACACACACACCATCCCCAACAAGGGAGTGTATGGCTCAAAATCATCAGTCCAGTGTGAAACACTATCTTAAAGTAGGCAAACACATGACCCCTCATGCCCTACTTCACTGGCATGATATAATCTATACTTCCACCACTCTGAGGGTACTTGGGGGGCGGGGTATCATTGGAGTACCCCGAATGAACTCAAATTCTTTCGGCTACCACATGCTTAGCTTTTATGTTCCCACTGTCTGGCATTCACTGCCTGTGGCTCTTTGGCACCAACCAGCACTCCCTCTGTTCAAATCCCAACTAAAAACTCATCTGTCCTGTTAGGCATTTTTGTGATTTTTTTCTACACTCTTAATTTAAGCTCTGTTGTGCTCACAGGTGCGTGTGTGTATGTTTGAGTGTAGTTAGTCATTGTCAGGTGTGGCTGTAGGTGAATGGGTGATTGCCAGCACACTGAGTCTAAATTAACAAATGCACTATACAAATGTCATTTATTATTATTTATTATTATTATTTTTATTAATGCGGCCCGGCCTGTGTTTGTGTTGTCTTCAGGCCAGGCTATTTCCAGGGCTGGAGGTCGAGAGTTCCAGAAGGAAATTGATAACCTGAAAGCTGCACAGTCTTCTATAGGCACTGCAGAAGGTAAGTACCAAGCAGTTGAGTGTAATGCTAGCAATGTTCACATGAAGAAAGTCAGAAACATCTTCCTTCCTTGGGTTTTTGTTTGTTTTTTGTTGTTGTTTTTTTTAATCTAAATTCAATTTCTTGCTTTGGTTTTATTTTTCTCTCATATACCAGCGTCCAACTGATGGGCAATGCAAAGTAGCATTGGTTTGAAATTGTGTGGCATTACATTTGCAGGAGCTACATTTATTGCATTTGATTTCTTGTGTTTGTTTGTTTGTTGTTGTTTTTTTTTACTTAACACTCTTAGACCTTGTTCAGATCTGGTCTCCTCTGTTAATATTTGTTTTGTTCTTCCTTTGATTTTCTTCCTTTTGTACTTCCTCTTTCTTTTTTTTTTCTTTTTTTTTTTCTTTAACTTTGTTCTTACACTATTTTTCACAGATACTGAGAAGGTTTTTTTCAGATAAGCTGATAATCTGTTACTTGGCGTCACCTGCATGAGTGTGTCAAAGATCAAAACAGTTTGAAAGGACAGCTGAAAAAATGCAATATATGAAAAATGATAACAATGATAATAATAAATCAGACAGCTGCTTGTATGAGATCTGTATTGACAACAAGTATACGTAGTTATGATTTTGGGGAAATTTACGACCAGTGATGTGCTTGTGGAACTTCTGTGTTCACCACAAGTAAGGGTGTCTACGAGTCAGGAAAAGTCATGGTCATTGAGAGACTGTAGCCATGGCATAACTGTGGTCTATTTCAGCGGCCATATGCCCAGGCCGGAAGTTCCCAGCCAAGTACGTGATCCACGTCAATAGTCCCTCATGGGGCGACTCTGACGCCCAGCAGCAGCTGAAGGAGGCAGTGGACAATGTGCTGAAGCTGGCAGAAGAAAAGAATTTGAAAACGGTAGCACTGCCATCCATCAGCAGTGGCAAGTAAGTGGGAAGCACAGCTGTATGTATCCTCACCCTGTTTGTTTCAGTTTCAATTTCTCAAGAAGACGTCACTGCCTTCGGACACCTCTTTCTACACTACACCACATAGCAAATGCCTGATTAACAGCATAACCCAAAACACCTAGTCAGGCCTTGAGTGCATGCGTATATATTTATGTACCTATCAGAGTGGATTTCTTCCACAGAAGTTTGTCAGGGGACAGCATTTGTGTTGCCATAGATTCTTTTTGAGTGTGCCGAGTGGAAGCTGCAAATGGGACCTCTGTTTATTGTCTCATCTGAATAATTAGACGCTCAGTTTGAATTTTCAGTGAAATTTGGAGAACGTGCTTGAGCAGGAATTGAACCCAGGCCCTCTGTATTGGCAGATAGGCATCTTAACCATCATGTTTGATCCTCGTAACAAAGGGATACCTGATATCCGTCATTGTATGAGTCCACAGCCTTTTATGTTCTTATTCAGATGAGTATAAATTGAGCTGTGTAATGTGCTCCTGGCACACGAAAAAGAACCCATGGCAACAAAAGGGTTGTCCTGACTAAATGCTTCTGAAAAATCCATTTAGCTAGGAAAAGAAGTACAGGGTAATGAAACATGGGAGAAAAAAGGATGGTACTGCAGTCTAATGACACGCTCTCCCTGGGGAGAGCAGCATGAATTCCACACAGAAAATCTGTTGTGACAAAATGTAATACCATGCATTAACAAAGGGATACCTGATGTTCTGTCCATCACCACAAAAACAAAGTGGATGAGTTAGTGACTGAGCTGTGTGAACATGTTCTGTGAATGATGTTGTTCAGCAATGTCTTTAACTGCACAGCAAGCTCTTTTTTTCAGGCCTTGGACACATCTGGCTGTGGACATACAGACATGTTTCCAAGACCACTTGTTTGGGAATATCTCAGAAATAATACTGTTTAGTTTTGGTTTTGAACATTAGAAGAGAAAGCCTGGAGGTCTATCAGTCACTGTGTTAGTGTTTTACCACTGAGAAAATGTATCGGATATATTTCAGTTTGTGTACAATTTGTGTATAGCTCAAATATAGTTTCATCAAAAGAGGAAGCTAGTCACGGATACAGAGGGGAGGTAACCTACTTCCGGGAGGTTATCGGCCATAGCTACTTTAGTTTTCTCTGCATAGGCGGATAGTAGTTTGCACAGGACAGGAATCAGACTCCCTGCTGGAGTCTGCACTAGTGGGTCACGGTAAGTATGTTAGATAAACGTAATTTTAGGAAAAAAATTTCCTTTTCAATGTATAATTTTTATGCTGATAGGAACTTGTTCATGCACCATGAGTGGAACCTGTTGCACTTTATTTTCTATTTTCTCAGTACATATGTAATCTGTCAGTTTCTGTGAATCTTATACCTTTACATGTCACTGAGTCACTGTTGCTTCACATGCTGCTATCTGTTTTCAGTGCGGGATTCCCAAAGCAGACGGCAGCTCAAATCATCCTGCAGTCCATCAGAAACTACTTCAACACTACTGCCAGCAGCTCTCTCAAACAGATCTTTTTTGTGTTGTATGACACTGAAAGTGTTAACATCTACACCTCGGAGTTGGGTCGATTAGACTCATAATTCTCCACTGTTGTTGACTGATTACTTGATCATCATTGGTATCAGTGGTGTGTGTATGTGTGTACATTCTTTCTTTCATCATGAGTGTCATTTGTGTGTATGTGTGTACTGGGTTTTTTTCTTTTTACACTTCTGTGATTATGTGTTGGTGAAATGGTTCACTTCTGTTCTGTGTGTGAAAGTGTTCAGACCAGATCATAGGTGTTGGTATCATTACTACTGTTCATGGTTGAGAATTAGAGTGCACTGTGATGTTGATTCAAATTTTGAATAACTGGGAGTGGGATGGAATGTTCAATTGTAGATCTGTTGTTTGCTTCAGTCGTGTTTTAGTTCTTTCAGTGTGCCTGCTGTGATCAGTTAGTAATTTTTTAAACAATGTTTTGCTTTTACTTTTAATATTCAAATACATTTTATTTCTTTGTTTGCGAAGCAATACTAATGTGCAAAACTTTATTTGTGCACTTTCTGCTGTAATTGTATGACAAAATAGGGTAAACTTCTGTTTTGAACAGTATTATTAAACTCACGAATTACAAAAGATAACAGCCACAGGCTTTGTCTGTTTCTTTATCAGCAGAAATATTTTGCATACATCAAGTGGAGATTTTCTTTGCTTTTGGAGGTGTAGTGTTCTTCTCTCCTTTTTACCATATGAAAGTCTTGTTTTTGGACCAAACATGCATTGGCGCAGTAGCCGAGTGGTTACAGCTTTGGACTTTCAATCTGAGGGTCCCGGTTTTGAATCATGGTGACAGCATTGGTGGGTAAAGGGTGGAGATTTCTATGATCTCCCAGGTCAACATATGTCCAGACCTGCTAGTGCCTGAACCCCCTTCGTGTGTATACGCAAGCAGAAGATCAAATATGCACGTTAAAGATCCTGTAATCCATGTCAGCATTCGGTGGGTTATGGAAACAAGAACATACCTAGCATGCACACCCCCGAAAGCAGAGTATGGCTGCCTACATGGCAGGTTAAAAACGGTCATACACGTAAAAGCCCACTCACGTATATACGAGTGAACGTGGGAGTTGCAGCCCATGAACGGAGAAGAAGAAGAAGGACCAAACATGCAGACCAAGCAAATGATTTAGATAAGTAGGACAAAGAATTGATTTCTGTTGTTGATGCATTGGCTGAAAGTCCGACATATGAATATGACTGAGTAAAATCCACATTTGACTTTTACAGATTTAAGACAGTGAAAATGTATCTGTGATTTTCAAACATTTATATGTGATTCACTTTGTTGTTGTTTTTCTGTTTGGTAGCATTACAACCTTTTGTGGTTTCCTTTCAATCAGAAACACATTTCTGTGATACTTTATGGTAAGATATGCTGTTTTGTTGATAATAAAACTGATCACTTACAAGAGACAAGAACATGATGTGTTACTGGTTTGTTGAGTTTGGAAGACCAGAGAATATGATCCCACTTTACTAAAAAATTTTCATAGAAATTATCTGTTTCACAAACAGGACCTTGTTTCTCAGAATCTGACTTTTTAGACACATAATTTTTTTTTATTAACAAAATAAGTATTGATGATTAGTAATGATGGTAGGACAGCTGTGATCTCTCTCTCTCTCTCTCTCTCTCTCTCTCTATATATATATATATATATATATATATTTATATATTATATATATATATATTCCAGCCTTCTGATTCTGTAAATTTCTTCTCTTTTTTTTTAATACTTAAAAAAAAATTACTTAACCCCCTCCTTCCCTTGTCCCCCTGTTAAACCATCCTGCTCTCCCCTTTAGTCTTCTTTTTGTTTCTGCTTTTCTGGTCATCTCCCTTTTTCTAGAAAGTCTCCCCTAGCAATTCTGGAGATGTTTGCTTTAGACTGTTCAACTCTTGACTTAAGATAGTGTAATTGTAAATAGTGGAGAGGTAGGGATAGGGTATTTACTGTCTGCATGTTCATTCTGCAGTTTGCCAGTATGACATTTTTTTTTCTTTTTTACCATGTTTTACTTTTTGATACCAGACATATTGTCTATAGCGGTTAGTATTGCATTTGTTTTTGATACTTGAGATATAGTTTGTTGTAATTTCTATTACGGTTTTTTTGTGGGTTTTTTTGTTTTGTTTTTTTTTTCAGTCTAGAAGCCATTCATTAACAAAATAGAATGGCTGGAGTCTACAGCATAGAATTGCTTATTTATATTAGCATGTTTAATGGTGTGTTTTTTGTATGTTGTGTGTGTCATGACCCAACTGTAATGAATGAGAATGAATAGCATTGTAAGTGGGTTTTATCAGCGTGAAAATGTTGGTCATTGTGCAGTTTCAATAGCTCTGGTGAGAGCTTGTGTAGCTTTTTGGATGTCAAGCTATAGGTACTTGTAAATTATATTAACTGAGAATTAAATCATTGCAGTTGTGACACAGAAGCTGAACAAAAGTGAAACAAGCAGAGGGGGAAAGCAGTTTCCAGCTGTAGCAAAATGACAGTGAAGTAAAAAAAATCAGATAGACTGAAGTTCAGGCAGACATAGAAGACTTTTACCTTGTCCCTCTTTATCATTCTCTTTATTTATTACTATTTTCCTCTTTTCAGTCTCAAATATAATCTTCTTCCCTCCTTGCTCCCAACTTCTTTCCACCCTCCCTCTTACATATGGTATTTTCTTTCTTTCGGTGTGTGTTTGTACTTATGTCCTTGTGTGGGTGAATTTTGGATCAAAAGTCTTTTTCTTTGTATCTGCATCAATAGTACATGTAAGCGTATTTTTTTTTGTTATTGTCTTGGCTTTTTTCTTGTTTACAAAAATGAATAGTTTCAACATTTATGACAGTTTAACGGGATCTTATACAGCTTACAATTGTGTCAATGGTGAGTAAAGTTAACAGGAAATAAATACAATATTCACTGAAACGAAGGAAACTTTGCAGAAAAGATGAATAACTTTCTATGTACAAAATATGAACACAATGTTTTTTGTTTTGTTTTTTTTGCAAATATTTATTCATTTGGTCTTAGCCTGCAGTGATGTTTCTGTTGCAAATGTTTTCCTTTAAAGCCATGAAATGATGGGGATTGTTGGCTTGATTATTACGCAGTAACTGTTTTAATTCCTGTTGCAGTTGATATGTTCTGTCAGTTCATTACTTACGTGTGTGCAGTTATAATATTTGTAAAGTGTCCCCACTTCCCTCCATTCTCAACAGCCTCTTTCTGTATTTACTTGTTTTTCTTTAATAAGAGGAAAGCAACACCAAAACTCCTGAGTCAGAAACTGCTGGGGAAGGTAGGAAAGATTTTACTGTATATTCTAAAGTCTTTTTTTTTCTTTTTTTTCTTTTTTTAACCTAAGTCTAACAACCTGGTGTAAATAATGATTATTTGTAAGTACCCTATCTATATCTGGTATCTACGAGGTGTGTTCAAAAAGTATCCGACCTTTGTTCATAAAAACTACTCATATCCAGATACAACAAACTTACACTAATCTCCTTCAAAGTAGTCCCCTTGGGCTGCCACACACTTCTCCCAACAGTTCTGCCACTGTCGGAAGCAGTGCTGGAACGCTTCTTTTGGGATGGCGTGCAGCTGGTCCATCGCATTCTGCATGATGTCTTCTCTGGACTGAAATCTGGTCCCTTTCAAAGGCATTTTCAGCTGTGGGAACAGCCAGAAGTCACACGGAGCCATGCTGGGAGAGTAGGGAGCCTGACGAAGCACAGGTGTGCATCACCAGGGTCCTCAATTGGTCAATGATGATCTTATTTCAGGATGTTGAGGGCCTACCAGAAAGTGCTTCACTCTCTCCTGATGTGCGGCCATCTTTGAAGCGGTTATACTTCTCCTTTATCTGTGTGGTGCCCATTGCTTCGTCCCTGAAGGCCTGTTGAATTTGCGGATCATTTCCACTTGGGAATCGCCAAGCTTGACACAAAATTTGATGCAGTAGCGTTGTTCAAGTTTTTCAGTAATTTTGTCTAAAACAAAAATCTTGACAGCGCTCACTTACACTTCCTCACTCATCAGTGGTCTGCCGTTGACTATCAGCTTCTGCAGGCAAGAAAAAATTCACAAATGCACATTAGGGTCGCCTACATACATGCACCAAACCACGCCTCCCTAGCTTCATTTGTTTACATATAAAAAATTAAGGTCGGATACACCTCATATGTTCTGATTGCTGGTTAGAAGCAGCTGGTGCATTTGATGCTTCCACAATACGCTTGATTACACATGGCGAGAAACTTGAAGGCTTTCAGTCAACATGAGTCTTACTTCAAAATCAGGCTCTGGTAGAGTTCAGGCTTCAGCCTGCATCATTGCTGTTGTTGATGCCTGCAGACATTGACTGTATGGTGTTGGACATAGCTAGGTGTTGTAAACAGCAGCCTGGGCAGACAGTGCCATTACTGTCCCTAACCACTTTGTGGCCTATTTATTATATGCAGATTTTTCTTTTTGTTTTGTTTCTTTGTTGTTGTTTTTTGTGGGTTCTTTTTTTGGTCAACAGGAACTATTGTAAAGTGCCCAGAGCAACATTATATCATTATGTGCATTATGAATAAACTTATTGTTAACATGTCACCCCATAGGTTGAAAAGTGTTGTATTTTGCCATGTAAACTAGTTACAAAGTTATATGGTCTTATTTATCTGAGAAGCATTACTTTTTCTACCTGTCTGACTAGATGGGGGCTGTCAACTCCTTTGTTACTACCATTACCTTGTATCATTCTTGTGCCTAAAGTTTCAAACAAAATTTTGGAATAAATACATTTGATCCTGATTTATTTCATGTCAGATTGAACATAACGGCAAAGATCTGCGTTTTCCTCAAATAATTGTATGAGCCACTTCCATTGCAGCATATTACAATGTCATTAACTCTTTAGCCATACTCTGTTTATTTTTATTTCACAGATATTGTCATTTCCATCTGGTTATGGTGATTTAAATCTGATGCACTGTGTTTATTACAAGAAGTTATCCACTAGTTCAGAAACTTCTTCTTGCCCACATGTAAAAGTAAACTTACTGTTACTGAATCATGTGTATATATACTTATACACCATGTGTCCTGTGAACTTGATGCCTTCGATGCGGAAATGATAGAACATCACCATCTCATAAATGATCAAACATCACCATCTCATAAAAATCCTTCGGTTTTTTTTTTGTCTCCATGTAAACATGAATGATTTTTGGCAAAGTCTGGCTGATTATGTGTGCTGATGACATGAAACTAACTGTTAATTCAAGACCATTCAAGTACTACAATTTGTTTGGCTGTTGGCTTTATGACTGGTTGCCTGCATTTATCCTCCTCTGTTTCCACGCCACACACCTGCTCTCTCTCACACACAAACACACACACACACATGTCCATGTGTGCATGCATATGCTTACACGTTGTATAATACATAATGATAACCCAAAACAGGATCAATCAGACTAAAATCTCAATACTTAATGATGACAAATGCCCAGACTAAATCTTTCTTTCACAGATTTTAAAAGTTAGCATGTATGAACTCACACACATGCACACACGCACACACACACACACACACACACACAGGGAAGTGGATAACTAAGTGGTAACTTTACTGCAACTCCAAGTCTGTTGAACATCACAGTCTTCGCAACTCAGCCTCTGAAGCTCAGGGAGAAATTTATTTGCTGTAAAGGTAACACAACACTTCAGTCATAAAAGGTACATTCATTTCACTGTCAGAGATCTGAAAGGTGATTATGAGTGAAATACGCTGGTTTGTGGTATGAAAGATTTTTCCATTTTTCTGATATTGAATTGTCACATTATTATGATTCTGCAATGCAAGTTGGCATCTTGTTGATTGATGGTACTTCATGGTAAATACTTCAAAATTATGGTGGCAAAAATGGCTGATATCATCAGTGTGGTCCGTACCTTATTTATTTGGTTTCATGGATTTCTGGTAATGTGTTTATTGAATATCAAGTTATTGAATGACACAATTGCATAAATTATACATGTGTATACTGGTCATGCGAAAAGGTTTCCTTCTTCATTAACCTGTGGTTCATATTCAGATTTAAACATTGTGCTTGGGTCACTTTGTAGATAAGTTATTTTGTGTGATTTTTTCTTTTCTTTTTTTTTTTTTTTTTTTTAGATTTAATTTTTGTTTGTAGAAATTATGGTATCAGTTGATTTTTATGTTCAGATGGAATGAGCACATAATGAAATATCACACACACACACACACACACACACACACACACACAAACTCACACACACTCACACATACACACACACTCACACACACATGCAATGCATATACCAGTGCCTCGTGTACTGTCAGACCTGTACCACCCACACACCCCGGGAGTCAGTCACAAGGTTGAAACAAAACAGTATGTGAATAAGGAAGGGCTCTAACTACCTGAACTCACGCGGACAAGGGCAGAAAATCGGTTTTCATTTTAAGAAACAAATCATCGCTTTGCATGCAAATGATCAGGTGCTCTTCCATATGTGTGGTCTATTTACAAACTTGCTTGATTGTGTGGCATCAGTGGTTGCCAGGGTAATATTTCTGTTAAAAATTGTAACCCCATTTTCTGGCTCTGATACACTACACACACCCTCTTTTTCTGTCAGCAGTCTTGTTTTTCTGTCATCACCTTTTTATATTTATCTGCCTACTGATCCAGTGATGTTTATTTTTGCCTTCGAAAGTCACTTTGCTGTTCTTGATATGTGTTGTGTTTGGTAGATTGTTTTACTGTGATGCACAAGCATGTAGTAAAATTGTCAACATTAGAATGAACACTAATTGCCTTGTCACCAGATTTATTTGGCAATAGGTTGTTTTTGATGTATCTTTTGTGTGCCAAATGTATTTTTATTAATATTTCTGTTGTTGTTTTTTTTAATCAGGTGACAAATAGAGCAGAATGTTGTATCCAGTGCAGTCTGTGTTTGTAACCTGTCTTTGAAAGTTTAGCAGTTGTGATTATATATCTAATTTGCTTAATGTTGTACATTCAGTGTCTTAGCTTGATCTGTGTTCTTGGATTTGAGTTTTTAGTTTGTAAATGTTTTTGTTTTTAACATGCATTCATCCCAGATATGGCCTTCGCCATCCACTGAGCAAGAAACCTGAAGTGAACCAGTGTGATAATGACCAATTTCACATAACACAACATCAGTATTGAGATGGGGTGAAGTGGATTTTTAAAGACATTCATTTTGTCAAATTGTCTACATTAGAAGGTAAAATGTGATACATGAAATGTGTGTGATAGTTTATGGATTTAAATGAACAAAGATGCTCTTGAATGGAGTTTCGTTCTCTTTTTTGTGATATCATCTAGTTTATACATTAGATTCTGCAAGCTTCTGTTGTTTTTGTTCATCTCTCCATTATTCATCAGATTGTTATATCTTTTGTCTTTAATTCATATTTCTGGAATAAATGGTCTTCACGAGTAAACACTGTTGCCATTTGGTGGATGGAGGTGTGCTCATTACTTGTCAAACTGAATTCAACAAGTACAGAAGTAAAAGTACACATCTGTGTAAGTCAGTCAGTGAACTGAGGTAGGTTCTTTCCTAACTGTGTAAAACCCAATGAATAATTATTGACACCCCATGAATATGTATTATTAGGTAAAGAAGGTCCATGGTTTATGAATTTCAATGTCAAGTAGGTCCATGTTTATGAATTTCTATGTCACAACAATCAAAACAAATGAATAAATATGAATAATGTTTCATACACAAGTACAATATTTTAAATGCCCTGCTTTCCCTCCATGTAGCATGCAGAGAGTCTAATGAGTCGTAACAGTATCAATCAATCGACTCAGTTTAGTTTCGTCATAAAGAGACATGGAAATTTGGCTTGTGGGCAACAAGGTATCATCAAATATACTTTGAAACTTTTAGAGATAAAATAATTTCATGGTCAAAAAAAAAAAGAAGAAGAAAAAACAAGTATTGTGAAAAACAAACTCAAAACATTATACACATATGTATGACGGTTTTAAATTTGGTTACTTGTGTAAGTTTGATTATGACATGTGACTAGGTCAGTGGTTGCTGTAAGTGTTCAGAAACAATATACACGGACACATACATATACAAGAATATGTCAATGTTGCACTGTGTTCCACACATTGGTATGATTATGGAGGGAGTTAAGTTTGCTGTGCTGATGAAGTTTTCAACCTCACTTATGTTTTCCTCAAGACCAGTGAGTTGCAAGGGCCTTTCTCAGACTTGTGCAGGAGCACATTTCCACTTCCTACACTTTGTTTTTCCCATGAAGATAACCCATAAGGGTCTTTCTCAGATCTGCTGGGAAGACTTTCACAGATTCAGTTTCACCAGTTTGTTGACTGGTCTGCATGATTTCATGTGGAGTTGGCCTGGTGTGTTGGCCAGTTCTGGGGCCATGGGTGTAGCTCTGGCTGTGGCCATCTGTATGGGTGGCTGCTGTCTGGGTGATGAGGGGATCTGTTGAGGAGGTGATGGTGGCGAAAGAGAACCTGAAGATGCGGCGTTCCCAGCAGTAGTGGCTGTCTGCAGTGTTGGTGGGGCTTCATCAGGCATGGCCACTATGTGTGACCTGTTACAGTGGATGGTGCCCTCTGCTTTCCACAATGAAGGAATGTGTGTTTTGGTGTTCCGCTACAACCTGTCCGGTTTTGTTCCTGTCATTGATGCACACAATCTCACCTGTTTTTTTTTTAGCTAAGGTGCCCCTTGTGCAGCATGATGTTTGTTGTTTTGATTTCATGTCATTCTCTTTTTGCTGGATGAGGGAGTGGTCAGGAGTTGATGGGCGGAGGGAGGAGGGTGGGATGGTAAGTTTGGTTTTTAGTTTTCTTCCCATTAGGAGTTGCTGGGGGAGAGACCATTGTAGTAGGGTGGCTCTATAAAGGAGTAGGGCTGCATAAAGGGAGCTTTGGATTTTTTTAGCATCTGTTTCACCATTTGGACTGCCCGCTCTGCTTCACCGTTGCTCTGGGGGTACCGTGGTGAGTTTGTGGTGTGGGTAAAGCCGTAATCTGCTGCAAATGCCTGAATTTTGTGCTGGTGAACTGTGGCCTGTTGTGGGAAATAACTTCTGGTATGCCATGGGCTGCTAAAACGCTCTTGATCCTGGCAGTGGTGAGAGCGCTAGATGTTTTTTTTCTTGGGGGCGAGTCTCGATCCATGGAGAATAGTAATCGATGATGGTGATATACATTTTGCCATCATGTTCAAAGAGATCCATCCTGACTCTGGACCATGGGCGTTCAGGGAAGGAGGAGGGAAATATTGGGCTCATTTTGAGCTGGCCTGTGTATTGCGCAGGTGTGGCATCTGCTGACCATTTCTTCTATGTGGGAGGAGATGGAAGACCACCAAACTGAAGATGAGGCCAAGGCATGGGTTTTAGTGATGCCCTGTGTCCCTCATGGAGATGGTTGAAGATGTCCATTCTCAGGTTACAGGGAATGATGATGCAATCGTCAAAGAGTAGCATGTTGTCAACTACTGTAAAGTGCTGTCTGTTGGTCCAGTATTGCTGGAGGAGTGGAGAGTAAGGTAAGTAGACGGGGCCAGCTATTGGTGCAGTATTTGCACACTTTAATGATTTCTGGGTCAGCTTTTTGTGACAGTGGTATTCAATGCAACTTTTCTGCTGATACTGGGAAGATGTGGATGCACTGTTGGGCATGTGCTGCTGTATCGTCAATGAAGTTGACAATTTTTGTTGGGCCACTAGCGAAGCCGGTGTGCGTGACAGCGCATCTGCTGTTATCTGATTTTTTTTCCTGCTACATGGATGACTTTGATGTATCGCTTTAGGCGAAAACTCTTGATCTAAGGTGCACCTTTTTCTTTTCTGCTTTTCAGTTTGGTTCCATGTCATGCGGTCAAAATTAAAGTTTTTGGCATTGTTCAATATAGATTTTTTTTTTCCAAATATATATTCATTTCTTTTTTATTTTACAATCGAGATAATGGACGCATTTTAACTCACTCCGGACAATGGAACGCTATAGCGTTCCTGATGAAAGGTAGTGTTCTGGACGACAGAATGCTATAGCGGTTTCGACAATTAAAAATTTTTCCATGTTTTCCTCATGGGGTAGCATAAAAATTGCAGCTATACCAGGCATTGCGAACGTGTCAAGGGTCGAATGGAAAGTTTCTTCATGAGGTTCCATAACTACACACTCGCTGGCCAACCGTTGACCTTGGTATCTGACATGACAAGCTAATCTGCATACGTATTGAAAATGGCGTCACAGGTGATACAAGCTTAAATTTTTGGAGCAAACTAGATTACAACAGCAGCTTTTTACTGCTGCTGAAGTGATTGAAATGCTACAGACTGAAGGTTTCGACACTGATGAGGATGATATAGATGTTGAATAAAGTATCTGCAGTGAAGAAAGCTACCAACAAGAAGGTACTGACAGTGACTCAGCTTCTGAGGGCTGTGAAGAGAGGAAGGGGGTTGGGTGTACACATGACATGAGGAGAGGGGTCAGTGGGTCAAGTACAGGGAGTTTCATTCAGTTACTTTGTGTTTTGTATTTTTTGTGATTTTTTTCCCCTAACCCTAACAAATGGGTTTTTCTGCTGGGGAAAACAAGGGAGAAAACTATTCGTCCGGAGTGAGTTAACCAATTCAACCCTGGGGAGTTTTTATCTTTGGCAGGCTTCCATGCCTTAATGATGCAGAAAAAATGTAGAAAATATACTGTTTTTCCTACACTTCTGGAAATTGTGTAGGTTCCCTTCATTTGTGGTTTATGCATAGGTAGGAACATGAAAACCATTCCAATGAGGTTTTTTTTTCCAGAGCAATGCTTGGGTGCAGGGCTTGGTGAATTAATCTTTCATCACCAGCTATGTTCAAGCTGCTAACAGCTGCTAGCCAGCTGTCAGCTGAATAGCACAGCTAAAAACCAGCTGTGCAGCAGAGCAGCCATATGGGAATGTGGGGTGCTTGTTTTTTCGCTGCCATGTGGCACGAACTCTTCTCTACTGTCACCGTCAGCAGCAAAATCATGCTCTGCAAAATGACTTTCAATTAGACTTACAGTTTGCTACCCCACATAGAATGGTATAAAGCGAGACTGCTAGTTACAATCTGAACTGGTTGAAGAACTCGCCATCGTTCAATTTTTTTTTTTTAATAAAAGCCACTGAAAATCGCTCCAAACCGCATGAGAGTTGGTTCAACAATGAGAAGGCTGTTTCTTGTACATGTGGCAGGAAGTGCTGGCTAAGTCTGGTGTTATTTTTTGAAGAGTTGTGCAAGTTTGTTAACTGTAATGTTCAAGTCGCCGACTGGCACCAACATCGTTCTCCCTACAAGTCGCCGAGTGGCGACTGTGGTGTTCCCGCTCCAAGTCACCGAGCAGCGACTATAAAACACAACTGAGTAAGTAGAGAAATAATGGAATAAGGTTTGGCAACATAAATTGTTCACATGACACTATATATTACCACTGTTGTATTGGCACATAATGAATTAGCACAACATTTTTCTCTTTTTTAACCCCTAGACTGCATCAGACAAGTACACTCATCAGTGAATGCCTTTCGCCTCACTGACATGAGATTGAGTTTACAGGTTAGAGCATAAGTCTCCATTGCATGTTTGAACTTCTTCCGCTTCAGATCACATTACTTTTGTTCAGTCATACACCATTCCTACAAACACAAAATTACTGCCTTTCACACTCTTTGTTTCACGTTTCAGCAATGTTCATTAAGCCATTTAGGCCTTGTGTACAAGATGCAGAAATGTCAGACTCTTACATTGACTCAGCATTCTTGCTTTCACACAATTATGATGATGATAATAATAATAATAATAATATTGTTAGTTTATTTACATAGCGCCTAATCAGATAATTTTTCTCTTAGCACTTCAGAGTCCCAATAGTTCCAATTAAAAAACAAAACAATTATTATCCACATTAGTAGCCATTTGCCTGAGTTTTAAAAAGCAGGCACAGATATATGTGGTGCCAAAACATTCTGTTTGCCAGAGATTGCAGATTGGTATTTTTCCACTCTGACTCATCTTTAATACATTAATGTCTTGCACGTTTTATGTATTTCATTCAGATTTGCAATTTTTTTTGGCAAACTGAACAAATAAGTCATTACTCTCATGATGCTCCAGTTATTGTCATTACAGTCCCACTTACAACAACACGAATTATGATCTTCAACTTAAAAAATACTCAATATTATTGTTAAATTAGACAAAGAGACCTTTTCCTAAAAAACTTTCCATGGATACAACAAGGAATGCCACTGACAAACTATTTATTAAGTATTCATCAACTAACATTCGAAGAAAAAAAATTGTTTTAGCAACAGAATTGCACTTTACTGGAATACACTACCTCTACATGTTAAGATGGCTAACAATGTTAACACCTTTAAAAATCGCATAGAACAGGTAAATGGCAATAGTATCAGCAAGTTGAAATTCATTTCTGATGAATGATAAAGAAAAAAATATTAAATATTTACAACTATTACTCCTGAGCAAGTGTACTGGCAACTCAAATCAATATTCTTGTTTAGACTGTGACAAAAAACAAAAACAAAACAAAACCAAAAAAAGCCGCAGTGCTTATAAACGTCCCAAGAACTGAACTATTGATTCCAGTGAGAATCCATACCCAAAGCGTGCTTTGCCCTGTTAACCGAGTTGCGCATGCGTATTGTACCTCTGACGAAATAATTATGCTTTCTTGAAAAGAAGAAACGCGTTAGAATTAACTAAACATTAGTGAAATTTAGTTTTCGACGACTTGTCAAGTTTCAAAGTGCTATGTGAAATATCAAATTGATTTTTAAAAAATTTTTTAAATTTTTATTTTTTACTTGACCGAAGCAGAGTCACGTGATAACATCGCTCTTTTTCTTTTTCCTCCCGCCGAAGTGGCAGAGAGTCACAGTGTCTTGAACTAGAAAGAGTTGTGAACAAACAGAGGGGAAAATGGAGGACGATCAGCAACAGTTCGATAAGGATGATTATTCAGGACTTGATGGACAAAATGGAGAAAATTTCGAACAAGAAACCACAGAACAGCAAACGATTGAAGATGGGGGCGACCAAGCAATGGAAACCGGTGGTGAGCAAGTGGAAGACGAAAATGAAGATGAGAGGTAATACTTTTAGACGGTTATTTCGTCCAGTCCCTTTGGAGTGTTGTTACCAATACGTACATATGTCGGCATTTTTTGTTTGCTTTTTCGATTTGCCAAAAGGCGTATAGTTAGGCAGATAGGTGTGTAAATCGACGTCGGCGTTTTGAAGGATCACAAGCAAAATGGCGACCACGTGTTGCCGACATAAATTATTGGCACCAAAGTCCTTTCTAATTCTGAAGCAGCAGTGATAATGATATTTTATTTTTGTGATATATGTGATACATGAGGAGAATGAATTGACCAGTAACACGAAAGTCGCGGATTTCGTGTATGTTTGATTTTTTCTCGGCGCAAGTCTATTTTTCTGGAGGAGGGGGGAAATCTCACGTAAGTTGTTTCCCTTTGTTGTGAAAAAATCAACTTGCAGTTAGGTGACAGTCGTTGAATTTTGTCATGATTGTTGGACACTACTATTTTAGGGTTAAGGCAACCCATCTAGTAAACTCTAATTCGTAGACACGATAGATTATCTGTCCCCAGTTCCTAATTTCAAGCAGCAAAGCTGCCTCCACTAGTCCATGAACAGTTTTGGTTTGGTTCAGGACACCATGTCATTTGACCGGTTCACCATAAAATAAATGGGTCAGGAAAAACAACCCCATATTTCTAGCCCAAGCATCCCCATCAGGGGTAGAGTCCTGCTTTACCATCCTAAATTCAGGAACCTGTAACAGTTCGACATGTTTTTGTACTTATTTAAATAAAAAATTTTTTTTAAAAATCAATGTTCTTAGCTGGCGTCTGCCCTTGATCGATATACTTCATGCTTCATGGAGATCCTAACGAGAATGTAAGTGAACTTCATCGGTACTCCTAAATGGTTACATTTGGTGCAAGTCGTCGGTAGTTGAAAAAAAAAAAAAAAGTTCATTGGTATATTTAGTGGGAGGTTTAGTGAATACGGAGTCAGGAAGAGGTGTTGGGGGTGACCAGTCTTTGGATTAAGTTTTATTCCTGGTTGGACTTTTGTGTGGGAACTGGTTCTGTCAGTTAGTGAAAGGTTATGTCTGACTGCAGTGAACGCAGACTCAAAGAATCAAGAAAGCCCCGCATTTCTCTGAAACGCTGAAATTGAAGTAAGCGTAGACTTGCATTGAATTAGAATTGAACGTTACATCAGTTAATTATTCACTAAATTCAGGATCGATGTTGAGCTGCTTGCTGCACATCAGTCAAGGATTGGTGCCTAGCGCCAGCCTAAAAAGTAAAAAAATTGCTATTAATAGATGTTGTAACCCATTTTCAGTGGATTTTGACTGTGTACGTTTATTCAACTTTGATGCAGATTCAGTAAATAAACTAACGACTTGCCTGTTACCATCTTGCTTTTTCCATTTTTAGTCCCACAAAACATTAAAATGTAACTAAAAGGTTCATTGATTTAGGATGCTAAGATAGGACATTACTACCAAGAGGCCACCCCACACCCCCAGAATAGACTGCTCGAGAGTTATCTTGGCTTTTGCGTGCACATCTTTCACTCAAGTTTCAAGCATTGCCAAAGGCGATCGACATACAAAAGCAGCAAACGTGCTGCCCTCCTATTTCTCCAGTTATTCAGCCTCCATTGTTACATCCAAACTTTGGTCAATGAAATGGCATCGTATACATGAACACACACAAAAGGCAAAGATTGGAGAGAAAAAAAGAAACCTGTTTCACTCGAGGTTCTGCATTTGTTGATCGAGTTTTTTTTGCTCGAAAAAAAAAAAAGAAACCTGTTTCACTCGAGGTTCTGCATTTGTTGATCGAGTTTTTTTTGCTCGAAATTTCGGAGAGTCAGTTAAGTTCGAGAGCACAGATCATGTTTTTGTAACGTGCCTTTATAAGTTATGTAAGCACAGAACTCTCCAGTGGTCCATTTGTGAAAGAAATATTTCATCCATCACCCTTGCTGTGTGAAATGGTTTATATGTAGGAGGTTGTCGAGAAGCTAATAGACCTCAAGAGGGTTCAATGCTTATATGACTTAGAGTGGCGTCACATGATTTGTGCTCTTGGAAGTGGATTGGCTCTCCAAAGTAAGTCTATCTAAAGAGGCAGAACGTGCGAAACAGCAGACTTTAAGAACAAGATTGCTGCTTTTTTTTGTTTTTCTTTAATTGTAAGCACAATAGCACATCATTGGTTGTAGCAATGGAAATTACCAGCTGCAGAAATGGAGGACAGTGTATGTTTGCTGCTTCTATCTATGTTAGTCACCTTTGGCATTGCTCTCGATTTCAAGCAAAAGTTAGATGCTCATATAGCAAGATTCAGGGTGGCCACGGAACTCTCCAGCGGTCTTGGCACTGTATTTCACCACAGTCTGTGATACACAAACGGTGTTGCTTTTATAGAAATATAACTCATTTTGTTTTGCGGCTCAGTTCAAGTTCGGATTTGATGTTGAACTGCAGAGCAAATGATATTTGCATTGATGGATTTATTTCAAAAGAGTATGTGCCAGTCATTGATAACCAGGCAGGAAATTTATACCATGCATAACTTTAGGGTTCAGTTTATGCAACTGCCACGTTGACTTACTCCTCTGTGTCATGTTCCATTTTCTGCTCAATATTAGACTGAAGCATTCATTAAGGGTTCAGCTAAGTTTTATTGTAATGTCAGTCATGTTGACAACTTTCAGCAATCCATCATAACCAATATCAAATCATGCAACATTTTATCATAATTTCATATGTAGGGAAATGTATTTAATAGTATACACATGTATTTTATTACACTCGGAACCTACTAGTTATAGTATATGTTTGACTGTTTTCAACCCACCCGTCAGGCAGCTACACTTGGTTTGTTCAGTTTCCATAACCCATGAATGCTTGTGTGACATGGATTGTGCAGTCTAACTTTCTGAATTTCATCTTCCGCGTGTGTGTACATTCAAAGGGGATCAAGGCATTAATTCTAGTAGCATGTCTGCACACATGTTGACCTGGAAGATTAAAGGAAGTAAAACGTTTTACTTTGTACCTTGCTAGTTCATGGCTAGTTCGGAATTAAGCCAGTCTACTTTCAGCAGGCAAGATGAGATAATTCACATATTTGTTTGAAATGTTCACACTCCAGTGCACAATTTTCGATTGACAGAAGGTATTTGGTGAAGCACTGTCCTGAGTGGGAGCTTCAGCAGAATCATTTTCCAAATTTTGACCACCTGATCACTTGCACTCTTGTAAATGTTTTTTGGTTTATGCTTGGAAGTCATACAGATAGTAGAATAATTAAGTGAAACATACATTAATACCATGGAAATTTGGTTGGATGTGAAGTTATGAAATGGTTGTGACATCACAGTTGAGTTTGGATGCAACTACTAGTGCATCAGAATGTTAACTTTAAAGTTTTAAAGTCTGTGTCAGCTATTTGCTGTGTCAGCAGCTTTGTGTGATAATTTAATATTATGTTTTCATTTGATACTTGTGAAAGTATCTAATTATACAGTTTGAAATATCTTTGTCTTTCAGAAAAATATTTGTCGGTGGATTGAGCTGGGAAACAACAGCAAGTGAGTGCAATTATAATTATATTAGACTGACTGATAGAAGAGATGTTTTGCATGCTTCACAGTTTATTACTTATTTTATGACTGCAAACATTCAAGATTTTTGTCATATTGCACTGAACTTGGCACAAAACATTGGAAATTCCGTTGACTTCTACTATCTTCAAGAAGCGGAGGCATGGGGGATGATGTAATGGAAGGCAGAGGAGGGGGAACAATGGAAGGACCTGTAAAGTTCTTTAATGGGTACATTTTAAGACTCAAAGGGCATGTACGGGGTTGATTCAGCCATTTGGTATCTCAAAGGATCAGTTCACCCATCTGGCCTCATTTTAACAACTGCATAAAAGTGTGTGACAAATTTTCCTGTGACTGCCTGGTTTAGACTTGCAAGTTGCTTTGCTTTAGTTTTTGTGTGCCAGTTACAGTGAAAAAAATTCTGCTACAAAGATCAAATGTATGATCTCATGAATGACAACTTAAGTTGTCATTCATGAGATCATACATTTGATCTTTGCATCAGAGTCTTAACACAGTGAATGACTACTAAACACAGAAAAGGAATGAATCTGGATGTAAAGAAAGCAAAATATTTTTAGATATGTTGGTCCAACCCCCAACCGTACCACCGAGTCTACACACCCACTCCTCCCCCAAAACCAGGTGGTCTTTTGTCAAAGTGGGTTCAGCATTCCTGAAGAAGGGGAAAAAAGAGCAAGCTGAACTAGTAATATAATGATAGTATTTATATAGCGCTGAATCTTGTGCAGAGACAAATCTGAGCGCTACACCAGTCATTCACACTCATGCATAACTCTAAAACTGAAGACAAAGAAGAGGTAGAGGAGGGAGGCTATTTTGTGAAGAGGTGGGTTTTAAGGCCAGACTTGAAAGAGCTGAGTGCTCCGCGACCTGATGAAGCGAAAAAGGAAATTCATTCCAAATACAAGGTCCAGAGACAGACAGAACGACGTCCAATAGTGGAGTGTTTGAATCGGGGTTTGCGTAAACAGAGTGGATCTGAAGCTGATCGTAGAGAGCGAGATGGAGTGTAAAGTTGAAGGCAGCCACAAAGATAGGAAGGGGCAGATTTGTGAATACATTTATAACATGAGTGCTGATTTTATACTTTATTCTGTGTGAGACTGGGAGCCAATGGAGATGTTGCAAAATAGAAGTGATATGCTCAGATCTTTTCTTTCTGAGGATGAGTCGGGTAGCAGAGTTTTGTATGCACTGAAGAGACTGAATGGATGAAGCAGGCAAACCAGACGATAGGGAGTTACAGTAGTCAAGGCGAGAGAGAATGAGAGAAACAAGTTTTTGGATGGAACTCTTCCCAGACTGAATCTTTCACACTTTTGTCTTTAAATTTAAACTCTAAATGGAAGCATTTATTACCCTCTTGGTTCCAGTCAAATGTATATTTTGAATTGCTAGTCTTCACTGGTCGTCACATGCACACATACTTATTCCATACCTCTAAAGACCATAGCCACCTTCACAGATTCATACCTGACAGTGGGCTGAGATATAATTTTGGTGTTCTCAACATATTCTGTTCAGTTAACCAGTGGTAAAATATGAGTGCCAGATCATGAGATGTGATTTAAGTTGTTCTGAATTATCTGTTCTCAGAACAGTTTCTGCTGAATTAATCTGCTTTCTTAAAGCTCACCTGCACTCCTGATTTTGCTTCACTGAAAATGATCAATTTTTTTTTAATTATTATTCATTAAATTATTCAGACCAGTACCTATTGTTAAGAAGAAATCTGGTGAAAATTCTAGTTTAAGAATCACCCTGCTTAAATTTAAAAGTCAGCAAAGGTTATTTCAATATCGTGTGTGTGTGTGTGTGTGTGTAACAGAGGACCTGAGAGAATATTTTGAGAAGTACGGAGAAGTGACCAGCTGCACCCTGAAAACAGATTTGGAAACAAAGCAGTCCAGAGGATTTGGATTCGTGGTTTTCAAGAATGTAGATACTGTGAAGAAGGTAAGGTGTGTCACTTAAAATGTCTTTTTGGTGTCCTGTGACTGATTTTGTAAGTATATAAGACACACTGAACTGATACGTAAGGCTGTGATTACTGAAGAATCTTTTGTCATGCACATACATTTTAGTGAAATTGGAAATAGCACAGAACTTACGTAATTTGATTACGTGCATGATCAGAGAAGTTGTACACATACTCCATGTCACATCTCTTTGGTCTTTTTCATTTGATTACATTTTTGCTATTTTTCTTGCAGGTGTTGGACACCAAAGAACATAAGCTTCATGGGAGAACCATTGATCCAAAGCCTGCGAATCCCAGGGAAGGAATCAAAAAGATTTTTGTTGGAAGATTGGACCCTGGGGTTCCAGAAGATGATGTCAAAACATACTTTGGCAAATTTGGAACGGTGGGTTGTCTTCATTTTAAAAAAAATAATAATAAAATAATGATTCATTTTAAGAATTAAATACATCTCCAAATACATCTCCATTCTTTTTTGACTCACTTGTGTTGGGGAGAAAAAAAGTCTGATAGTTATGGGAAACATGAGAATTTGTTGAGTTTTATAGATCAAACCATAAACAAGTTGTTTCGGATATTAGTGAAAAGTAGATCAGATGTGGTGGAAGGCTGTCTAGCACAGAAAGCATTTTTTTTAATTACTTTTTTTTTTTTAATTTCTTTCTTTTTTTCACATTTTTGAGATTGCAGTTTTTATTTATTGTCTAATAACAGTTATATTGTTGCTTACTAAATAAAGAAAATGTTGAAGTGAGAAAGTTGATAAGTTCAGTACTTTTGATAGATCTGTCTGTTAATTTGTAGCACACATTATTTGGGTTTTACAAACATGTTTCAGTTGGTGAGCAAAACTAAATGGATTGATACATGTAAATACTGGTAACACCTCTCTCCCCAGTATTGTTACTGTAATGTGTGTTTTCTAGGGGCCTACAGGTCATACTCGAGAATAGTGTGTATCGGTTGAGATTTTTAGGGTATACTTTAGGGTATAGTCTTGTTTAGAGAAAAAAAAACAACTCTGAAAACATGCAAGGAAGGAGAGGCCAGATTTTGCCTCTAAAAAAAAAGTAAATTGTTGTATTCTTCCGGTGGCCTTGGTCCCCCGGGACCACCCGCAGGCCGTTGCTTCTGCATCCCAACAGGGCCTATAGGTGTCCCCTGGACGCCAGCCCATCTTTCAGTATTTTTCGCAGTTGCCTTTTCCCATCTCTTTCCAGTGGTTTGGGTTTTATTTTACTTAGCAGGGATTGGATGTCAGTCATGAAGGCATTACCATATGTTTCAGTTATGGGTAAACAGTAGAATTACTAAGAATTTATAGGAAGTGATTGTGCTGCTATGGCATTCAAATTTGATTTTTTCTCAAATCTGTGTGTGCAGGTGGCTAAAGTTGACTTCCCTTTTGACAAGGTCAAGGACCAAAGAAGAGCCTTTTGTTTTGTTGAGTTTGAGAGTGACAAAGCTGTGAAGAAGGTTCTGGAACAAGCCACCCACAAGCTTGGTGGCCAAGAGGTGAGAAGTTGGAAACAAGTCAGAACTGTACTGTGTAAATCTTCTCATAAATTTTAGCTATTTTAAATGACATTGAAACACTGGAAAATGTAACTGTAGAAATGGAGGAGTCTGACAGATGCATTTTATGGGGGGCCAGGGGGGGGGGGGGAACAAAAGGTGGTTCAGGTATGTATATTTGTTGTAACCTGTATTCATCTGATTGGTTTTTTTTTTCCTCAGTGCTTTTATTTGCAGGGCTGCATTTGTGTCCAGATGTTCCAGAATGCTTATTTGTAGAAGTTTGATTGTTGCGAGATTGGTGGTTAAACATTAGACTGTGTTACTGTCTCCTGATCCAGTTACATTGAATCATGATCATGACATGTTACTTTTGTGTTATTTAAAAAGACAAGTATTGTCCACATTTTGGTCACTTGCAAACATGTGTTTATGACAAATAACCGTAGCAGATTGTTGAGACAGGTATTCCTATTTAGGAGAAATATTGTTTTCTTGCACATATATTGCAGTTTTGAGTTAATCTACCTCTTCAAGTGAACCAGACTTGTGGTATAGAATTTTTTTTCAGGTGAGGCGCTTTTGTGTCTTAAAAGGCTGGTGTTTGTATTTGGTTTGCTCCACAACATTAACTATTTTCCGGTCATTATTCCAGTACAGTAGAAACCACCTAAACCTGACTGCATTAAATGAAATGATAAAAATAAAATTCCCAAGTCCCCTGCGTCCCATCAGTTACTATACCACTAACACATCTGTTGCTGACAGGTTCCTGCAGTAAGCCTTTTTGTTCAACATTATTTATGCAAACAGCAGTGAATATAGATTAGTGGGGTTAGCAATTTCTGAACACAATTTCTGTCCCCTTTGTGTGTCTAGTGAGTTTGGTTAGTCTTCTTGAGAAAAACGTATCTTGTCATTAGTGATTACTATTTTAGCATCACACCAGCTCTCTGTAATATGTTTACATTTTAAATTGAAATCTTTTATATACATTTGGGATGGATGTCAGATATTGCTTGAAATGCAGAATTGCTGTTTAAATGAATCTGTTTTAGATGTTTTTCAGGCGTATATTTTCACATGAAGCTGGAGCATGAAAAGTTTGCTTTCGAAAGGGAAGAGGCATGCATATTTTGAAGGCCCTGTTATGTGATTTTGACTCTTGTGTGCAGTGAGTCTGTGCATTTACTTTGTTTCGTTTGTCTCTGTGAGATACTGCGTGTGTGCTCATGGTAAAGTTAGTATATAACAGTATTTCTCAGTATCTGTGATAGATGGAGACATCGAAAAAGGCAGGGTTTATCAATAAAAATCTATCTTGCCATCATCATTTCATGTTACACATCAGTGAAATTCTATGATTTCAAGTATTATGGAAGTTTTCAAACAGTACAAAATGTTTTTTCTTGGAACAAGTTACATTAATGCCTGTTGCTTTCTGCATTCTCAATTTTTCTTAAACAGTTGTAGGATCAAGTTCTTGTCGGTTGCAATTTGAGCATTAATGATGGCGGCCAAAAGTTACTCTGTAAGGTAGCATTTCTTTCTTGTGCGTACAGATGTAAAATCTCTCGCTATGTATGAAAGATTTTTCTATGCAAGTGTTGATGAAATGAATCCCATTAAAATGGAAATGACTGCAGCACTCTATAAATCATAAGTGTTTTCTAAAACGATCATCCTTATTTTTGAATGGTGAATTTGGTAGGACACATATGAGAGCTGTTAAGCTTTGCATTCCTTATTTTGTCTGCTTCCTCTTCAAACAAGTTAAAAGCCAGTTGAATGCAATTTCTATATCTCTGTATTTTGGGTTTTTTTTGTTTTTTTTTAATACTTTAAAAAGCAGAACAAAAGATCAAAAAAATACTGGAGTGAGTTAAAGATAATAAAGTTTAGAAAACAATTGAAATATATGACTGTCCTCCCATCCACCTGTCACATTTTTTCGTATTTGATTTTTCTTTGAAGGGAGATATAAAAATCGTAATAAATAAGTTTTCACTCACGTTTTGAACAGATTTTCATCACTCCCAGGCTCTGAAACCTCTGTAGGTTGGTTGAGGAACATTACCATAGTCATACTGAGATAATGGTTCTGGGCTTATCGGTGATGAATGACCGTGGTTTTGTTCCACTTTCCTGCAGGGGACGCAAATGGTGGGACAAAGACGCCAAAAACCGCCCTTTTGAGGTGAATGACCCGTGAGGTTCCTCAGCTTGTGGCAGTTAGTGACGTTGATAATCATAGCCACATTACAAAATCATCTAATTTCATTATGTTTCAAATGATCAAAATACTTTATTTTTTATTTTCCTCTTAATTTTGTAATCTTGTGTACATTTTGAAAATGATTTCTTCGTTGTAATGTGGTGTTCTTTGTGTAACTGTAATGATGTTTCTGACATTTCTGCAGCCTAACAGGTTTGATGATTGGCAGCAATGCAACTTTAAAGGGATTTTCCCGTGAGAACCAGATCCTGCTGAAATGCAAAGCGTTAAAGGTGTCCAGACACAAATGTAATGCTTTGTGGAAGGCAAGAGAAAACTGAAAAGAAAATGAAAGAGACCTGGTGAAACCCATGTTTGACTGGCTGTTTGTTGAAAATGATTTTTGTGGCTCACACTGTATTGTGTGTCAGGTGGACGTGAAGAAAGCTACACCAAACGCTTCACAAACTGGCCCTGGCAGGGGAGGCCGTGGCCGCGGATGGGGTGGTGGCCCAGGATTTGGCTTTCGGGGAGGTCGCGGTGGACGAGGTTTGTTTTTTTGTGTGTTTTTTTTTAGTTTATATTTTTTGTTGCTTATTTACCTGTTTTCCATGCATTTAGCTGTCACATCAGTTATGATAAAAGTCAAAAATTTTATCCTGGGATGCTGGTACATCCAGAAATGTAGTAGAAATGTCTGTATCATGACTGTTGGATGTTTGAGTTTGCACTTGAATTGTATCCAGTTTAGTTACATTGTGGTTTTTAAGACAAAGCACACTTTTTGTGTACAGTACTGTCTGTGCAGTTTAGGAACATAATCAGTCATCCAGATTTTTGTTGAAATCGTGTAATCCCATTCATTTAGCTGTGACTGCCCACAACATGACAAAGTTGGTATGGATCCAGTAGCCTTGAATGCTAAACGTTTTTCTGGATCTTGATCTCATGCACCCATACATTGATGAGTGGTTGATAAAGTGGAAGCATCGGTTTTGAAACTTTGTCAGGCGGCTGGAACCAGGGTGGTGGCTGGAACCAAGGTAGTGGTTGGAACCAGGGTGGTGGTGGCTATGGAGGAGGAAGCTATGGTGGCTATGGACAAGGTGGCTACAACAACTATGGGAACTACGGTGGTTATGGCGGCTGGCACAATGACTACTATGGTGGAGGGTACGGTCAGGGTGGATGGGGAGGATACGATCAAGGCTACGGCTACGGTGGATACGGCAATGATGGTAAGTGATCTTAAATTGCGCTTCAGCTCAACTTTTAGACATGCTGTGGTGGATGAACTATACTGGTAAATTTTGATGACATCTGGTTAAAACCAATGTATTCTCAGCTACTAACAAGATTTTTTCTCCTCTTTTTCATGTTACTAGCTTTCTTAACACTGTTCACAAGGCCTTTATATGAAAATGCAGTAATATAATTGCATCAAGAAAGGTATCACCTGATAAGGGAAGTTGCATGTGTTAGAAAGGTTCTGTAACTGCTTTTGACATTTTGAGTAGATTCTGCTGTTTCACACACTGTAAATCATGGTAAAAATCTTGAAATTAATTCCCCCCACCACCTTCATCATTGTTTCTGTTGAGATTTGGTCTGCTAGAGCAATCCAGTGGTCAGGAAAGGACGTTTTTCACAGAGCCATACTCTCATCCCTCCCTCCCTGTGTATTAAAGTGATCATTTGCCAGCATTTTTCCCTGTGGAGGATTCACTTGGACACTCTTGGTATAGTTCTGGAAGCCTGGTTACCCTTTTTTATATTTGTATTACTTACCTGCTTACCACTCTTGATTTACTTGTTATTGTTGAAGAGTACAGTGGGCGTAATGGTTTTGCCAGATAATTGGCATCATTTGATTCATCTGTTCCATTTTTGTTTTGTTTTATTGTATGCATATTTGCTTCAGGCTGTATTGGTGTGTTTGTCCTGTCATTGAGCATATACAGTAGACTCCTAATTGCAGTTTACAAAATTTGGAACCTGAACCACAGCATCAACTGATAAGGAAGCGTGTAGTCTAATGCAAGAGTTTAAAACATTCTACATTTTCTGACAGTATCAGCAGCAAGCAAATTGCTGAGTGGCATAATAGTACCTTGAGATATGATGCATTCATCAGATTTTTTTGTTTAGTTTTTTTGTCGTTATTGTCAAAGGTTAGACAACTCCGTCAGTCTGAAATGTCACAGATTTTAGTTGAGCTGAGCTGGCCAAACTTTTTGTTTTTAACCAGTATTGTGGTTCTTTTGATTTTGGTGTGTTATGGACAATTTGGTTATATTACAGGGTTATCAATTTCCAGCAGTTTGTATAGAGAAAAGAAAGACAACATAAAGTCTGAATAACAGGCAACAATGGTTGTGTATCAGAAATTAATGGACCCACATGCATACACCTGATAACATTTTAATGTGAATTCTAGAAAACCACAAGAAATTTTCCATGCCAAGTATGTTTCCACTAGAAAAGAATGCAGCTACAACTAAACCCCCCCAAAAATTAGAAAGGTTCCCTTTTTATTTTATTTTTTTGCCTCCACTCTTGCAAAATCCTTTGTTGCTACTCTGTATGTTTGTTTATACATATATGTCTGTCTATATATATATATATAGACTCTCTTTTTTTATCAGAACAGATTTCTCATCTGATGTTGGCCACTTTGAGGGTACCATTGATGAGCGGTGGTGGGTGGGAGGGAGATTGAAACTGGTTAAGGAGCAAAACAACTGTTTTATTTTTATGAATTTACAGATTTTCTGTCCAGACTATTGATTGTGGAGACACTTTCTTTGTATGTTTTTAAAGCAAAAAGCTTAAGTTATAAGCAGCACCACTGTGGGAATGGATCCATTCAGGTAATAGCAGCAATTTGATGCTGGGCTTCCATGTAAAGATAAAGTGTGCAGAACCCTGTTGTGGGAACAAGCATAAGTTACACTTTTTATTGTATTAAAAATCTGATAGGTAGAGATGCCAGCTGTTATAATTTCACCGTATTTTGTTGCACCCGATCGCAGTTTCTTCCGTGTTATGCTAATATCAAAATTGTTTTAAGTTCATTTTCCACTACATAGCGTGGTAATATGCTTTCCTGTTATAACATTACAAAGACATTCTAGACCTATCAGTCACGAGGCCAGAGCAGTCACTACTAACCTAGGTCTTACTTGATGATGTTCCACTAATCGCTTGTGTGTTTACATTGAGTGGACCAATCAGCTAAATCATTTGCCCAGACATGAGAGAACGTGGCAAAATCAAGTAGCGTCTCGGTCAAACAGTGTCTGTGCCAGGTGGATTAAACTGTGGAATACAAGGAAGGAACAAGCGGCTCAAGTGTTTGTATGCCTTGTAGATGAAATGTACATTTGCTGATGTGGCTCGGAGTCCGAGTGTTACTACCAAATTCAAAATGTTCCTACCAAAATTTCCTAATTGTTCCTTCAAACACTTGACAGAGGTTGGCATCACTTGATAGGGCAGAAGTTACAGTGTATCTGCAGTCATGGCAAAGTAAGAAGACATTGCTCTGTATTTGGTATCTTTTTTAAATTATCACGTGCTCAGTTCCTTCTCTTATTTCACGTGAATCATGGCTTATGCACTGCTTGAGATTGAAAGATCCAGTGAGTCTGTGGGTAAAATTCTCATCCTTGTTACATGCCTCTGACATAACATTACAGCCTGCTGTTGCAACACAAGGCAAGTCATTGTACATCAGATTTACCACAGTTGTCAAACTGAGATAAAATCAAACCTTTTTATCTTCAAAACATTTAACCTGATTAAGGTAATGAGGGTAATGAGACAGCACCGCAACTTCGCAATTATTGTTGGTAGGAAGCATAGTAGGTGGTGCCCCACATGTGGTAAATCAGAATAGGCAATACTGAACATTACCAAAATGACTGGACAGCACTTCAGGGCCTCCTGTGTCATATGGCAATCTGGCATCCCTGTTGGATGCAACACTGGGACTGCAGCAGAAGATCCATGGTGTGGTTGTGTATGGGGAATTTAGGATGAAGGACAGTGGAAGAACACCACTCACCGGCATGGATGAAGAGACAGCAGTGATAATAAAGATAAGGTTTAGGAAAAGAATTCTAACAAAGGGTTAGTTGCCAAGTGTAATGTAGTTTTCTGTAATTTTTAAGGTTATGGTTACGGCAGCTGGGGCTATGGCCAGGACCAAGGTGAGTCCTATATCACCAAAGTAAAGTCAGACCAGTTGCCTGTCCATTTTGCTGTTGGCTGCATGTCTTAACTGGTTACAGTTTATTCATCACTAATTGCCATTTGCTACAGTGTTTTTGTTGTTGGTTTTTCTTTCTTTTTTCTCCTTTGTTTTATTTTTATTTTTTATTTTTTTTATTCATAAGTTTGAGTTCGTCTTGTTTTTCAGTGTGCTTGATTTTGTTGTTTCCGTTGTGCTTAAGTTTGCTGTGTACAATGGCCAAATTTGTAGCCCCTTCCCACCGCCGTTTATTTTGTTTTTCATGCAAGGGTTACAACTGTTGGTACATTCTCATGTCATGGTTTTATCCCTGCCCTTCTCAGAAAGTTTAACAAAGTTAACAATCCATTACAAAGTGTTTGGATTTTTTGGTGTTTGTGGTGGGGTTGTCACCATGCAGAAATACTGAGTTTACTGACGGTACAGAAACTGTTCATGTATGCGCGCGCGTGCACACACACACACACACACACACACAAAGTATCTATTGAAGTGGAGTGATGGCCTAGAGGTAACACGTCCGCCTAAGAAGCGAGAGAGAGTGAGCATGCTGGTTCGATTCACAGCTCAGCAGATTTTCTCCCCCTCCACCAGTCTTGAGTTGTGGTCTGGACGCTAGTCATTTGGATGCAACAATAAACCAAGGTCCCATGTGCAGCATACACTTAGCGCACATAAAAGAACCCACGGCAACAAAAGGGTTGTCCCTGGCAAAATTCTGTAGAAAAATCCAATTCGATAGGAAACGCAAATAAAATTACACGCAGGAAGAATTACCCCCCAAAAAAATGGTGGTGCTGTAGTGTAGCGACGCGCTGTCCCTGGGGAGAGCAGCCCGAATTTCACACAGAGAAATCTGTTGTGATAAAGAGAGAAAAATAGTGGCATGCATTACACACATTACATCAGATTACCAGTATTTGATGTGAAGAGGTTATAGTTAGCATTGGCATTGGCCATGTTGGCTATTGTGTATTGTGTCACTCAAGATCCATGGCAATTCAGTTAGATGCTGTGACCATCATTTAGTTAAAGATTTCACCATTGTGGTTGTATTTGAGCTGGTTTGAGTTTCCTAAGTGTCCACTTCATCTAGTCAGTAAACCAACCTGTATCCATTGATATTGGGCATCTCATATGTGGAGTCCGTGACACTGATTACGAAACTGAATTATGCTAAGTTTTGAATAATACATTAGCAAAACAAGAAATCAGGGGTACATTTTGTCTTGTGACTTCAAACCTGTACTGCTGCTTCATGTTATACCACATTCTTAATATATAAGTTGCTTCCAGTGCTGTCCCAGGATTTGCTCCAGCAAATTCAAACCTGGACGCAGAATGTCAGGATAGTAAACTATCTCCTAATTTTGCTGCAGCATGAAATTTAAGGTTAAAAATGCTTTTGCGGTGTCTGTCAGTTTCTCTCATTTCAGTTTTGTCTTTGTGCGATGCACTGTTCTATGAGTCTGGTACTGCTGATAAAGACATGAGACCAAAAGTCAGTGTTAGCGATGCACTGTTCTATGAGTCTGGCACTGCTGATAAAGACATGAGACCAAAAGTCAGTGTTACAAAATTGACAGATTCTGCTTGTGACATTCTTCAAATCCATAGTAGTGTGATGACCTCACTGACCATGGGGACATGAGTTTTTGGACCAGACGACAGCCCCTTGGTACTTGGCAGACAAATTCATGGTTCCTGTAATTAAAACTAAAAACCTTACACAGGTTTACATCCAACAGAAGTAAACAGACCTAGATAATTGAACATTACCTCAGTGATGCACTGCAAAAATGGTTGTTGCAGAGAGGGGATAAATCATACTGGAAGCAAAAATTAGGATGTTGATTTACACTTAACAATATTCCAGAAAATATATACCTTTAAAGTTTCCACATTGGTGCTGACAGTAGTAGTTCTAACTGGTTCTTGAATATGCATGGTATTTGGGGAATAACATAACTTGCAAGGAGGTACTAAGTTTTTTGGTTTGTTTTTTAATGGAAAATATTGTTAAGACACATTCTCTTTTTGAGTCTGTCCGAATGAATGGATCAATGTCTCCTGTTCCCCATTCAAGTCCTCTTCCTCTCAACCTTTTTTTTTATTGTGTGTGTGTTAAATCCTTTCCTCTCAATTTCAGGAACACATGCACACTCTGTTGCATGCTTATTCATCCTTAAGCATGTTTCTGAAACCCAAATTGTAATCAAGTCTGTACAGAAAATAGATTTATATATATATATATATATATATATATATATATATATATATATATATATATATATATATATATATATATATATATATATATTGATAAAAAGAAAATGGGGGGGTGGGGGAGAAAGTTCCTGTTTATACCTTATTTCATAATTTGCTTCCCACTACCAGAGCACATTTTTAGTTGTTTTTATTCAGAACTGGGGTTTTTCTTTCTCTTGATAAATGATGAGTGGAGTGTTCGCCTTCCACCAAAGAAGCAAGAACATTAGAGCGCACTGGTTCCATCCCCACACTCACCAGCATTTATTCCTACTTTACTAGACTTTGAGTGGTGGTCTGGGCGCTAGTCATTTGAATGAGACGATAAAGTGATGCCTGTGTGTAGCTTGTACTTTGTGCACATAAAAGAACCCATGGCAATAAATGGGTTGTCCCTGGAACAATTCTGAAGAAAAATTTGCTTGGATATGAAACAAAACACACTATTAGAATTTAAAAAGAAAAAAAAAAGGTGGTGCTCTCATTGTAGTGATTTGGTTTCCATGGGGAGTAGCCGCCCAAATTTCATACCCCAAAAAATTGTGACAAAAGAAAAAAACAGCACAATACAATATAATATTGTCACACATATGTCACAGAGTTCTGTGAAAGTCTTTTATCATGTTTATCTGAAAACTTTGTGAAGTTGCTCATCCTTAAGCTATGACTTTGTGATTGTCTGCTTGAAGCTTCATACTTCAGTGTTGTAAATGTCTTGTCAGAGATCCTTGTGTTGAGCATTTATGATACATGTTCCTCATCAAAACCCAAATATCTGAGAGCACTCTTTTAGAAAACAGATGTAACCTGTGTTCTTGGGTTATGTTTAAGTATGAAGGATCGTTTTATGCAGTTATGACGTTTGTACCTTCTGTTTTGAATTAAACCTGAAGAGTTGATGTTGTTAAAGTCCGGAGCCGGAATGAAGGATCATGTAAACCATAATCCTTTTCTGGTTGGTGTGTCGATGAGGCTTCTGGCTGCTGTATTAACCTCTCCACTGCTTGATTGGTGTCCCATGCATACATATGTTCTTTATTCAGATATTTCTTTGACAACTTCAGAGTAACATGCGCATACTTACTATCAAAGTATCTATCATGTGCAGTAATTATTTTCCGAGTGTCATGTGCATACTCAGTATTTTGTTGTCATGATAAGTACCGCACATATTTCCACACAAGGTATAGGGGGGGGGGGCTGTGTGTGCAGGTTTAGAAACTGATGGCGGAAGTCGGAATGTTTTGTGTGCTTGTTATATGTAAATTATATTTTATATTATATTTTCACTTGCTAGATTCTGCTCTTTCTCTCTCTCTCTCTCTCTCTCTCTCTCTCTCTCTCTTTGAAACTTGGCATTTTTTGTGTTGAAAAGTAACCGAGTTTTGTGTTTGCAAGGAATAAGCTAGTTTTGATAATGAAAACTTAAAACAGATATGTCCTGTTCCAGAAAATTCATTCATCTTACATGCTTAGAATTTGGTTTACCACTTACACTGCATTTTTTTATGGTATAATCAGGACTACTTATGTGTGCTGTGTTGCAGGTGGTAGCTACGGCAAAACACAGAAGAGAGGGGGACACTCTGGAGGATACCATCCGTACAACCGCTGAACCTGTAAGTATAACGCTGCTGCTGAGATACTCAAGTGTGTTGTTTCAGTTGTGTTAAATAATCGCAGATTTTTCCATGTATTGTTTGTTGCTTGTCTATCAGTTAATTTCTCTTTAATATGTATGTTATGTTAGCCTGGGGATGAATAACAAATACCTTTCTGGTAAACATTTTTTCTTTTATAATTTGATTTTTGTATATGTTAAGGTCTTTTCGTTATTTTTTTCTAAACCAGTTGGTAGATGTTATTTGCTCAGATATGTTTACTTCCTTCACAGACATGAATCACAGCCAGGACTTGTGCCAAAATTTTATATGAGCTGAGAGAATCAATTTTCATGTTAACAAGTCACACACGCGCATGCATGTAAACAAGTGTGGCACATTGGGCTTAGCAGTGTAGCAGAGACATGAGATGTAAATTGGTCAAAGAAATGAACAGAAATTATTTATTTCTTGAAAGTAAAATGACAGATTAGTATGTATCCTGTGTAAAAATTATCTTCAAACATTTTGTTTCAGACCCCGCGCTTCCCAGCCTGTGCATGCTTTGGGGTATTCGTCCATGATTTCCATCAGAAAACATCATGTGGAGTCAATTGTGAAAAGAACTTGAATAAACTATTGAGCAAGACTATTGATTGGAAAATATCCCATGGTGTACACAGTAATGTGTAAGTTTTAGTTTTCTTTTAATAAAATGTGTGTGAAAAAAAATGTTTGTTGTTTGTATTTATTCTTTTTTGTTTTTATCTTGTGTGCATGTGTCCAGATGGAATATAATGTTAAACAGTGGATGATAATATTGACCATTTCAGTGCCTACATGTTAACAAAATTAATTCACCAGTGCTCAGACTAGTTAGAGCTTTTCGGATAGATACACATCTGTTCACTGATTTCAGAAAACTCACTGAACTATCCATTTTTTATTTATAAATTGCTGTGTACATTATCCTATAGCTGAAATTGGTTATCTTGCCAGTCTGAAAACTGGAAAGGGTTCCTGTGCTGATTGAAAGACTAAGTACCTTTTTCAAAGCCCTTCGAAATTTGGTTGATTTGAATGCCTGTGTAGAGGCTTTTCTTGGTTAAAAAAAAAACAAGCTCTAAGAGCTTTACAAACATGTCATTTGCTCAACAGGCTGCCTGCCAGGGCAGTCGTCTTTAGGCACTCATTGAGCCATTCATTTCCTGGCACATTCAATCAGGCTGAAGTTGTGCTCATACAGACAACACACACACACACACACACGTCTACTAGAGTTGATTTTACTGTGGGATTTATCAAGGGACAACTCTTTTGGTGCTGTGGATTCTTTTACATGCACTTAACTCTTTCACCACCAAGTTTCTGTGTGAAAAACACTCCCCAGTTTCAAATATTTTAGGCACGATGCTCTTTGTCACAGGCTCAGTGCATGTCAAAACAACACAATGGACTTGTTCACTTTTGCAGAGAGAGCACTCTGATGATATTCCTTTGAGCCTGATCCAACAAAGTGTCTGCTGTGCATCCGGTTTGTCATTATAAATAAACTGGTCAGTAACTTTAAGCATGCAAAAGTATATTGAAAGAAAAAGAAGTGGTTACCGTCTATTGTCTGTCCACCCTAGATTTCAAAGAAAGTCCTGGATGATTGCCTGTTGCCATTCCCAGCAGTTGACAACAGTGAAAAGAGTAAAATAACAGCTGAGTGAGGCCCATTTACTATGCCTTCTGTCTGGCCTTCAACCTATTATCTGACACCACTCCTCCCCTCTCCCCCTCTTAAATTACGTGAAAGTACATTGCTGTCAGTCACTTGCTCAAAATGATGTCCGGATAGATGGACTGACAAAAGAGTAGGATGTAGTCAGTTACGTAGCTGTCATTGACATCACCTTCAAGTTCAAACCAATCACAAGACAAGACAGATTTCTGTCTCTCATCATTATACTCCTACAGAACTATCAACCCAGTCTGCAAAATTGTGTAAATCTGCTGACTGGGACCACTTGTCTTCTCTTGACCAAGTGTCTGATGCCTTTTGGCATGTGAGGCAAGCCCTCTTTACATGCATACTCCAAGTGGTATCTTGAAATTTGGCACACTATTGAAACGCATGCACAGTAGTCTGCCAATTTTTTTATTTTTTTTAGCTGATCTGACCAAAGAAGCCAAATTATGGGATTAATTGATGACGTTAGTTACTGGTACATCTGCTACTACTAATCCCAAACTAATCTCTTATTTTACCGTTAAGATATGGAATGAAAAGAAATTTGGCAACAGAACACAATAAGATACATTTCAAACTTTTAGAAAATCATTTACTATTTATTTCAGAAAGCTGAAAAAAAATTTTCATTAGTCATTAATATTACATTGTCTTTATTTTCACAACTGCACTAGTTAGAGTTTTGTAATGTCTTACTATGATCAGCAGCCAATTTCCATTCAAGTATCTCCACTCAAACCCAAGATATAATGTTCCTAAATAAAGGTATGACTGAAAATGCCACTGAGAAAACGGACTATAAAGTTAACGTAACTTTACCCATGTACATTATTTTAAAATGATATCCAAGTCTTTTTTTTCTTCTTTTTTTTTTCACTTACTCTGCACATCTGTGTACAATGTGTTTTCCTGCATTTCGGAGTGTGCTGAGCTTCAGAGAGCACCATGCATGTATGTGTTTGTGCACGTGTTTGTTCAGTATCAGAAAAAGGAATGTCACACACACACATGCACACTCTGCACTTAAACCTCTCATACATTTCAGTCCTGTTTCGCATGCTTTCGTGATTAAAGTCACTAACCAACACAATAAGTTGACTTTATCACCAACTAAAAAGAAATGGGGGATCACCCCAGCTTTCTTGTACAACCATCTTCAGAGTCGATCCACTGCTATAAAAATAGACCAGTGGATCCATCCCCGCTATTACCACACTCCTGTTTCTTGACTGCTACACTTGTATCCGCTGAACAGCCCTCTGTGCGTTTTCATTGACTACCAGACCTGGTTTCTGGCTCAGTCTTTTCGAACCAGACTACTGGAGTTTTGTGGACGATGTGACTGCACACATGTGTCAAGTCTGAAATTCATAAGCAATTTTCAAAGATTTGGATCTGGATGGAAATCTCTAAAGGCGACAGACTGAACTTTGCACCCCTCAATTGTCTCTCAGCGTGCTTCGTGGCTTTAATCCGGAACTGGTTTTCTTCATTGATAATATTTGGACTTTGCACTGAGATTGTTTGCATGCCATCTAACTTTCGTTGGCGACCTCCGCCACTGTGTTATCAGGTCTTGTCAGTTGTACGATTTAGATCACCCCCACACCATTGACTGAAAACTCTCTCACACACAATTTTTTTCAACGAGGGGGCTGCGTGCAAGACCTGAAAGAAGACTAAAAAGAATTTGAGAACAGCAAGTTTACTCTATTCCGTTTTATGTGAATGCCACGGTGCGTGTCGGTATTTGAGTTAAGATACTGTGGGTAGGGAAAGGGCGTTTATTGTTTTAATGTGGTGTTATGTTGAACTGTCCACTCTAGACAATCAAGTTTCAATATTAAACGCTAGCTCTTGGGTTCTCGACACTGAACCACAACAGACAGGAAATGGGTCAGGTCAGGTCTCAATCAAGATAGAAGTGAGCTACGTCACTGAGTGAGTGTGACGTGAGATATGAGATGATATCACGTCATTGGTCAATGCTGATTATATGATGTGGTCTTGTCAAGTTATGGGACGAAAATAGATCAGTTTGGAGTGTCCATCTGTACTTTGGCTGTCATTTTGCCCTTTCCACACAGACACGCACACATGCTCACAACCACTGACTAACAAAAGTATATCTTACTGGCAGGACCGTGACACTGCATCCCCTGCAATTCACCAGCAGATGAGTGCGTGGTGCAGACTCGACGTTTTGCGTTGCACAGCGATGGAGTGCGTGTTTTATAAACCGTGTTTGGTAGGTGGTGAGCAGCAGATTTATGGGGGACTGTAGTTGGAGGGACGGTTTTGTGGCTCTCTCCACCCTGGGGTGGGAACGCTCACTCCGGCACGTCTGGCCGGCTCAGCAACTAAGCTATTAAAAGTAGTATTATCGTCAGTCGGGAGCTAAATAAGTCAGTGGTGTCGTAAGTACGTCAGAACAAGCTACACTGAACACCACCGAAGTGACTCAGCATCAGTGCAGCGTCTCCTCTGGTGTGTGGCCTGCTGGAATAATCTAGTTTCCTGTAGACTGCTGACCGTCGCTGGAACTGCAACAGATGACGAGCCCCGGGTGTTGCTGTGTAACGAGAATCGGTATGAGGAGCGACGGTAGAAGTTATGCCACTGAAAACGGTGCTGATGACGGGACAGAAAACACACCTGATACACATACAGTGGTGGTGGTGTGTGTCCATCGAGATCGATGATGACCATCGTTGTCATCCTGCTGGGGGATGGGGGGAGGGTGGAGGTGGGTTGGGGGGGAGGATGCTCATGAATCTATCTGTGAATGCGCAGATGGCTGAATAGTCCAATCTGCGCACGAAAAGTTCGCTGACAGTTGGGGCAGACAAAGACAGGCATACCATTGTCAGGGAGCTTGTTTGTCCGTGACTTTCTGGCCTGCCTCTTCTGAACAGCTGCAGCAGTCCTGTTGGCCTCGCACAACTTGGCGCCTTTGTGCACAGCAGCACGCCATTTGTCACGGTCCACTGCAGATTCCTCCCAGGAGTCAGGGTTGATATCAAACGCTTTCATAGAGACTTTCAGAGTATCTCTGAAGCGCTTCTTCTGACCTCCGTGTGATCTCTTCCCTTGTTGCAGCTCGCCATAGAAAAGCCTTTTGGGCAGCCGATGGTCTGGCATGCGCGCCACGTGTCCAGCCCAGCGAAGCTGGGACTGCATCAGGATGGTGAAGATGCTGGGAAGGGTGGCTTTTGCGAGCACCTCTGTGTCTGGGGTCTTGTCTTGCCACTTGATGTTCAGTAGCTTCCTGAGGCATGTTGTGTGGAAGTGGTTCAGCTTCTTGGCATGTCGTTGGTACACTGTCCAAGTTTCGCAGGCGTACAGTAGTGTGGGGAGAACTACTGCTCTGTAGACCTTTAGCTTGGTCTCAAGACTAATGCCTCTTCTGTTCCAGACATTTGCACTGAGTCTACCAAAAGTTGTGCTTGCTCTTGCAATCCTGACGTTCACTTCATCGTCGATGGTCGCATTTCGTGACAGTGTGCTGCCAGATACACATACAGTAACACACCAGAGAAAGCCGGGGAGTAGAGGAAGAAGTGGGAACTAGAAGGAATTAATTTGCCACACCATTTATTCAGTCTTTTATGCGAAATATGGGCCCCAGCCCTTTCACCAACTATTTCCCCCGAGTCCCAAAGATCAGCAGTATCCCGGCAGTTCACCATGCTTCTCATCTCTGCTTATTTCAGTTCTTGTGTCAGGAGAGTTCTTTGCACGTGCGTGTGTGTGTGTGTGTGCGGGGGGGAGGTGGGGTAGAGGATGAGGTATGTGAGTGTATGCATGCCTACACTGTGGGAGCAAAAGGATATTGGAACGTATATTTATATATATATATCTTTGTATATATGTGTGTGGGGTTGGGGGTGGGAGATATGGGCGTATGTGTGTGCTTGTACAAGTAAGTGTTCATCTGTGTGTGTGTGTGTGTGTGTGTGTGTGCCGTGGAAGCTGCGATACGTAGACTAGAAATGAGTGTGTGGAGGAGGGGGGTAGAGGAGGTGCAGGGTAATGTGTGTGTTGGAGCTCATGTACGTTTATATGTATTTGACTGTGCTTTCATATCTATGAAACTGCATGTTTGGTGCATATCTGTTATGCATGTGTGGGTGTATGTGTGAATGTGTGTCTTCATGTTTTACATTTATTTGCTTATTTATCATCATTGTTGTCTTATTTATTTATTTTTTTATTTTATTATTATTACTACTACTACCTTTTTTATATTATAATTATTTATTTATTTATTTATGTAAGCTGATCTATTATTTATCACCTTTTTTTTCTTTTTCTTTTTTTTCTCAAGGCCTGACTAAGCGCGTTGGGTCACGCTGCTGGTCAGGCATCTGCTTGGCAGATGTGGTGTAGCGTATATGGATTTGTCCGAACGCAGTGACGCCTCCTTGAGCTACTGAAACTGAAACTCAACCTTTGAAGACTCCCCACCAAACGCAATGGCTGCATGACTTTTTTGTATGCAAAGTATGGGTCAATGTCCAGCAGCCCTTTCACGAACGGATTTCCGAGTCCCTAACCGGATCAGCATTACCCTGCAAGTTCGCCTCAACGCTAATCAATGTGTTATGAAAGCTTCAAACTATCAGAAATTGATAGTCTGTTCGTTCTTCTTTCAAAAACAGATCAGTGGGTTATGTCAGTGTACCTTCTTGTGGCAGTTTGCGTGCGAGAATTTATTGTTAATTATTATCCTTCGCGAACAATGAACCGCCTGGCAAATTGGTACGATAGTCGTGTCCGACTAATACCATCAGAACAACAAAGGAGGCAACTGCCGTCCAAACTATCTAGAATTTGATTACAGTGGAGAGTGTCTTGCCCAAGTTACATTCCCACTCTCTCGGCGAAAGTTTGGATCAGTCGGCGTTGGGATGGTTTCCAAAGGCCAACTAGCCCCCAAGGCTGCAGCATTGAGAACCAGTGCAATCTTGCCTCCTAGTTTGAGAGTCATAGTCCTTCACAAAAGACTGTAAAGGACTTCCACAGCAATTGAGAAACCATTGATCATACAGCTCTCACTTTGCTCAGTGTTGGCATAACTGCAAGCTTAAATCTGTGATGTAAGCTGAGCGTTGGACAAATTGGAACTTGAGCAGAAGCCAAAATAACGCACAGCACTGAAAGGTTTAACGTTATACGTACTCAGCCAAAAGACAAATTTCTGTGCCTTTACAGACCGCAATAAAGTTGTATCTTATCTTGTGCACTTAATTACGAATGCAAATGGCTCGAGTCAGCCAGATCGGATGCGGTAATTGACATCCAGATCAAGTTACCGTTTTCTTCGTTGAAGTCGGTCTCAGTCCAAACTTTTTCCGTTGCTGAACTGGCATCCCCGCGTCTCTTGTCGCTCATCCCTCATTCATAGTCAGAATGATCCTGCATTGTTGCTGGGCATTGTCCGAAATTTTTGGTTCACTGCTATAGTGCCGTGATGCAGCTGCACATCCGTCAGAAGACCTGCACTGGCAGCTATCGGAGTTGTTTCGGTGGTCAGTAGTCAGTGGTGCCTCACTGCTCCAATGGCACAACTGAAGACAGTTAGTGCAGGACACTAACTGACACCCTTTACCGACAATAGTAGTCCATTAGCTAATGAAGTCATGGAGCTGGATCGAGAGAGAGAGCAGAACAGACCACTGCCACATCCCTCAGCAATCCAAGAGCAGTTATGCGATCACCGCAAACGTACCCACACTGAAGAAACTGCACTTACCATCAGTAGGTATAGAACTCGAAACTAAAACGGAACATCATGACAGCAGGGCATGAAAGACAGCAGAACGGCTTTGGGACAACTTTTCAATATTCATTTGTTTTATGATGTATGATGATCTATGGACAGGTCTGAGGCTAAGCAACTGAGGCCCTTAGGTAAGCAGAAAACAGAGAAGGATGGAGGAAGGTTGTTGACAGCTGGGTTATCTAGAGTGCCCAAACGGTCATCCAGACTAAGGGACAAGTGAAGAAGAAGTGAACATGATGATCTTGACAATACAGAAATTAATGCTGCTATGGGGCAAACAAGCAGACCAGTCAGCCATCAGACACTGGTGATGGACTCGGGACACATGAGCTATATATTTGTCACACTGATCTCGCAGTTTGGGTGAACTAGCTGACTAATATGTTTTACTGGAAGAGTTAATGGTTCAACACAGCCTCCGACTGATAACTACTTAAAGCAGTTCAGTTTGTGTTCTTTTCCATAATGACTGACACAGTGATTGTTAAAAGTGAGTGGCTACTTATCCAAACAGCTCGGTTGCAAATCTGTGTCACTGTGTCCCCGTTGCCGGAATGGAAATTAAGTTTTCAAAACGCGCCAGACTCGTGGCCCCCTTTTCATGCATTGGCCCATAGCGATTGTGGCATCAGTTGTTATTAAAGTTGTTTCTGACAGACGGAATTGACACGCTGTGTGACGTTACTGAACAGGTGTAATAACAGTGACTGACTGTTGTGACAGCTGGTGCCAAGACTGAGTAACCAGCAACGACAGCATCAGTTTTCCAATGAGAGGCAAAGCCTTTAAGACTCATTTGCGATACACACTTCATCAAGTAAAAAGAGTTAAAGTGTGCTCTCTTCACTGAGACAAAAATGGAGTATATTCGCAGGTTCGACTGAACCAAACATTCGGTTTGAGAATTAGTAGACTTACTCACACCACTAAAGCGCGCCTATGGCAATGACGCTAAAAAACAACAACAAAAAACAAACCAAAAAAAAAAATAATAATAATTTTTTTTTTTTTTTTTTTTTTTTGCATCATAAATACGGTATTCGAGGTGATAACACCATTTGAATCTTTTTTTCTTTTTATAAAATATATCATGTAAAGTATGTAGTAAAGGAACATTGCAACTGCCTCATGCACACTGCAACATGTACCTTTTCCTCCAGATCTGTGTGTTCAATGTTTTAATCAGCTACAGTACGGTCCATTCAATTTCGTTTTCATGTTCATTCTTGTTAATTCAGTATCAACTTTAAAATATATATATGCAGTAAACATGTCAGTGGTGTCGTTAATGTCACGGTGTGTCAGTTCTGTCCAAAATTTGTATTTCACCAAGAAAAACTAGTCCAGATCGACTTCAAACCAAAATTGTGACTTTTTGGATTCAGATCCTCAACGAAATAAACCGCTGATGATCCGGAAATACAGCTTAATCCAGACTACTTACAACCTATTATTAGTATGGCTGTTGTTTTTTCCCGGCCACTGTGTTTAATCCAAATTTGGTATTCCCTGCTATTCAGTGGTATGACTGCTGTTGTTTTTTTTCCCACACTAAGTTTAATCCAAATTCGGCATTGGAAAAGTATTTCCAGAGAAAATGACCATGTTAAAGTTTACCACGGACATACAGACATACTGACACACACACACATAGACTGGTAACTGACTGAACACCGGCAGGATCAAGTTACATAGACTCACATTGTATACATAAGTGAGTTAAAAAATATATACGTTGATGACAGAATAGTCATAACTCATTGACACAATGGGCTGGAACACAAACAACAAAAACAGATAAAACAAGATATACTGCACCACGTGTGAGAACACACCCGTGCATGGCACGCGAGGATAAAGAAAATCATCCATAGGATAACAGGAAAGCATTCAAGGCTTGTATTTTTGCCGGTCCCCGGCCACAATATCAGGCACTGTGACAATAAAACTCAGGAACAATGGCGGCACGTTTCTAAATTAATAAGATCTGTCTTTGATTTGGCGAGTATGATAGCAGGCCCATGTGTGCACAACGGCAAGCGCGCACTGGCGCCGGGCTGAAAATGGCCTCAAGTTCTCACGAGGGCCATGGCAGTGGGCTGACTGAGCCTGCGTGGCTGACACTCGCTGGTTACTGATGTGTCTGTGTTGGCCAAATGTACTCCTGATCTGGTCACTACTTAAGAAAAGGAGTCTTCTCAGTTCTGAGGTTGTAGTTGACTCATTTCGGCATGTCAGGTAAGTGATAACTTATATCACACAAACTGGATTTGATTCTTTTCAGATCTCAGTTCTGATTATTTCAGTTCGTGCTGACGCGGATCGACTCAGTGCCACGGTGACGGAGTCTGTAATACTCAGCATGCAGTGTGTGTGTGTGTGTGTGTGTGTGTGTCCTGTCAGGTGGTGTCATCAGTGTGTGTGTGCCTCAGGCTGAGAGAGACAGACAGCCAGAGAGACTGAGAGAGAGAGAGAGAGAGGGAGACTGAGACTAGAGAGAGAAAGAGAGAGAGAATGTACATAGTTATACGGCATAATGAACTTACGACTGAAATCCGGTGCCGGGTTTGAAAGCAAGTTCACTGGTTACATTTGAAATATTTCACGGCAGTTCGACGTCTTTCCAATGCCGCCTTGTTTTTTAATGTATGAACTGCCGCACTACTAGCAGCTCAACTAATGCTACAGGGACGGCTCCCTGGAGTCGAAACTGATCAGTTCATTTCAGTACGGCCGACCGATTACTGCCAGAGAGTCGAAGAGTGCCGGCCGCGGCCGGATTAGGAATTATTACCATATCAATCAGTCTCAAAACGTTAGTGAAGAGTGCCGTGGATTAGAAGTATCACCTTGACATCAATCACTGGTCTCAAATCGTCCGTGATATCTGGCACCAGTGAATCTGGACAGGAAGAGTGCTGTAGATCAGAAGTATCACATTGACATCAATCAGTCTCAAATCGTCCGTGATATCTGGCACTGAATCTGGACAGGAAGAGTGCCGTAGATTGGAAGTATCACATTGACATCAATCAGTCTCAAATCGTCCGTGATATCTGGCACTGAATCAGGGCAGGCCTGCATGCTAGCCGGCTGTGACGTGTGCCGGTGAGTATAAACCGTGTATTAGTGTGTCACTGACGTGCGACGGTGTGTGTGGCAACTGAAGCATCAGTTCCGGTATCAGTGAGTCACTGACTGGTGTACTTGCACACACACACACACACCAGAAAAAAACCCGTGTGTATGTGTATACGGTGTGTGTGCGTGTGTGTGTGTGTGTGTGTGAGTGAGTGAAAGGGAGAGAGACTCGGAGAGAGTCGGAGAGAGAGAGAGGGCGTCAGTTTTTACTCGAATTGAGCCAGGCTACTGGCCTCAGCCACTGATGTCAAGCGGGTGGCGGGATGACCAAATAGGAATATGTGTAAATTTATAAATGTGTGTGTGTGTGTGTGTGTGTGTGAGAGAGAGAGATTTTGTCGGTGCTAGAGTCGGGGTACATGCTGCCTTGGGCGGAGGACCGCTCTCCTCTAAGACCCACTCCTCCTCCTTAGGTGCCCAGCTCGACGGAGCAGCGTCTTAGAAAAAGAGATATCGCACCTACTCCTCATAGGGGCTATATCTCAACTCTTGGACCCGGGCCCCGGTTTTTACGGCTGGTTGTTCGTGATTCCAAAGGTCTCGGGAGGGTGGAGACCAGTTTTGGACTTGTCCCCCCTCAACAAATTCCTCCCCAAAATCAAATTCAAGATGGACACACAGGCACAGATTCGGGAGACCATCCAACAAGGCGATTGGGCTACCTCTATCGATCTGGAAGATGCTTATTTTCATATCCTCATCCATTCGGCATCCCATCGGTACCAAACTCCTCCTGTCTTCACTGTAGCACACAAGTTAATCATATGCAATTTCAGCCTGTGTGCCGAGAACTTCCACAAAAAAGCCGACTGAGTCCTGTTCACTGTCACTTCAGTTGATGTCGGTGCGCGAGCGCGCGCATACAGTACACACACACACACACACGCGCGCGCGCGCGCGCGCGCTTATCACCGACTCCAACCGGACCGGAGTCCAATCCGGCCGGAAGTGTGACACACACACGCGGCTTTTGGAACTGCTGACCAAAAACAAAACAACAAAAAATCATTCAACTTCAGTCGATTTCAGCATCCCATCACACGAAAGGAATACGCGTGAATTTCTACCCTACGTGGTGTTACACTAAATGGAATTGGGGAGCCATCTTCACCAACTATGGCACACTGGCGAAAAGAAATACGCGTGTTTATCTCCTATGACAGTGTGAGAGTTTGGTTGTTCTAAAGAAGGAAGCTTTGTTCTTCAATTAACTTCTTCCTGGTAGGCAACGACATTTATTCACAGACTAAAACGACATAGAGCACCAGGTCGAGTCCAGAGACAGAGTGAGATGAGAAGAATTTCATCACTAGCTAACATTTCAAGCAGCAGTAAAGAGGTTCGAATATCCTCCTCAAACTTTCAGTCACACCAAGATGAAACAAGGTATTAATTAGCTAAACACAGACACAGACAGTGTTTGAATTTCTAGCAACACGTTTATTGCAGCCACATTATTCTTGGTTTCATGCTAAGTTATGATCATCATGCTAAAATATTCTATGCCCTAACAAGAACATGGTAGAGGTCACACATACCTGTCTAGTAAACATATTGCAGGTGGCTAGCGCAGGCTCGGAGGAGCTGAAGGGCTGAAGAGCTAAGGGTGTTGGTCGTCAGTAAGAGAGACTTGGTGTGTGAGCGACCGAGGGGCTTGTTGGTAGGTGCCTATATAGTGGGGTTGGGGAAAAGTATTGACTAATACTCTAGCGTAAACCGCGGCGTGTTGGCCCTTCTCTTGGAGAAGCCGTTGCCACCAAAACATTGTGACTGTAACTTGTCAGCTAAGTAAACTTTCCATCTTTGTGGGATCTCTGAACAGCCAGTGTACCAGAACTTGACTTTGTGATTCTTTGGTCAATCGACCATGTAATGAGGACCCTGCTGTAGTTTGCTTAACCTTTGGGTTTGACATGCTTGTGTTGTGACGTATACTGCCCGGCATTTACAGTATGACATTTATTGGTCAATTGTGGTAAACTGACCAGGACTGATGTGATACTTTGGTCTACAGACCATGGACTGTGGACCTGCTGTAGTTTGCTTAACCTATGAGTTTGACCTGTTTGTATTGGGACTTATACTGCCCGGCATTTACAGTACATTTATTGGTCAATTGTGGTAAACTGACCAGGATGTGATTCTTGCCAAACCCAGCCTTTTTAATTTTAGTAATTAAAACAGGTTTGACGTTACTAATGGTGTACACCTTAAAATACCTATTTTGCCTCATGTGATAATCCCTTCAGTTCTCGCCTCGGAGTCTGCCACGGTCCTTACGCGTCCTCAACACCACCACACTGACTGACGACTGAATCGGGCGCCTTCACTGGCACTGACAGGAAGTGTGCTGTCGCGGCAAAACCTTCGTCTGTGAACCGCCGGTGACCCGCGAACGGAAACAGACCGACATCACACACGAGACACATATGATTACTTCGTAGTAACAGACCGACAGTACACACGAGACACATATACATTACTTCGTAACAGCGAGACAGCAAGACACTTCTACTGACAGCAATACAAGGGCATCCAGGACCGAGTCATGAACTGGGTGCGGCCCGGCCACCTTAGAGTTTGGGTACCGTCCCGGCAGCTCACCATGGAGTTTCTTATCACACAATATCCCTATTTCCCTTTATTTTCTTACAGACCTGCTAACTTACAGACTTGAGCACACACACTGACACGAAAGCTTTACCAGCTCACGCAACGTGACACACTGCTCACTACATACAGGCCTGACCTCTGCAAATTAAAGGCACACATTCAAACAAGCTTTACTCAAGAAACCACACACTGAAAAATACTCACACAACTGAGCTTTACCTCACAAATCACAGACACAAATTCACACATGCAATGTTTACCATCAAATCACACACAAAGTTTTTTTTCCGAAGATTCATACACAATTTGATCACATACACAAGCTAAACCCGGTACTGAATAACACATCACACACACCGAGACACACTGACACTTTACTGAGCACTGACGGTCAGCAACTCATACAAGCTCTTCTGCTAATTTAACCAAACATCTCACATTGAGACACTGGCACTGACGGCAAGCTTTACCAAACAACTCAAACACAGACACACACAAGCTTTACCAAACAATATTGTATACAGACGCACACGTGACGCTTTACCGGCTATCAACAAACACAGATACACTCACTGGCACACAAACCGTGGCTACTGTGACAACTGACAGGCAGACACATACGAGCTTTACCATCTTATCTGTCTCGGCCACTCAGTGGCACACAGGTGACAAGCTTTGTATCCACCTACCAAAACACACACACACACATCAAAGTTCACCCAAGCTTTGCATGGCAACTCAGTCAGGAGCTAACCTACGTCACACACACACGCTCTCTTTAGGCCGACAATTCAAATACACACACTTCAAACAAGCTGCTAACACCTTACAAGCAAGATTTGCACGGCTTACAATAAACACACACACAGACAAGCTTTACGTAACAACTCACACACAGACATGCTCGCAGGTAAGTAGACTTCATGTAATTGGTGTGAGGTCACCCTCACCTTTCCAGTTCAGTGCCACAGAGGCCTGAAAAACTACCCCTGTGTGTGTGTGTGTGTGTGTGTGTATAGTGTGTGTGTGACAGAGCTGACTCGGAAGCACACAAATGCACAAACCTGTACGATACTGGTCCTGCAAGGCACACCCCTATTGACTTGCCTTTTGTTGGACGTTATTCAGCACGCCGTTTATCATGCGACAGGCTGTGCTCATAACACCAGGATGAATAGACGAGGTCTAAACTGGCTTCAATGGAAGGGCCTCTGAAGAGGGATTTCTAAGGCCATTCTGTTAAAAAGTATGCACGTTTCGGGTATAACAATGACTGTGTGTGCAACTGAAACGTCAATGCAGTGGAAAAATCGCCAAAGCTTACGTGACAAATGTTGGAGTGTAGGCCTAAATTATATTGTTTGTACAATGCATACGCATGCACGTTCTTTCTGCAGACAGTACCTTTGGACAGTGAGCTTTCACTGAACAGCCTGGAACGTGACACCGGTTCACAACTGACAGATCCCGGCAACACATAATGTGCGTTTGTCTGCCACAGTGTGTGTGTGTGTGTGTGTGTGTGTGTCAGTGAGAGTCAGTGTGTGGTACAACTGACGTCGGCCATGACAGACCGGACACTCAGTGACAGTTGGCATACCAGCCTGAGTCTTAATTAAACCGTGTAATAGTTTTATCAGTTCCTAAGAAACTGACTCCATGGGAAAGAAAAAGCTAAGTAACAGACAAAAAATATAAACAATAACACTTAGCAGAAAAACACTTGCGAGATCGAGACGAACACACACACAGACAAATGAATATATCACAAAACCGGCTGATGTGGAAAAACGTATAACCGAGGACTGATTACCACCACTCAACACATGGCAGCTACCAAAGAGACAGAGAACATGGAAACACTGGGCTTTTTGTTTCAAGAACCAATATGTTGGATCACCAGACCAACATACGGAGTGAAAAAGAGGGTAAATTGATGTGTGGGATGAGGCCGCTGGCATGTCGGCTGCAGTTACACATCTCAGCGAAAGATGCCGACTGCCAGCACGGTGTACACTGAACCCTGTCTGGATCGAGCCAGATTACCACTTGCCCCGACAATGAGTCTTTCCTTCTCTCTTTCTTTCCACCACCTGTGACCAGACTTTACCCCGACAAGCAACTGTCTGTAAAGTGGTATGGCTGCAATGAGAGGGAAGGAGAAGATGAGGGTGGTGTGGAGCATGAAGGGCCGGAAAATAGGCCCATGTTGAGCGGAAAAGACTGCTTGAGTGACTGGGGGTGGCACAGAGTAAAAAGAATCTGTGTGTGTGTGTGTTCCGTTGGTTTCTCCCCGCCATTGTGACTTCCCTGAACTTTCATTGTAGTATCTTGCCGCATTACAGGCGCTTAGCAAAGATATTCAGATCATAATAATTATGATACACTTACTTTCTCACTGGCACTGAACCGGATTTCCGGCCACGGAATATATAACACGTTTCGCACAACTTGAATAAAACTAAGTTTCAGGTAGCTGTGGTTTTCTTCGTTATATTGATTAGAACGACTCTATGAAAAGAGAGAGAGAGAGAGAGAGAGAGAGAGAGAGAGAGAACAAATTGAAAGAGAGGGAAAGCTCTCTGGGCCAACAAACGTGAAACAGGGAGGATGGAGTGGGTGCAAAAGAATGGCACAAAATTAATTCTGAGGTGGTGTCCGGGCTTTCATGGTAACCGGTTAATGCAAGAAGCCACACACAACGGACAGCAACAGCTTTTTCTGCACTCCCGATTCCATGAAACCTTGACATTCTTTTCTGTAATTCCACCCAGTCAACTGATCAATACACAGACGAGAATGTCGATTTGTTTATACTTCTGTAGAGGTTTTCGTTAACAGGACTTAAGGGCGTTAGTAAATTCAAAATGGTGTGGTATTTTTTATGAGCAAAGGACAAGGCTTTATCATTCAGTGACGGATATCTTTACTAGTCCGGGGACACCGGCACTATGGACTCGTAGAAAGAGAGAGAGAGAGAGAGAGAGGGAGGAGGGGCGATGTGGTAAGGCTACAACACACTGACATAACACTCACATGTGACTTTCACAACGTTGGTTGAGTGGGCTGAGGAAACAATGAAGGAAGATGGGATAATGTTCATGATGGGAAAACTGAAAAGTGGAGAGGACCCCTTCTCAGTGACAAGAGTTCTGTACATTCGGACCATTCCACCAAACTGTCCCCTGCGGATGCCTTGTTTGTTCTAGCGAAGTTTAGGATACTGCGATATTTAAAATGAAATTAGATTTAAAACTTATGCTGGCAAAAGGTGGCTGCCGTGGCGAAAGTTCAGGCTGATTTCACTTCAGTCGTACACGCCTTTTCTTCTTCTTTTCCCATAACTCGAACAAGTTTGATGACTGTCATTTTGGATACGGATAGGCCAAATTGCGAACGTTCCACGGAGTCGAAGCAACCAGCTCAAGTGACGTGAGCCTCTTCACAGACATCAGGTCATCAGTGCTATTGTCAAATCAGTGTACTCTTCTGTTTTTGAAGGCTTTCTGCGATTGGTTGAACCCAAAAAAAGTTCAACTTCTTGTTTCCAACGTGTTTTCACCAACAGGCCTTCTTAAATTCTTCCAGCTCTGGTAATGCATAATTCATTCACATATCCGGCAGTAAAATCTCAGTATGTTTTAAACTGTCATTGTCGAGTCTGGCTTGCTTCCTTTGACTAGTTTTTGGATTCAGTTGTGACAGCACGTTTGTGAACTTGGTCAGCAGTGGTGTGCGATGAGAAGACTGAGCGTGGCAATAGCCAGATATAGCTGATGTTTGACTGGTTCATGAAAATGAAGATTCATTAATTCTAAGGTAACAGTACGAGGTCGAAACAGGCGTTAAATTGTGAAATGTGTGTGGTGGGAGTTCCTTCGAAGAAGGGCGGTACACCGTTCGCAATTACGCATACCTCCCCTATATCCTCTGGAGCCGAATTTTTAAAAAAAGAAGAAAAAAAAGTGATCGACCTTTCTCCGTAAAAAACAACAACACACAAACAAACAAAAAAAAACTTGACCAATCCGTAGGATACGTTATCAGTTTTCCCAGTTTTACTATTGTTGACAACTTACATCCCATACTTGAACGCGTCTTTTAAGAACAACAATAACCGATTCCGAATATTATCATTTTCTTATGTAATTTTTAGCTATGAATCAACAGGACAAACGTTAAGTTTTCCATTTCAGCAGTTCTTACCTTAGAAGACTGACAGGTTTTTCGCCCAAGTGTATGACTGGTCAAAGGTAACTTATCATACTGTATACGTCTCTTTTCACATTACGTCATTCACACTTGAAAAAAAAACCGCGAGACCCGAATATTGGATATTTCTTTGTAATATCGCGGATTTTTGTGGGTTTATTTTCACTCACAAATGTAAGACTGGTTGAAAAACTACCTGCTTTAGCAAACTAGCAGTACAATTATCCTCCCCCCAAAACAGCAACAACAAAAACCCACAAAAAACCCCCAAAACAACAAAACAACTGAAACACACACACACAGAACCCTCACCCTGATAAAAAGAAAAAAAAGCAAGTTATTTAGAACTGATTAAAAAAACAGAGAGAAAGAAACATTCATACGTATAAATTGTGGGAGCATACTATCTTACAACTGCATAAAGGCAAATAACAATGCATAATTTCTATAGAAGGATACACTGTCATCTTTCATTCTGGAAACCGGTATCTGGACAGCAGTTTCATTAACCTTAATAGGCATGAGTGACTCAGGTTTTCATTGTTGAGGGGTCAGGTGACACATCTGGTCCTGGAATGATTCAACAGGCTGGTGTAGTCCTTCTGGGTTTTTATTATTTTTTGTTGACCAGTAACTTCACATGCGGTCCAACTGATTACATCTAAATACTATGCAATCACAAATCCCTCACCTCTGAGAACACAGATACATAAACAAATATACAACATTATACATAAACTCTCACACCATCTCACACACACATAGAAAGAAAGAAAACACCTGGATTTCATGACAGATAATATATTTTATTGAAACGAAATGAATGCACAAAATTCAAACACAAAGAAGAAGACAATCAGTTTGATAAGAAATGGGATAGAAATTTAAAAACAAAGTAAAATCCAATCAACATTATTTCTTCAAAATTGTAAGGTTTGTATATATTCTATCACCCCTATGCCCCTCACATAATGATGCACCCATCATATATAAAACAGTAATAAACATACTGGAAAAATAAACTGGACATACTAAGCTATCTAAGAAGAATTATTTCCATAAGGCAAAAGTTTTGACATGCTCTATGAATTTGGGAGTTGTACAGTAATGAATGTGATGTAACTATAAAACACTGTTCCTTGTATAATTAAGTTACTAATTGCTGGCAGTCTTCCATATAATGGAATGAACAGTAAGTGTGACAAAGTACAACTAACTTACAGAAGATTACAGCAAACCCCTGTCTTCTACAACTTCATAAGCAAATAAATTTGCTTGAAATATACATTATCACATACTATATTACTTACTACTAAGTCTACTTTACTCAAAACTATGCTGATACCAACATTTTGATCACTGCTCATGAGTTATTTTATCTCATCTCTCCACAAGCAGGAAATATATATATATATATATATATATAAATATTCTATGTGTGTGCAAGTGTGTCCGTGAATTGGTTTGTTCCTTGCTTCAATGTAATAAGGCGCTCTTCCCTATTCTCCATGTATATCTATATTGCCAACTTATCCATGCTGATCAGTTTTGTGTGTGTGTGTGTGTGTGTGTGTGTGTGTGTGTGTGTGTGTGTGAGTGAGTGAGTGAGTGAGCGAGCGAGAGACAGAGTGAGTGTTCAAAAAAAAAAAAAAAGTTTGTGTAACAAGTATCAGTAACACACTACTCATCATTCATTTCATTGGCCAAACTGATTAGCCCATTCTGTTTTGTGACAGCTGTGACAGCAATGTTAAGTTTGTGCCATTGATCTGTGTGTGCATGCGTGCGTGTAATGAGGGTGAGATGTGTGTGTGTGTGCTTGTCCGGTCTGTCAATTTCTTAACACTCAAAATCCTTGGTCTCTGTCAAAGTCAGGGTTCTTGACTCAGGACCCAATTTTTTTAAAAACAAAAATATGATAAAATGTAAAATGAAACTGACAAACTTATTAAAAAAAATATGCTTCTATACTTTTACCATGTTTGGTAAAATATATTTTCTGATTTCTGGAGACAGAAGAACACCACATTGCATATGAAGTCAGAAAGACTAATTTTCTTACCCCACCATCTTTCTGTGAGCTGCATCAACACTGGTCAAGCTGTTTGTGAGAAATTGACTGTGGAAACAGATGTGTCATGACACACTTACGACCTCTTGTTGCTTGGTTGACACTGGAACCTTCTGACCCAGCCAAACCAGTGTTTGTAGTATCATCGTAGCTGTGCTTGCCATTACTTTTCTTGTGCAGTTCATGTCTGATCTACCAGATCTCTGTGGACATGGTTCCCGTAATCTTTCCTTTTTAGACTGGAAAACATGTAGCTGATGGTAAGTTTATTCTCACAAAATGCAAAATGATATATTTTTTCACAAACAAGGCATGGGATAATGATCCGTCAGCACAACACTTTGTTGCTGTTTATGTATAAGTATTTCAATGACTTTCACAGTATTTAAACAAGATAATGGAATAATGAGCACTTCACAAGACATTCAGTAACTTTCTCTCAGGTCAGAAGCTACACGGGCATACAACCTCAACTTGATCATACTGATGTTCAAGCCAGTGCTGTTTACTTGACATCAGCTTGCAGCTGCACACAAGTTAACAAGAAGGGGGGTGGGGGGGAGGAATAGTATGCCCACCTAAACCATGTCAAACTGAATACTTTATGAAGAACTCTACATTATCGTTATACTGAGAAAGTTTGTTTTAGTAACTTTAATACAGCACATGTGAAATTATCATATGTCATTATCTGTATGGCAGGTATATGGGAAAAAATACAAGACCAGTCTCGTTTGTACTAAAGCTTTTCTAATTATCAAGGCCACTCTCTAGACTGTTTCATAGTGTTTGATGATCACTGGATGTATGACATGAACTATAATAATAATTACATTAAAAAATAAAATATAAATAAAAAAAAAAATCCTTTTTGCAAGCATGTTTTGATGAACATTGGATGTTGCACAGGAACTCTATCATTAAAAACTATCATTTTCCATCTCCTCTTTGCAAGCACGTGTATGTACATGTTGTGTTGTGTTGTGTTGTGTTGTGTGTGTGTGTGTGTGTGAAGAGTAAGGTTACAAAAAGTTACATATCTTATTTAAATGGTTATGTGTAAAAAAGAAACTTATTCAGAGAGATTGTTTAACTGAGTAAAAGTGGTAAGAGTGATTATGACCAGACTAAACCAGTACAATTTTTTTCTTTTGTTTGAGCCTGTGTCACAACAGCATCAAATGTACCATGTTAATGAAAGAAAACATGAAAATCAGCTGATGCTGTCAACATTAACATTTAATGCCTATTGATCAGTAACATATCCACCATTCCAACAAAATATAATTTTTTCCAACAAAATATACTTATCATAGTCCACATCGATAAAGTTTAAATTTTTTTTTTTTTTATTCACTGGTAGAATAATTAAAAAGAAAAGGTAAAGGTGAAAGTCTACCCCCCCCCCCCCCCTTTAAACATACATACATGTGCATATGTGTTCAACTCATACAGACATTACATTCATAGTACACCTGTAAGGAGCAACTGAAATAATTTAAATATTAAAAGAGAAAGGTGTGCGAGTGTGTGTATGTGCCCCCCCCCCTCTCTCTGTGTGTGTGTGTGTTCCATTGTTTTAACATCTTTGCACAGGCGATCCTTAATTAAATCATTTGACTGTCGGTGTCACATTATCAATGTATTAACTATTATTAAAAAAAATATTAATAATGAAATGAGGTTTTTTTGTTTTTTTTAAAGTTACATTTTTCTTTCGTCTATGTAGGTTAATTAGTGTGTCTGTCAGTGTGTGTGTTGCATGAGAAGCCAGCAGAAAACATGTCTTTGGGAATGGGAGGTGTGTGTGTGTGTGTGTGTGTGTGTGTGTGTGTGTGTGTGTGTGTGTGTGTGTGTGTGTGTGCATGTGCAAAACCACAATTTTGAAATACTGATTGCATCAAAATGGAATTTTGACAAAATAATATAGGCATATTTATTACAAGATTCAAAAACAAAACAAAGGTTGTTCTGAAGAAATATGAATGTAATTATATTATTTCAACTGTTAAAATTGAAGTATTAACTTTAAACATGTATACTTCGAATCTGAAAACAACAAAAAGCATCATCATCATCATCTCCCCATTTAATTATTTCAAGAACTGAAGTTTGTGTGTAAGTGCATGTTGGTGTGTGTGTGTGCTCCACTATGTATGTCACTGTCAGTGTCATTAACAATACTAGAGTCATGTGCATGTGACTGTGTATGCATGTCTGCAAAATATTTATTAAGTGTGTTCATAGAATACTCTCTTCCCTCCATACCTGCTCATTACTGACACTGAACTCCCCATACCCCACCATCTCCCGAAAAGAAAAGATCTCCAAAAACACAAGTTTATTGTTCAAATCCGTTAACTCCATTTCCATCGAGCGCAGCTGAGTCAGAGATTTTCACATTTCAGTGTTTTCACACAAAGTATCACTTCGTGCAGTCACTGCCTACGTGCTGGTGGTGCATTTCGCCTTCAATCAAGTCAACAACTCTGGAAATAAATATTTCACAACAATAATAAGCATGGTAGGTACAACGAGCTCACCTACTCGTCTGCTGTGTAGACGGAACTTCGAAAAATTTGCAGTCTGCTCTGCCTTCGGACTAGCATTGAATGTGAACATGTACAAACTCCACTACGCACACAAACATCAGGAAGTGAAGAGTAAATTAGGTCGAATAAATCATCATTGTTCATTTGAAACGAAAATGGTGTCTGGACAAGAAAACTTCTTAGCATTCGTTGTGAACTGATTACTTACGTGCCATTCGTTATGTTTCCCCCTGATACGTTATTTCCATGCCACAAACTGGTGAAGTTGTTTGTGAACGAAGAGGACCGGACCAGGATATTGGTTCGTTCTGGTGTCCCTGTTCATTAGAACAGCAATCGATATGATGTTTCGCCACAGCTTCTCATCTTTGTAGGATATACTACGGCCTGCATGCAGTAAAAACAACAACAGTCTTCCAGCAGCCTGATATTCGGTTTGTTTTCTTACAATTTTTTTCTTCTATGAGTCGACATAGTCGGGCCGGGTTTGACTTCTTACGAGTTAGCTTGTTGGGGTTCGCAGCCCCTGCTTGGTCACGTGAGGTCTATTTATGCACAGCCATTGGTCTTTGAGTTAGACATCTCAACGAAAGATAACCGCCATTATGTGTTGCAGACAGCAACTGCGAGGAGTAGGAATGCTGTTTGTGTTTTCGGATGTGACTGACGTGAACACTTTTTCAAAGACCAAGAGCAGTTTTGCATAATCATCGCGGTTATTTTTCCCTCCTTACCACTCGTATTCCAGACTGTGATTTGTGTGACATGAAATTGAAAGGTGTCTTCTGTTGCGTTGTGAAGTCACGGCATTGATGATTGAATGCGCACCACAGTGAAGTTCACGGAGTGAGTAATCTGGGTTTTGACAGTTGACCGTAGGTATTGAGAGGTTACCATGTTAATGCTAGTGAAATCGTAAAATTGACAAAATGACAGAACGAGGAACGAGATTTTCATTCTGATTTCATTTTTGTCCAAGACAACAAAAAACCGTGCCCTTGGAATATCGAAAATAGGAATTGTTACTCCATACTCGGGACAGAAGTCAGTAGATCTAATGATTTCAGTGGCTTGAATGATTAACCAGACTAATAAAATCGATAAATGTGAGAGGATGTTGAGGATTCAAAGGATGAGGGATGCAATCTTTTTAAGCTTTATGTTAAAGTGTTACAGTGATGGGTACTGAGAATATTCACCATGTGAAGCTGTGGTGCAGATTATAGATTTATGGTCTACGAGCAAGATCTAAAGAATTCTGCAAATTTTATTACCATTGATTTAAATCTTAGTATATTTAGTTCAATAATGCAAGAACATGTCTGTATTTTGTTTGATTGGAGACAGGATACTAGATAGAAGCAGAGAAAAGTTTGGACTTTTTCCCCTAAAGAAACCTTTGCCAGTGCTTCAGCATTATTGAACAAAAAATATACACATAGTTTTTCTTACAAATTAGAGATTATAAAGCAGATTATGTTTTTATTAGAATCTGTTTGAGTACTGCTGTGTAAATAGTTTAGTTTTCTGGGAGGTTGAACATTAGCTTATAAACTGTTTGTCAAAGGCATCACAATCTTATTGTGAGACTTAGCTGAGGCCAAGGTAGAACTATAATAAGCAGTTGTGTCAAATTTTGATGTCTATTTTAACACAAGTGTGTCAAAAAAAACAAACAAAAAAAAAGTCAAAATAATCCGGAAAATTTGCTGTTATCACTGATATGATCTGTGACTTCAAGTTCCAGGCAGTTTTGGTTTGTCACAGCTCACATTTGTGTTGCATACATGAGGTCATGAATTAACAGTTGAAGAAGAAGAAGAAAAAAGAATACTAATTTTACCTGAAGAAGTGAAGGTCAGATTGAGTCATTTTCAATAGACTCTGAAATACTGTATCTTTTTATGCAAGCAGGATGGAAACTGGTCTCAGGATTTATTCAGAAATGAAGTTTTAGAGCAGTGTATTTTTATTAACTTTAAGTTCCATACCATAAAACCTTTTTTTTCAGAAGCAGGTCACAGCTCTTCTTGACCAGATACTATGATAAAGTCATTGTTGTTATTTTTTGAAATTTTGAGGTATTGTAAGTTGTACATTGAGTAACACACACCTAAAATCACCTAAAACCAGCAGACTTTAAAGCTTTTGTAAAAGAAATGGGTAATTTCAACGTTTTGTTGTTGCCATTCATCAAACTCAAAAGCCAGTGTCACTTATTGTTGCATTTATAGCTGATATTTTGAACACAGTTAAAAAAACAAACTTTTATTTATATAAATACAAATCATCATCATCATTAACACTGCAACAGTCAAGGAAACAAATTGAATAAAGACATATAGCCATCACTTTGGAATGGAGGACAAAATAATTAAGATACTTATTCATTGCATCCACACTATAATTATAGAATCATGCAGGATTACAGATGGGATAGATTCTTTCATACATTATGAATATGCTGACCAGGTACATCTGTGCTTGTACTCAGCAGCCTGTGTAAACAGGAAGTGACAGGAAGTGATCAGTTGTTTATTTACTGAAATACATCACTATAACAATGTATGGTACAAGCAGGGTTCGTCATTAACATTTTTTCACATGAGCGCCTGCGCTCTAGTTTCAGAATTTTGATGAGCGCAAACTGAAAACTAAGAGCGCACACTAAAAACTTCTTCTTTTCGCCATCCCCTTCACCGTCAGCCTTCCTTTTTGGGATCAAATATTTCAGCATTTTGATTTTGCACGGCCGCGAAATCGATCGTGTGCTCCACTTTTCTACTCTTCAAGTCTGAAGAGCGCTCTTTTGCATAGCTTCCCCTGATTCACTAGGCCTACTTCCGGTTGAACTAACAAAACGTAAACAGACGGCTTTCAAACTTTGGTAAATGCAAAACGATCGCGCTTTTGACTCTTGTTTGTGATGGACAATGGAATAACAATTTAGATACAGTAGTGTATGCTTATGTCTTTTCAAAATCAAGAGCGCAAGCGCTCTGAGTCAAGGAATTTTCCAGAGCGCAATTTGTTTTTTCAGAGCGTTCCGCTCAGCGCTCCCGTTAGTGACGAACCCTGTACAAGTTCAGAATGTCTGAAGTCTGTTTGATGGAATAAAAGAAATATAACAACAGTACTCAATGAAGTTTTAATGAATGGACATGGTTTTATCCTATTTATATGTAAACTTGATCTTGATCCTCTTTCGGCTGATTTGATACTTGGCCAAAACCATTTTTCTGTAGTATGACAAAAAAAGAAAAAGATAAAAAAAGAAAAGAAAAGAAGACATTATCTACACAACTGATGATTTAGATAATCACAGCTTTGATGTCTGTGTGCTTCATATTGGCAGCAGAAGTTGATATTTCTGATGTGTACTTACTCGTATTTTACTTTGTCTTTATATGAATACCAGGTTGTTGACAGTGGTATTTGTGCAATCATTCAACAATTCTTTGTTCTCATGTCAAGAGATTAAACAAAAGATAAAAACAAAGCAAAAAAACTTGGCAAGTCCTTTATTGGGTTTTTCTTGGTCTTTGTTCCTCTTTTAAGAAATTGATTTTCTCTCTCTCTCTCTCTCTCTCTCTCTCTCTCACACACACACACAATCTCACACACTCATACTTGCACACATACCTCCGCATAGTCTTGTTACTATCATTGTACAGAGAAGATTTTCTCTGGTTACAGGTTGTTCATTTGATTTTGGAAACACTTGTATAGTTGTAAGATAGTAAGATAGTAAGTCATGTGAGCATGACTTTTATGGCCTCTACTTTGGGTGTAACAGTACACATACAATTTGTGTTACATGATCTTGTTGCACAGTCTGAAAGGTATGATATATTGACAACAGCCAAAGTTGCTCTGGAGTTATTTTGAGAAAGAATGTGGACTAACTAGCTAGGTAAACTGTTTTTGTCCTAGATTATACAAAGGAGGATTAAATTAAAATGAAGACCATTCATGACTTGAACTGTTCCTTCGATATGCTCTTTTAATCTTGGAGGTAGGGTTTATCATTATATTTCAAGAGCCTGTGCAAGAGTTCATTACCCATGACTGACTTCAAGTTCAGTGATTTGATATTAGATTAGTTAGGATGTTGTCTAAATAAGGTTTATGGAAATATTTGTCAGTAATTGATAAATGTGACATTTGTGATAGATATTTGAAATACAACTTGTACTTCAACAGACTGAATACTCTGATGTTCTTGATTAAAATCTTTTTTGATACATATTGTTTTAAAATGAAAATATAAATGATGCCCTTACGGTTTCAGACTGGTGCAGGACAATGAATTGAATTGTGTTGAAATTTATGCTTCAGTCAGGCAAAAATTATACCCAGAAATAATTTACATCCTAGATAAGTTCTTTATATTGTATGATACATTTTTTTGTTTGTTTATCACTTGAGGAGAGAAAAAAATGATATACTGATATAACACAATTTTAATCAATCAAAATTGGAATGAGCTTTTTACATTTGACTGTTTTCATGCATTTACCCGCATCTGGTTTGATCTTAATTGTACTTAAAGAGAAGTAATATAGTTTATCAGCATTATTTATCATTTATCTTTTTTCTCATTCCAAACTTTGCCTTCCATGTATGTTTTGCAGAGCTCAGACTAGTCAGAGGGTAGCCAAGTCTTCTGACTGAAAGAATATATATATACTTTCATGGGCTGATCTGTTGTCTAAACCCTTCTGCGTTTTGGTAGAATTTGTTCTGATTTGTTAAACTTCATTCTGCATTCTGATTACCTAAAATTTATACTGAATCAAAATCCAAAACAATGACTTTGTTCAGTGTAATCTCACAGATCTGCATTAGTGCCAGCATGCGTTCATGTTTACTAACCAAAGACTTATTTTGCTCCAAATCCACTGCTGTCATAAAGTGCAAAGTTAATGTGTTGCCAAGTGGTTGAATAAGACAGACATGTTTTGCACAAACTGAAGTTCCATGACAAGCATACTGAGAAAATTGTACCCACTAGATTGTAGGGTCAGCTGTCACAGTGTCAGTGGAATTTTGTTTATTTTTTGTTTACATTAGTCACAAGTACACAGAAGAAGTTCAAGTCCAAAGATTATTTTGAGTGTTAATAATTCCCTCTTGGTTTTCAGTTGGGATTGAAAAGCACAGTAATATTTTGGTCTCCTTTTCCTGAAGCCAAGGGCACAGAGTTTCATGTTTTAAAGAGATTTTATGAGTTTTCGTCAAAATGTGATTGACTTTTGTTCAAGGGAGGATTTGTATGCACCTACTAGGTGAGAGCTTTGAAGTTTCTTCACATTTCTCAGTCAGCTGGGTTGATTAATTTAGTTCTACTAATTTTGGAATCTGAACATTGTTTTAGTGTGTAAATTTGTAGAACAGTGGATTGAGCCTTCCATGCATTTGATACATCTCTATTGTTGCTAACTCACTAGATTGCTACTCATGCAATGTGGGCTTAATGTGCTGTATGGAAGGTTTGTTATGGAAGTATTTGCAAGATGTGATGAAAAAAAGGGTATTGGATCAGCAGCCGAACGAAATTGTTCAAAATGTGAGATAAGTAATGCACATAACTTGATTTACTCCTATCATCATGAAATCACCGTGTTAAATCCCTGCATCATTTTGGAGACTTAAAAATTAATTCATTAATGGAGAACACATATATACAAATATGAATGGGAATGAAGTTTACTTTTATATGTTTTTTCAAGAGATCACTGTGTATTTTGGAGATTCATGCAGTGTTGATCTCAATCAGTCAAGATTATTATTTGAATGGTAAATAGTTGCGTTCCAGATGCCTTGGTTTCTAGTACTGTTACTTTCAGCTGGACTTGTCACACATCGCATTTTCCATCTTTTATTCTCTTCCTGGAGGTACTTAGTCTGTAGAACTAGAGTTACAGATTTGTGTACGGTTACTGGTTGTCCACGTGTGGCCAGTCCAGACATTTTACCAAATTCTTTACCTGTTGACATACTTTACAGTGTTTTTACCATGTGAAGCAAATCATCTTGTTCCTTACAAACTTCACCAATCCAGGAACAGAATAAGTTTGTTCATATGTCATGACTTGTAGGTTGTCAAGAAATTATATAGCAAAATGGCATTCCAGCAGAGACTGCAAAGTGCAATACACATACTGCAGCATGGAGACATCAGGTGGAGAAGCGCTACAACAAGCAGTTGTACATGTCAAGAAAGGGATTGCCTGTTCTGAAAGCAAGAACTATATCTTTGCTCTAGTTCCCAACCAGAACTTTTACCAGTCTTTTTTTTATATAATTATTGTTTTTTCTAACAGAACTTTAGCCTTAGGGTTGCAGAATTGGCAAGGTGTTGGACTTCTGATCCAGTGGTCAGGGTTTCATCCCCTGTTTTGGTCTGGTGTTGTGTCCCTGGGAAAGGCACTTTACTCTGGTTTTCCTCACTCCACCTGTGTGTGAATAGGTACCTGACTTGGTTGAGGAAGGTTAAAACGGTGGAAGGAGAGAATTGGAGTCTGCCTTCCTATGCCAAGCCCAAGACAATGGGTATGAATTCACTGCCCCAATGGCCATAAAAAGCTATGGAACCTTTTCAAGGATGGAAAGGGTAAAGCATATCAAATGTCAGCCACAGTGTAGAAAATCTCTTCTGTCCTTTATAAGGTCTTATTGGTTGGGTTTCCCCAGTGTTAATTTTAATCCTTTATATGATTATGTTGTCTGCAGTTAGCAGTGTTCAGTGTCTATATACAGATTGAAAAAAGACTTGCCTTGGATGCATAGTTCAGGTATTGATTTCTTTTCCATTAAGACCCTGATTTGGTTTTCTGCAAAATGTCAAAATGTCTTTTCTTCCCACAGTTATTACTCAAGGTTCCTTTTCTTTGTCTTTTTGTCTCAGGACTGAAGGGACATTTCTTCTTTCAGGACTGAAGGGACAGTTCTTGTCTCAGGACAGAAGAGAAAGGCACTGTGCCTAACTGATATCAAGTTCAATAGATAGAATGCAACTTTATTAAAAAAACAAAACAAACAAAAACAAAAAACAAAAACAGATTCCATTTTTTTGTTGAAGTTTAAAAACAACACATGCATGTGCAGAATTGGTGGTGTCACCATGGTTAACACTTAGAATAGCTGCTATTTGATGATTTTCAACCTGACCAAAGACTTTGTTTAGTCAGATCTGGATGCTTACTGCAACACATCAGAACTAAATCAAGAGAACTTGAGTCTTCGACTGTGGCCAAGTTCTTCATCACTTTGAGGTAACCATATTCCAAGATCTTTTTTTAATTAATTTAAAAAAAAAATTTTTTTGAATACTTCATTTTGAGGCAATGAACAAAGTCTAATCAGTGAAAAGCATGCATTGACAATTTCATATAATTTTCTCTTCATTGCACAAGGTCTTCTATGTCAAAGACAGTTGATGACATTCCAGTGGTATTGAAGATTACTGCCTGGTGCCTGAAAAATACTTTTAGTAAGGGTCTACTTTCCAAACCAGTCTTTTTCTCAGAATTTTGTGCAGTACTTCATTGTGAAAATGGTGGACAGTTGCACTTGCAGTCTTTAAAATTTCACTTGACTTAGGCTTCCTGTGCAAGTTTCACGAGACAAAATGAGCAAGTTAGACGAGCTTACTTATGAAGTCTAACTTAAGTTTTGTTAAGAGAAATGTGGGCAGGAACCAATCAAGTGTTACACCCATTTCAGCACCACTAGATGAAATTAAACAGTGAAATATTTGCAACTGTTGCAATCAACATCCTGTGTTTGTTGTTTCTGTGAAATGACTGTCACATGCAAAGTATTGTGAATTGCATGTAACAGTATCATGAATAGTACTAGTAGTTTTTCATATTTTCAGAAGTCAAAAGAAAAGCATCGATTTTTGTACAAGACACAACAACATTGCAGGCAAGGCAGCAGTCAAATGGTTTGATATCGAGACTGGACAAAACGTATGCAGCATTTTGGTTTTGTGTTGGTCATCAGCCATAGATGCAAACAAATTTGAAATGACCCATCGATGTGGCAGCTAGTTAGTCACTTTGACTCACTAATTTTTCGTGAAATCAGTTTTGCAAAAAGAACTTAAGTACATTTCTCTTACTCTCCTTTAAAATAGCCATGATTGCTGTTTCAAACTCAGAAAAAGATATATTGATTTAGATGTTAGTTTTTTTGCAGTTCAGTATAGAGCAGACGAACATTGTAAAAAAAAAAAAAAAAAGAGGGGAAAAGAAGAAAAAAGGAGAATACTTGTACAAAGCCAGGAGATGACATGAGTTTTTTTTTGTTTTTTTAAAATTTTATTATTATTATTATTATTATTTTTTAGAAAGGCATTGTTGCTTGCATATTGTGAACTTTGGTGGAATATAGTGTCAATTTAACTTTTTTACTTTCCTGTCAGTCTTCAAGTTCTTGACTGATTATGGGTTCAATACATATAGAACAATTGCTGTAAAGTGTAAGAAATCATCCCTGAATTGTGGAGATTACTGCAGAATGGAGTCACCAAATGTTGAGAAAGAGTGAGTGTTCAGAACAGTTGTAATCTCATCCATTCTTCAAGTGTCTGGAGAGTTTGAATTTGTAAAATTTCTTAGTGTTTGTGGGCAACTTGAATGTTTATTTTGTTGATGTTATGCAAAAAATGTGGCCCTTTGAAGTTTGAAGTAATACCTGTGCCTGTTTCAGACCAAGCTAGTCTAGACAAGTTCCGATGCTCACTCAGCAAGGCTGTTGCCATTACCAGTGCACATATTCTGGTAGAAGGGCGATCTCAACTTCCAAAGACGAGATTGAAAGAAAACAGAGTTGAAGTCCAACCCTTTCCAGAAAGATGCTGAACATCATCAATAATTGTGGCATGGAACAGCTGGTGGAATTGCCAACATGGCTAGTAAAGAGTGACACCCTAGATTTGTTAATCACAAACGGCCTGGAATTGATACCACATATCAAAACGCTACCTGCACTGTTAGATCGTAATGGGACGTACAGGTCCTTGGCCAAAGGAAGAAACAGGTTTGTATACTAATTGATCTCTACAAACAAGCAAACAGGAAAGGGTTGAAGACTTTTGTAGCATTTATAGTTGAAAAAGAAAATTCTACATCACTACAGAGGCCTTGTGGTCAAAATTTGTCAGCTCTTAGGATGCAGTCCAGAAGTTCATCCCTCACAAGTTGGCAAGTACTAGAGAGTTCAAGCCCCAGATCACCACAGACCTGTGATGGCTGATCAGAAGAGATTGATGTTTCTGGAAGATGCACAAGTGTGCTTCAAAAGAGCTAAAAGAGGAAGTAAAGAGACTAAGGAGAAAAGTTCTGAGATGGACTGAGCATACTGGGAGTACCTTGATGGTATCTTCACAAATGCTACTGACTCAGGAGACCAGGTGCTAATATTGAAGAAGAAACACTTCTGGTCTTTCATGAAACACTAGAGGTCATCATATATGAGTGGCCCTGCTACGGGTTTACTGATGCCTGAGAACAGAACCTTCAGCACAAGCTGAGATTCTGAACAGGCATTTCCAGTTGGCCCTGAGTGCAGACAAAGAGCACTCAGCAGAGGAATTTTCCTGGAAATGCCATATGAAGCTGCTTGGCAGACTTCCCTGTCCTTAGTAACATAAACATACCAGAGGATGGTGAGAGAAAGCTGTTATCAGAGCTGCAGCCCAGTGAAACCAGCAGACCAGACAATATCAGCCCATGCATACTGAAAGAGCAGTGTCAGAATTAGCACAAGTTCTAACACCAGTCTACCAGTTGTCTATTTCCATCATGACGGTTCCATCTAATTGGATGGAAGCCAATGTAACTCCAGTTTTTAAGGAAGAAAAGCATTTCAATCCCTCCAACCATTGAGCAGTGTTCCTGACCAGTGTACCTTGCAAGATCATGGAGCACATCGTCATCAGTACCGTCATGCATCACCTCAAACAACATGGGATGCTTTGTGAACAACAGCATGGCTTCAGAAAAGGGAGATCCTGCGAGGTGCAGTTTTGGAGTTTGTTGAAAAATTGCTGGAAAGTATGGAAGGGGGCTGCAGACAGATGTTCTTATCATGGACTTTGCGAAGGCCTTTGATAAGGTCAAGCACAGTTTGCTCACATACAAACTCCATTTCTGTGGCATTTATGGTGAAACCAACGGTTGGGTAGCAGACTTCCTCAGCCATAGAAGACAGGGGAAGTTGTCAACAGTTATAGCTCCAGCTTCACTGATGTCCTCTCAGGGGTACCACAGGGTTCAGTCCTTGGCCCTTGCCTTTTTCTGATCTACATCAGTGATCTGCCTGGGAAGCTGACATTGAAAGCATGCCTGTTTGCAGATTATATGGTAGTGTACAAAGTAGTAGCAATGCCTCAGGACCATGTTCAGTTACAGCAAGACCTCCACAGACTCGTTGAGTCTGAGAGGAGCAGGTACATGGTGTTCCACCCTGGAAAATGGAACACCTTATCGTTAACAAGAAGCAGTAAAAAACATGGGAGCAATTCTACAAACTGCATGGCCACATACTGAAAACAGTGTACCATGTATATATAACCATGCAACATCTGTGGTTAAAATGGTTGTACACAAAGTTTAGGCTGTATTGAATACAGTGGAAACTTTCCCCCAAGTTAAAAAAAAGTATCCATATGGTAACCTTAACTTACCATTGCTTCTGTCAAGGTCATTTAGGAAGCTTTGAGGTTCGGGAAATATATTTCTTTTGCTGAGATATGTATTTCTAAGTAAATTTCATCTGTTTACTTCATGTCAGCCATCACTTGCATGGCAATTCATTGAAGCAGTATTGCCTCATTGTTGAACAAAGAAAGCAGCCCAGCTGCCGAGGTTTGATGGGCAAGATGAGAGCAATTTGCTTTGCCTCCACACAAATTGTAAAACATTCTGTGGGTTTGAGGTCCAGAGTATATGCTGACTATGGTATCAGCTCACTCCACGCTGCATGGCCATGGCTCAATGCAGCTTGGCATCAGCGCCAAAGACCGCAGCCAAGCCAATCTACTGGAGGGCCAGAATGATCAGAGGCTGCAGGATTCTATGTAGATATACCAGTTTCCATTTGAGTTGTTGCTTATATATGCATCAGTATGCAATTTTGGGTGTTTTTGTGGCATTTGCTGATGGGCATGTTAGTGCAAATATGGAAGTATTTGAATGTGTTTTTATACTGGTGTATTTTGCTCACATGTGCAAAGTGAGTTAAGGTAATCGTCCAGATTGGTTGTCCATGTGTCAGTGTATAACTAATTATGTATGTGTGTGTGTGTCAGTGGTAAACTAAACAGATTCATTTTCTCTTGAAATATTTTCAGTCAACACAAAATTTCACACCAGAAAAACAAAACAAAACAATAAACAACACTCTCTTTCCTCTCAGTACAGGGTGTTACTATTCCGCCTAAAGCCATATTTCAGTCTGGATTGTGAGTCTTTTTTTTTTTTTTTTTTTTTTTTGGTTAGCCTTAAGATCAACAGTATATTTTCATTGGTCATTCCCAGTTCGTTGCCGGATCATAGGTAACTTGAATTGCTTTCTTGTTTTCATTAACTTGATGCTTAATTATAGACTGACAAAAATGACATTCCGAATCTTGTTCGCATTTGAAGAAAAACGTGGACAGATCAGAAAGGAGGATACCACTGCTTGTATAAAAGAAGGTACTGAATAGTAACTGGAATTCTTTCTTTCTTTCTTTTTTTTTTTTTTTTTTTTTTGTAACATACAGTTGGCGACACAATTTAGAACAACTTCCTCCGCCGTCCAGCCTCGTAGTCCGCTTCCAAAGTTTTGTAATTTTCGGCATGTGATTGCTACTTTTGTATTTTTATTTATTTATTATTTTTTTAATTTATTATCTGAACACTAAAGTCATAGAATTGACGATAACCTTTACCGTTCGTAGCCAAAATTTTGTGCGCCTTACGACGTGAGTGTACTTGTACTACTTGTACTTGTATATTGCGGTGTTGAAGGCCTAACCGGCCAACACTGTTTTTTGTGAATGAACAATCCTTTGCCGACCTCCTTCCATATAATGACCAAAATAACATACTGATTATTCTTTCACTGTTCGCCGTTCATCATAGGTGTTAGCCATGGTATCACCACTGTACCCCTCGCCGTACGTTGTGGACGTGCAGTCACCAGTGGTTTTCTTGAAGGAGCGACTCCTCACAATTTCGTCGTGGGTGTAAAGTCACCCATGGTTTCTGTGAAAAAGCAGTACATTGCCGTACGTCGTGGGTGTGCAGTAACCCATGATCAGTTTCTGTGAAGGAGTCTCGACACGTTCCGTCGCAAACGGGAACCAGACTTATCCCCGCAGACCTTCTGATGCTCCATGTCACGTGGAGACATTGCCGTGATGATGTAATAAGTCGGAATACCGTCTTAGAGCTCCGGAATCAAGGTTATAAGTCTGACAGATATGAATAGAAGTTGCTAGACATTATTAGTGAAATCGGGTGTGGTCAGGACCGACTAGCAGTGCCCTCACATTCCAGCACTTGTAATTTGGATGATCAACTTTTGCAGTTTACATATCATGGTGGCAGTGGCTTGAATGTTGACCCCCCCCCCCCAAAAAAAAAAACCAAAACAAAAAAACAACAACAAAACACACACACACACACAAAAAAACAACAACGACCCCCCAAAAAAACCCCAAAACAAAACAAAAAGACAAAAACAAAAAAAACAACAACGGAATTCTGCATATGATAATATTGTCCAAGCTCGAAAGTTATGAGGCAAAAATTGAAACTTTGGAAGATCAGTATTATGATTTTAAAACAGTGATATGCTGATTACTGTAGGTTTCTTTGGGTGGAATCATTTCCATTTCACTGCACATTTTCTGTTTAACACACACACACACACACACACAAGAAAAAAAGGAAAAATTTTGATGGTGTGCAAAAATGATTTGGATTGAGATAATATTTTGCATTGAGATTATATATATATATATATATATATATATATATATATATATATATATATCATATGCCTATATATCTCATTCTAAATATTGCTTGTTATGATTACAGTGTTTTTCAATTTTATTTCAATTAAGCTATAACTGTGGGTACTTCACAAAAATTGCAGAAACTGTGAAGTCAGTCACCCACTTCTGTTGAATGAATGAATGAATTCTTGTATTGATCAAGTCATATAAATTACCTCTTGGTACAAATTTGCTGCATATGACTGTCTCTCATTTGATGTATACTTAGTTTGTGAGTGAGTTAAGGGGTTTGTGAAAAACAGTGATGATGATTCACGATGAAAGCATTTTGAACTTGATTTTTGAAATTTGGACGTGTTATTCACATAATATCTTGTGACACAATAAAATACAGTGGAGTGTGATGTTCTTTATGTGTGCGAATGTATGAAGATGTAAGTACCTATCATTAGGTTAAATTGTGATTGCAGGATCCTAAGAAGAGAATTAACTCATTGAGCTCTGAGCCCGAGCATTGCCCTGGTGTCAGAATTTGTCTTGTGAAAAATTTTTTTTACATTCCTACACATGCTTGAACAGCAAAGAAAGGGAACTTGTTTCTGAAGTATTTCTGGGTGTGTCCATACACAATTTCGAGGGAAAACAGTTTATTTTCTGTGCTTTTTCTATTTTCTGTGTTTTTTTTCTTCTCTATTTTCTGCGATTTTTCTGCATCAATATGGTTTAAAAGCATGCCAACGCTGTAAACTCTCCAGGGTTAAATAGATTAAACCATGTTTAGCCATGTACTGCATACTAATGGCACTCTGATTTCAACAGATGTCATCAAAGGACTGTAAACTTAAGCTATTGACATTTATCTGCTTAGTATGCTTCCATCCTATACCAGCATTTATGTTGTAGTCAGATATCCATATTATATCTTTTCACACAAGTAAGTCAGTAATAAGTGAAGTCTCTGGAACTGGAAGGTCAAACACAGTGTTAATGAAATTGTGTGATTGGATCTTAGAGAAGGCATTAAATTTTTTTTTTCAGTGTTTTTTTTTTTGTGGGGATGTGGTAGAGGGAGGGTGTAGTTGGATGAAAATATGATTGAATGACAAAATTAGCTTTTACGACTAAATATGGTGTTGATTGGTTGCACTAAGTGATCCCTTTCAACATGATCCAGTCTGATTCTCTCTAGGTTGTATGGTAATACTTTTCTTATGTGTATGTAATGACTATGAAATCAGAAAATGTCACATTAGCAGTCATTTAGATAAAACAGTACACATCTTTTTATTTTATCCCATTGACCCCTACCAAGTTAAGCAAACAGACAAAACAGCAACAACAAAAACATGAACACCAAGCTGTGACTTGCACAAGCACTCGAAAATTAAAGCAGTGCTTCACTTTCATCTTTCCACAATGTATAAGCATTTTATTTATTTATTTTTTATATTCTTACAGTTTGTTGGCTGTGCATTCATAGAATAAAAGATAAAAGTATTTTTACTTTTTTCAGACTGAGGCAAAAAATTAGGTGAAATAGATGGCACATTCAGAATAGCTTATATGTCTTACAGTTCACAGTGAGTGCTTGACTTGTGTTCAAGATAGCCTTTATGGATGGCGAGACTTCTAACAGTATGAAATCATTGATGTATTATATATTTTTTGGTTTCAGATCATGGCGAAGAAACTGCAGCCTAAAGACCTTGGGATACAGTCAACACCAGCAGGATTTAATATTCCTAAAATAAAGAAAATAAAAAGCACAGGTAATACTGGAGTTGTATCCCTTTCTTGGTGATTGAGTTAACATGCTTTCAAGAGCATGCAGTTGCCAGCAGGGAATGTCTTACAGGATGCAGCAGGCTTCAGACCTGCAGGGTTACTGTAGTCTGTTAAACACACTACGTGATCACTGCTTGCTTACACATGCACACCCACCCACTTGAATGAGACCACTCACATGGCTTGTGCATGCACACAAGGCTAAGGAGTAAGGCAGTGCTCGAAGAGCATAATGCGGAAAGAGTTACATATCAGCAGACGGTGATTGAGAGTGAGGGCATACTAAATAGATTGAGGCATACCAGTGAGGCACACCAGTGGAGAGAAGACTGACATATGTCACACTGAGACATGAGAGCCAGCAAAGTGGAGAGAAGACTGCAAAAATGAACAGTTTAGCCAAGGATTATCACCTGCTGCCATCAGGATGACATTACATGACTTTTAAATTGAAATCTAGAGCTCAGAAAACTTACATCACACACTCAATTCACCTTTTAAATTCTTGATAGCCAGATCTCTGAGTCTGTGTGTGAGTGTATGCAAAGTGTGTTAAAAACAGTTTGTACTTTGTTCAAATCACTTCTATTCTCTCTCTCTCAAAAAAAGAAAAGAAAAGAAGATAGTATCAAGCTGGAAATGTGACTGAGCAGAAGTAATGTGCAATATAGTATGTGCAGTGTTAATGTTGGTGTCATCCAGCATGTTTACAATAATGATTAATTAAAAATGAATTAAGTGAATATAAGCAGTACTTTTATATGAATGTCTTGTATGTTTATTATTTATCATGTTTTTTTGTTGAGTACTGTGTTTGTTTTGCCGCATCAAATATAATTATCTTTTAACCTTCGCTGGCTATTGTGGGTCGTACACGACCCAGAAGGGTACAAAAACACAGATATCTCAGCCAATTCGTAATATTTTTCTACGAAATTTCAGAAATGCTTCCTACACCTAAAAGGCCAACTTTTGCCAAAAAATGAAAAAAATTCATTTATTAGTTAATGAGTAATTAAAGGTGGCGTTTTAACTACACACGGACGCTTGTGTGGGTCGTGTATGACCCATGCTTTTTAAAGAGGAAAAAAACGTGGTCACCCCTCGAAAGCTTGTGTGGGTCATGCATGACCCATATCTTTTTAATAGTGATTTCAGAAGGTTTAATTTGCAGTTACTGAATTAGTTTTACTTTCAATAGCCTCACTACCCCACTACTCTCCCACTACCCGCCCCGTCGCTTTCGCCTGTCTTCAGCTATAACCCCCTTCCATCCCTTTCTCTAACAGCATGTACCTGTGTGACTGAATATCTTTGATTTTGCGTGTATAGGATGCTATGAGTCATCTCTCTCTCTCTGTCTCGCTGTCTCTCTCTCTTTCTGTCTGTCTGTCTCTCTCTGTGCATAAGTAGGGTTTGTATGTATGTGCATGAGGTGTTATGTATTTGTGTGTGTGATCAGTTGTGTGAGTGTGTGTGTGTGTGTATGTGCGTGTGTGTGAATGTGTGAGCATGTGTTTCTTCTGAGTGTATGTGTTTGTGTGAGTCTGTGTGTGTGTGTGTGTGCGAGCGCATGTGTGTGTAATCAGTTGTTACGATATGTTTTCCTTTTCTATATTATAAGCTTTGGAGGAATATACAGGTTTTTGTCTCTTTACAAAGTATGGGTCATGCACGACCCACACAAGCTTTGGAGGAATATACAGGTTTTTGTCTCTAAAAGGTATGGGTCATGGACAACCCACATGAGCTGCTGTGTGTAGTCAAAAGCGACAGCGGTATGGGTCGTGGACGACCCACATGAGCTTCTGTGTGTGGTCAAAAGCGACAGCCAGTGAAGGTTAATCTGATAATCACAATAAAAATATTTTTATATCTTATTTTATCAGTTGTCTTATTTTAAAGGGAAAAAAACATGGTCTAGTACATACTCATGATACTGATGTCCAGACTATATGCTGACCTACATCCAACACCCCACATTGATGGAGACTATGCTGAATGGCACCTTGGAGGACATGCATGGAATAGTGGCCTTCGTTAGGGTGTGAACGTGTGAATGAAGAAGAAAATGGTCACATGAATACACACAAACCTGTCATCTCAGTGTCGCAACCAGTCACAAAGAATGTGTCCTGAAGTGGATGTTTTATACTTTGTTTAGTGCCATAACAATGTCACAGTTGCTAGCTTATAAATATATCCACAAAGTGTATGTTGCACATTTGCATTAGTTATGCTTGTTCAGAAAATACATACATATATACACTCATATAGATCTGACCATCACGTGAAATTTTTGTCTTGTTTAATGTTTTTGTGTTGAGTGCTATGTTTTGCAGCACCTAATGTAATTTCTCTTAATGAGATAAAGTTATTGTCTTGTCTTATCAGTTATCACTGTATAGAGAAAAAGTGATCCAGTGCATACCAATGCCTAGACCAGATTCTGATCTACACCCAACACCCTACAGAGACTATGCTGAATGGCACCTTGGAGAACACGCATGGAATAGTGGCCTTCTCCAGTGTGTGGATGTGTGAATGAAGAAGAAAATGAAAAAGAATTTTAAGGCCACAAATATGGTCAAGTTCAAATTAAAAAAAAAAAGTGTACTGAAATGAAAATGACAGCCTGTAGATTGGAAAACAGGAAGCTGTATTTAAAAAAAAAAATCCAGAATTGCGGTGTCAGAAATATATGATTAGAACCTACAGAGTGTGTATTAGACTTGGTGCATAAGCAAAATATATTTTCCTGAAAATCACTGAAGTGGACAAAAAGGTGTTTTGTGTTACCATTCATGGGTTGGACACTTTTTTGGTCCACATAAGTGGAATTGGTAGTGCACCTTTAATTTTTTGTTCTCTTTTGTATGCACACCAATTTACATCATTTTGTAGAATATCATAGCTTTTCAGTTTAAGCCACAAATCTTTTTGGCTTTGTGGTGAAGCACTGCCATCAAAGTGGTTTCACAGATGATAGATAAAACACCTCAGTTCTGTTAAATGGTTTCATGAATACACTCAAACAAAGCTGTCTCAAGTGCTTGCTGAGTTGAAGTCTGAATCAGTCATACCATCTCAGTGTCACAACCAGTCATAAAGAAAGTGTCCTGAAGCGATTGTTTTTATACTTTGTTTAGTGCCAAAGCATTGCCACAGTTGCTAGCTTGTAAATATATCCACAAAATATATGTTGCAAATATGCATGCAATTATGCATGTCCGGAAGATAATTCATATATACACTCACATAGATCTAATCATCACATGAATTTGACATTTTGCCTTTATAAACTTGTTGATGTCAAATCTGAGTATACCTGATTACATTTCTTCTATTTTCCTGGCAACACACATATGGCACACAACACCACAAGCAGATACAAAATTTGAGACTTACAACTTTGGTGGGAAAGAGGGAAACTGAACTGAACAAAAATGACGGCTCTGAAAATTAAACTGGAAGCATGCATGCATCAAAGGAGTGGACAGATTTACCAACAGTTGTGTGCATTAAATGTTTTATGTGACTAACTACCATGTCATCCATTCATTTAATTGTACAACATGCCCTTTATATGTCTTTTTGTGCATGGCCTGTATGTTTGAGTTAGTGTGTTTATGTGTTATCAGTGTTGGTTTTGACCCAAATGAATTGGATGAATTTTGGAGAGCATAGTTTGCTTCTCAGGTAAATCTGTATTTCCCTTGCATGCACACAGATTAGTGGCAGATAACAGTATTTTTTAGTGCATTTTAATTAAAGCCACAAGCTACCTGTTATTAATCATCACAGCATTTCAGAGATGGCAGATCAAATATCTTATCCTGATAAATTAATTTTTGTTTTGAAATGAATAAAGGAAACCATTTTGTCTTGCTTAGCTCTAAACTGCCCACAACATTCTGATATTACACACCACCATCCCCCCAAAGAAAAAAGAACTTTAAAGCACAGTTTTTTTTTTCCACAGGTGTGCTAACAATTTGGTGTAGATAAAATGTTCTGTGTGTGTGAGTATGTGTGCGTGTGTGTGTGTGTGCCTTGTAAGCTTTAATATAAGAATTTTCTCAGCCATTGCAAATGATATAGGTACAAAACTAAGCAGAATGGTAGTTATAAATATGATCATTCTTGTCTCTTTTTTGGAAAGCAATGTGAAAATTAAAAGCTCAAAGTCTTTACTTGATAAAATGGAAAAATCTTGCAGGCACAGTCACAGTGAATCTCATATCTTATTTACAATTTTCATCAAACTTGGTATTGTATTTTTGACCGATCATTTTGAGAGCATCTCTACAAAAAATTCAAGTTCAGTGGTCAAGATTTCTGTGTGACATATTGATATAAAAAGGTTGTAGGTATGAGAGACTTCCAAGGTCTAGTATCCAGTTTTCATTAACTCACTCAGTACGGCCAGTCTTCTCTCCTCCTCTATACAGACCCCCTCGGATGTCCAGTGGGTGTCTGAATGACCCAACCTTTAGCTTCCGTCGTCAGAATTGTGGTATTCTTTGTCAACATTCACCTCTTTAGTATAAGAGCCTTCCGCTTGCAATATTTTGATGATGGTAATTGGGGTGAAACGCTGTTAACGTCGTCTCTTTCGCCGTTCGTATGGAGAGAGTTAAACTGGATACAATGACTTGTGATGATGAGATTCAAACTGGACAGGAAATCAAGGTCAGGCTTCAGTATTCAAGGTCACAGCATGCACATTTGGAACCAGAAAAAGTGTGATAGACCTGGGTTTTTCATCCTAATTTCATACAAATTTGTACATTGGTGGGTTATTGCCAGCACATAAATCCTTCTGAAAGTCAACATTAGAGGTTAACCTTCGCTGGCTGTCGCTTTTGACTACACACGGAAGCTCATGTGGGTCGTCCACGACCCGCACCTTTCAAGAGACAAAAACCTGTATATTCCTCCAAAGCTTGTGTGGGTCGTGCATGACCCATACTTTGTAAAGAGACAAAAACCTGTATATTCCTCCAAAGCTTACAACAAAATATAGAAAAGGAAAACGTAACAACTGATTACACACACATGCGCTCGCACACTCACACACAGACTCGCACAAACACATACACTCAGAAGAAACACATGCTCATGCATTCACACACACTCACACACACAACTGATCACACACACAAACGCATAACACCACAAGCATATACATACAAACCCTACTTATGCACACACAGATATACTGAGACAGAGAGAGAGACTGAGACAGCGAGAGAGAGAGATGACTCATAGCATCCTATACACGCACAATCAAAGATTCAGTCACACAGGTACATGCTGTTAGAAAAAGGGATGGAAGGGAGTTATAGCTGAAGACATGCAAAAGGGACGGGAGAGGGGGTGGGGGGGCTATTGAAAGTAAAACTTCTTTATTTTCCTTCACTAATTGCAAATTAAACCTTCTGAAATCACTATTAAAAAGGTATGGGTTGTGCATGACCCACATGAGCTTTCAAGAGGTGACCACATTTTTTCCTCTTTAAAAAGCATGGGTCATACACGACCCACACAAGCGTCCATGTGTAGTTAAAACGCCACCTTTAATTACTCATTAACTAATGAATGAAGTTTTTCATTTTTTGGCAAAAGTTGGCCTTTTAGGTGTAGGAAGCATTTCTGAAATTTTGTAGAAAAATATTAAGAATTGGCTGAGATATTTGCATTTTTGTACCCTTCTGGGTCGTGTACGACCCACGATAGCCAGCGAAGGTTAAAGGTCAAGGCCATAAGAGTGTTTAATGAAGAATGCCCTGTTGAAAGGTGATTTGCAGTCTCCTTGTGAATTTTTTCTTTCTTTTTTCCATTTTTAACAGCTGTACTCAACTATGTATCGACGACAGACCGAGAATCGCTGGGCCTGATCAGAGAAATTGATCGCACATGTTTAGATCCAGATCAGAAAATCAGGAAACAATGGAAGCTGAATGCTGTTCACATGATCAGCCCTGCTTCCATTGTGGAGACTCGATACAGGTAAGTCTGTGGTAAACATTTCTGTGCACCGATGCAGTTAGTTCCCACAAAATGAACATTATTTTACTGTCTTTTCAACTGTTGCTGTCAGTGTTTTGTTTACATATTCAATGAATCGTTCTTTCATTACTGTATATAAATAGTTTGTGTGAGTAGCAGTATCAGAAGTTATTGAGAAAGAAAAAAAACAAACATGTTGAAGCAGTCATACTCATTGGATTATGTTTTGCTGCAGTTTTGAGGTGGTAACAGAAATGACTTCCAATTTCTGTCTTGGATTTATAAAAGAAATTGACACAACATAACAAAAACATATAAACTGTATCCATTTCAGGCTGATATTTTTAAACTTCATGATCAGAATAGAAGAAAATGTTGACTAATTAATATCAGAATGAAAGTATCTGATGTCACATAGCTGTAAAGCATTAACATTGTTGGTTTGATGCTGTCACACCTCGGTCACACTCATGCCAGTATAAATCACTGTCCAAGACTGCAAATGTTGAATTAGATCAGACAAGTGAACATCATTAAGTAAGCTGGCAGCCATGCTGAGTGTCAAGTGTGGGGCCTCATGGCTTAAAGAACTGCACAGATGCAGCAAAAACAAACAGCAACAAAACAAACACACACACTCGCTCAAATAAAACTAGCATCCAGAGAAATAGGGTATAGGAAAGGGAGAGAATACTGTCTAAGAAATGTTGATTTCATGTCTGTGTCGTGAGGAAGAGAAAAAATTGGTGGATATATCGGGTGTCCCCAAAAAAGTGAACCGCTTTTTGACAAGTATTTTCTCAGTGATAGAGAAACCGAATTCATTGAAAATTTTCACACAGTAACCTTAGGGTATAATCAACAAGTCTGAAAAATATCTAAAAGTTTGGATGCAAATTATGCGAGTCCAATTCAAAACAGCATGTCAAAAACTCCAATTTCAGAGGAAAACTCACTTATTTCAGTTTATGCTCAGTTTGGCCTCATCTTCCTCCATGACTATGACTAAACGAAGTGCTTGTACATATTCCACCAATATCTCCTCCCATGACATAATTATCCTGTCCTTTAATGCCTGCTCAGTCAATTTGTCTCTCACTCCCCGGTAAACTTTCTCCTTCAGAGAGTCCAATATGGCATAATCCATTGGGTTACAGTCAGGACTTTGTGGAGGCCATTCATCCTTCTTAATGAATTCTGGTGTAGCTTCTCCACATGGGCCTGGGTTACCCTACGTGTGTGTGAAGGAGCCCCATCTTGCTGAAGCATGTAATTGTTTCTAGGATAAAGACGCCTGCCTACAATCAGGGAGAAGATTGTCATCCAATAACTGAATCAGTGAATGTAGCTTTCACTGTTAACCATGGCTCTATCAGTCAATAAAATGAATGTTTTTCCTTTCCAGGATACTCCAGCTGAAACCATTATCTTTTTTGAAAATCTAGAAGTCTTGTGATAGAGGTGAGATGGCTGACTTTCTCATTTCTGTTTCCCAGAAACGCAATCGTTTTGGCGATTTTTACTTATCTCTTACATTAAGTCTTTCTCGTCTGTGATCCTTTTCACATCAGTGGTCGAGTAGCGGTCATTCAAGTTATGGCAGTGAGTTTCTTTTCCCTCTAACATTTTGGTCCCTCCTTGATACCCGTATCCTCTTGAAGGGCTTCAGCTCCAGTTCTTTGCCATTCTTTGCACAGAAGATTTGCTCACTTGTAAATTGGTTGCAACTTCTCAAAGAGATTTGTGGGTCCCTGGGATTGAATCAGTTCCTCAACATGGTCCTTGTTCTCCTCTGAATATGCAATCTTGGGTCTCCCACTGCCAATTTTACGTGTAGTGCATATTTTAGTGATAAGTCTATTTACAGTGACATGACTCCACCCCTGCCTTGAAATTCCTTTATGATCCTTCTTCCACACCTGCCTTTCTCCTTGAAACAGTTTTCAATGGTAACCTTTCACTCAAAGGCATGGTTGATCCTTCCAAACTGAAACTTTCGACAGAATTGACTTTGGATACAGAGGACAAAAAAAAAAAAAAAAAAAAAAAAAAAAAAAAATCAATAGACTTGACACCCAGACAGGCTATTTTTAGATTGACATTGACTGACAGATGCCAACACCTGGCAGCTGGCATGAACATGATGAAGGTCACATTGCACAGCTCTGATATTGGATTGTTTGTATGTTTTGAATTTGACAATACTCACATAATTTGTGTCCCAACTTTTAGATATTTTGCAGACTTGTTGATGATACCCAAAGGTTACTGTGTGAAAAATTTTCAAGGAATTCAGTTTCTGTATCACTGAGAAAATACTTGTCAAAAAGTTGTTCACTTTTTCTGGGACACCCAATATAATAAGCATCTCGGTGGTGGTTTTAGAGGTTACTTGTCTAAAAAAAAAAAAAGAAAAAAAGTTTGATGTCTGTCTTGTTGCTGTCCAATTGATTGCCTTTTTTTTTTATTATTTTTTTTTTTAAACAGCAGATTTTTTAGTGTAAAATTAGGGTCACAGGGCAGAATGTACAGTTATTAAGAAAGAACTGAGCAAACAACAACAAAAAACCCCAGTCAAATATGAAAACTGTGATAAGTGAAATATGTGAGCATTGAATCTGTGATTTGTTACTGTTGCTGTGGAAATGAATTCTTAGTTTCGCATGTATACATTTTTTTCTGATCGTGTGTTTTGATCATGTCTCTGAATTTACTTTAGTTGTCTGTTTCATCTAAGTAAATGATGACTCCCATTCTGAACATTAAAAAATATAGTGTATTTTCCCCTTCCTTTTAAGAACTTTAATTATTTGTGGGTCAGATTTATTGTTACATGATTTAAAAGTTTTGATTTTGGAAAAAAAAAAAAATCTCTTTTTTTTTTTCATTTCATTTGGTTTCCTCATGCCAAGTTATGGTGTTTTTGAACAGTAGAGTGAATACAGTTGTTTCAAAGGGTATTTTATGATAAAGAAAGAAAAAAAGCCGAACTGTTTCTGTCCATGAAAGAGTGCGTAGAGTATTGCAAAACCCTATGTTGCAATCTCACAAACTTTTTATTATTTTTTACTTCTGGTTATGACATAGAATTACAGCACCCCCCCCCCCCCCCCCTGCTCCACCAGCCACCCATGCTCAGCTAAGTTACGCACCACCACAGGATGTGAGATGCTTGATTCAGTAACACATGCATTTTTAATAACACGTGCATTTTGCTTGGTGTTAGGGAGAAGCGGGCAGAAATGAAGGAGCAGGGTGGAGCCCGTCTTCAGCAAGAAACCTTAGGTTTCTATATCTGCAGAGACAAAGGTCTGGCAGTGGAGATTGCCAGAACAGGAATTAAAGCAAACCCTTATGTGAAAGGATATCTTGGTAAGTCCTTCAGCAGCTGTTCACTACTTCTGTCTGACAAGTCAGTGTATGGCCAGATTTTTAGAGCTGTTCTGAGTTATGTATGTTTTTAATGGAGTTTGTTCTCATGTGTTATGTTTGTTTTGCTTTCCTTTGTTTCTTTATTATTTTCTTTGGAATGGTGCATGGGGATTGTGTGATTTCTTTCTCATATAGTGTTGTGTCTGAAACATTCATTTTGATAATTTTTGTTCTTGGGAGCTGTATCGGTCTCTTGATTTGCAGTATGTATATTTTCCTTTGATATGATTTTTTTAAAGTGGTGCCAGTGTGATCAGCTGAAGAAATTGTGCAAGCATTGTCCGTGTCATTTTAATCACTACTTCTTAAGCTTGATCTGCACTGTAGTTCATGTAGTTAAAAAAAAAAAAAAAGAGGTTAAGAAGACTTTTGAAAGTTGATTTTACTCACCAACAATAAAGCTAAAGGGGGTGGGGGTATTCCTTTTCTTCTGCTTTTTTGTGTCCTTGAATCTTGTCTTTCCTTATCTGGCTTAACTGTATGTCTGATGCCCCTTCTTGTCTTTCATTTTCTTGAATCTGTTAGTGAATGCAGCATGGCTAGCTGCTGCTAAAATCACTTGCAGTGATGCTCTTAGATTTCTTCTCCATGTAGTGAGTTCATTTGGATTGCCTTAATTCTTTTTCTTCTTTTTTGGCATCGTTTCCTCTGCTCGCTTACTTCTCTACTTCCTTTTATTCTTATTTCTTTTTCTCAAGTTATCCACAGTTAATGATTTCACAGGTTTGTCTCTGGGTTTCAGGTAATCCAAGCCAGGGTGTGTACCTCTTCAGGTATCTTGATGTAGCATTACTATCTCAAAGGGAGTCCAGGAATGCTTTTGTTATGGTGTTCAAGGTAAGCATGTTTGCTTATCTCAGTAAGTGGTGCCCAGAATATTACAGAAGTTGGAGTTGATGGATGCTGAGTACATTGTGGTGGCACAGGTTTGATGCCCACAAGACTGGTCCAGGGAACATTCTAAACTATAGCAGCAAAACCTTTGCTACTGATGCAGTTTGTAGCTCTTGTTCACTCTTCCAGACTGAAGAGCAGACATCTGTGAAGGAGGCTACAATGGCTGATGGCTTGAAAAGTTTTGGGGACCCCTTCATCACAAATATTTCAGTCCACAACACATTGCCAGCATTTTCATGTGCACATAGTCGATAAACACTATATTTCAAAGAGATCTTGTAATGATAATTGTGATAACAGTATAGTTTTGGCAGGATTCAAACTGTGGATTCACAGATTTAGTGGCTGCTCAGCAAACTTGATGGTGCATGTCAGACATAGGGTAAATTTGAGTAAAAATTGAAAATGAAATTGAATGTTGACAGGATCACTGACATGTGTTCATTAAAGGGAATCATACATCAGCATTCACACATATACACACAGACACACACCAAAAATGGAAAAAACGAAACTCATTTACACACATGCGCACACATATGCTCACACACTCACACACACACACAAACAAGAGAGAGGAAAACACAGAGAGAGCAAATGTATATTGGTGCCTCATGTATTTACTGTCCTGAACTAGCACTGTGTGTGGGAGTGTGCATATGTAGGGGTGTGAAAATGCTGGGGGTGGTGGGGCTTGTTGGTAAGGTCAGCATTTGCGACCTCCAGTTCTGAATTTTTTCTTTTTTTATGAACAAATCAAGTTATGTTCCTTTCATTACTTTTTTGACAAAGCTTTGACTTTTTGCCCTGGATGCTAGGTTCTTCAAGGTCGAGCGAAACCAATACCTTTGACAGAAATGGGTTCTGTGACGACTGGCATGAAAGAGCCGACACCAAACTTTGACTGCCATGTCAGTCAGTCAGCACCTCACAGTGGTGAATCAGTTTACACAATATTCAGCAAATCACAGGTGTGTTTTTCTTCTTCTTTTTAAAATATTTTTTAAAACCAGATTGTTTTTGGATTGATTGCCTGTTTGCTTAACTTAATACTACTATTTCTTTTCCACAGATGTTTTTGTGGCAGGTTCACATAGTAGGTATCACTTGACTCTGTGAAGGCTTTGCCCCTCTTACTGTTTCAGCTTGTGTATATGTGCGAACTTTACTTAAAGTAGGTAGGTCTGGCCAAATTTTCAAATTCATAGCAGAAGCCTCATATTTGCAGGAATGAAGAGTGCAATAAAGTAAGAACCACACCAGAGTTCAAAGCAATATCTCAAATATGTTTTTGAGATATAGAGTTTTGAATTTTCAAAAGATTCTGCAGTTTTAGCCAATCTCACAAAATGGCATTTTGGAACCTGTGCAGAATTGCCACTAATGCATTCTCATAGTCAAAACTCTTCATATATGATCTATAAAGTACGCAGAAGACCTTAGTTGTTTTTTTGTTTTTTTTAGCTGGCTGTTAATGTTATTGGCTGAATGCCAGTGTCATAAATTCTGAAGAAAATGCTTATTTTCTGCATGTCCTTTCCTGCAATTTTGATGGTAGCGTTACTAAAATGACTGAAACTCAAAAACTATTGCATCTACACAAACATTTAAGATATTTTCAAGTTCAGGGAAGACTGTAGACATACTAGACACAAATGTTAATAATAAATCTTGATAAATGACAGCTTTTGATAAGATTATATTAAAAAAGCTATTCAAGACGATCGGAGATGATGTGCTCCACTAATGCTAGAAATGATTCTTTTTTTTAGATATTTTTCAGGAATTTGTGTGTGTGTGTGTTTCAAAATCAGAATGTATGTATCACTTTATGTAATTGTTTTCTTGTTTATACATCATTATTATGATGATTAACTATTATTAATCAGCACAGCTGATCATACCAGTTCTAAAGTACAGACAACCAGCTGAACTAATGCATGCTCCGTATCAGTGCTGAAAAAAGAAAAGGTTGAAAGGAAACAACAGTCTTACAATACAGCATCAAGTGTACCCCTGGTAGAGTTATTTTGATTAGATTTTCTTTTGTGTGTGTGTGTGTGTGTGTGTGTGTGATGTATACTATCTCTCTGTAATATATATATATATATTTATAATTATTATTACAATAATGATAATGATGATGGTAATAAATGATTGTGGGAACAAGATATTTTTAGGTATTGTATTCAATCTTCATCAAGCTTGATAGAATGTTTTTATATGGTGAGAGCAAAACCTATGGAGAATCAAGGTCACAGCTTAGCAGGAAAGAGATAAAGTATGATATAGCATGGGGTTTTAATCAGTGACTGGGTAAGGTCAGAGCTTAAGTAGTTTTGAAAGTCATTGTTAGAGATCAAAGATCCAAGGTCATAATGTACTAAACACCATTATTGTGACTCCGCAGCATAGCAGGATATTGTTTGGCATGTGACCTCATGACAAACTTAATAGATTCCTTGTGGACTGCTGGCACTGGGAGACAGACCTGGTGTGGCAGTGCATGGTGATTTTGGGATTGGTGGCATGATGATAGTTTTCCTGGAATAGTGTGAATGATGGACAAAAAAAAAAAAGATTCTCAAATGTTGTAAAGCAAGATGAACTGTTACATTTACTTGCACTTTTGTTCATATATAATATTTTGTAATGGTTAAAAATCACTATATTGATTTCTTCATGTTCACAGATGTACCTTTATGAGTACACAGAGGATGCAGTACCAACTGAGTTCCCACGACAGTGTCTGCCCTACGCTCTTTTGGAGTTTGGCAACAGGAGTGATCCAAGGATGGACAGTGGTATGGGCACCATTGGTCCGAAAAGCATTTCTACCTCTGCAGCAAATGCTGGCTGGGCATCAGCCCGCAGACTGAGTGCTGAAAGCAGCAGGAAAGCAGGCCCTGAACTTCCTGCTGCACAGCCTTCAAAGGAGTATTCTGGGTTTGCCATTCCACCTCCTGTACCATCTTTAATACCCAGTTCTCCTAAAGAAACTCCGCCAGCTGTGGCTGGTGGTTCTGTTAGCAGTGACAGTGGAACATGGCGGGCTCCACTGGACAGCTTGGACAGCAGTCAGCCTGTTGCCAAGGAGCTGTCTGGTTCACCAGACAAGCTTTCTGATGTGGCTCAGGCAAAAAGTCTACAGTTAAAAGATTCTAATCACCTACCACTGCCTGCTGACAGTAGACTTGAACATGATGTGTCGGCAGCTGCACAGTTTGGGCAAGGCCCCATGCCTGCCTCTTCCATGGCAAACAGAGATCCCAGACTCCAACGACTGTCCAGAAATGGCTTTCCCATCAGCTCCCTAGAGAAGGAAGTTCTTCTGCCAGGTTATACCACAGGTGTGGGGCAGCAGATTGGTGCAGTAGCACAAAATGTAGTGACCTCAGTATGTGGACAGTGGGAACGAAGAAATAGTGTGCCTGAGGTCACTTCAAATCCCAGTAACACATTGGGTTTGACAAGGAATGGGTCAAATCCCACGAGAGACAACAATGAATATGCCTCTCGTCTGCTGTTTTTTGGGAGAGAAAACCAGTCTGTGGTGTGCCCCTCAAATACTCCAGTGAATGAAAGCACATTTCCTTTGGAAAAGAGTTGTGACGGTAATGCATTACCCGGGCAAGAACCTGAAAGTAACACAAACAAAATGCCTTGTGTTCCCTCCTTAGATCGCATTCCAACAAAATCTGCTCTGAAGAAGCCAACTGATAGGTGGCCGCTGTCATCTCAGGTGGATGGCAGTAAGAAAAAGAAGACACTGTCATACCAAGACTATTTAAAAAAAAAGAAAGCAGAAGCAGAGGCAGGCTCAGAAGGGACAGCAACAGTCAAGTCAGCAAGCTTTGATGTATCCGGTGATAAAAGCTTTGTGAAAGGATCATCAAAAGATGACATGATTCATGGTAAGCAGTCCTTTGGCTTTCAGAGGGAAGAATTTCAGGGTTGTAATTATCACCCACCAGAAATGATAGAACAAAACAAAACACCTTTTACATTGGCTGATGCTGATTCCTGCATCCCAGCCAAAGATACTGTGGCATACTTCAGTGAACAAAAGTCTGAAGCACACAGGACTAAAGCAGACTATAATTCTTCTGAAAACCTAGTTTCATGCTCAAAACCAACAAAAAGTCCTAAACCAGCAAGGAGGGACCCAAGGCTTCATTCATCCTATATTTCATCTGTGTACTCTCAGAAAATTGCTGGAGTTGAACCGAGTGATAGTGGAATGCTTAATAGGCCAGAGGGAACAACATTTACAGTGACGTGTTTTGAGGACAAAAGTGAAAACACTTCTGCCATGGAAACATCTGTGGAGTTGCCTTCAGATTCACAAATAAGACTCAGTGCCACACAAGGTGAAACAGAGTCCAGAGAGCAGAAAGAATCAGAAAATGAAAGTTTAAAACATGATTCTGAGCCAACTGTGAAAGATTCTGCCAAGAAGGAAAGTGCTAAACTCCATTCTGAGCCAAATTTGATAGCCAACCAGGAAATTTTGAAACATTATTCTGAGCCAGATCTGATGGCTACTTCCAACCACATAAGTTTTTCACACAATTGTGAGCGAGATTTGATGGATATTGCTGCCAGTCATCAAGTTCTGTTTGCAGACCTAGAGGAAACGGATAATGAAAATCCGTTAAGTATGTTTCTTGATGAAACTCCCACAACAGAACATTCTCCTGAAGAGGATGAAGAGGAGACTGGTAGAGACTTGGAAGATGTCACTACAGTAAATCCAGACAACAGTATTATTGGAAAAGATGCCCATGATGTGTTGAATCAAGGTAATGTAACAATAAAAAGAGAAAGCTGTGATCAGAAACTGCTGTCAGCAGCAGGTGAACATGTGTCAGAACATGTAAACGTCAAGTCAGAAGATGGCAATATTGCTAAAGGACTGATTGACACAATTGCTCCAGCAGTTGCTGAATCTCCTGACTCTGGCTTATCCAACATGAAAAGCAGTAATGTTTCCCCTGCTTCAGGATCATCTCTATCAGCTTCTGGATATTCGGCCAGTTCCAAAGATGCAAGCCAAATTTTATCCCCTGGGGATATAGCATTAAACTTCACACAGGGTACTGGTGGAACGCCAAAATCAGCTGGTGGAAAAAAACAGAAATCCAAAGGAAAACGAAAAGACAAAATACCAGAAATGGATATTTCAGAATCCACTGTGGACTATGCTATGCTTCGACTGGCAAAAGGTCTCCGTCCAGGAAAAAGCATTCATGTTGATGGCCTGGGGAAGAACCCAACAGATGATCCTCTACCAGTTCTGGAAGGCAAACGGCGGAAGAAAAAATATCCAGTAAGAATATTTGAATGAGAAGAAAGCTTATTTTGCATTCTGTCATTTCTTGATTGGGTTTTTGCCTAATCTTTACTGATTTTATTTTTAAGTGTATATATATATATATATATATGTGTGTGTGTGTGTGTGTGTGTGTGTGTGTGTTTATATTTATATACAGAGCATACTTTTAAATTTAGAGAAACAGTGTTCATTAACCCTTTTTATCTGGACAAAATCTAACTAAGTCATTTTGATTCCCGAGACCAAAAAGGTTTCTAAGCATAAAGGGTCAGGTCAGAAAAATATGCCCCCTTCCCCCTTGTTTTTTTCCATTTATGATGAGCTGACAAATAGTTTATGAATTATGCTGCAGTGTATATTTAACAGATTTTGTAGAAAAGTTGATTCTAACATTGACAGACTAAACATAAAAAAAAATTCCCATGTCATTGCATGCGACATAAATAGAGCTGATGTTTTTCACTTTTCAGTCGGCAGCAAAGCATTGTTACCATTGTTGCTAATTTTTCCCTTAACACTTCTCTAGTTTAATGACATTTATATTTGGTTGCCATCCATTATTGGCACACAAAGGTGCTTGAGCACATGTGCACAAACTGACCTGTGTGCACACTCTCTCTCTGTGACTCTCTCTCACACACACACGTACACAAACACATCTGTGTAAAAAGAAGGTAAGCTTAGGTTCCAAAGGTAAGCACTTGTTTAACTTGAGCTGGCTGAAGGACTGAAATGTCTGTTGGAGATGATATGTATTGTCATAGTAACATGTAAGAATTAGTTCAACAGATGGTTTTATATATATATATGTTTTTTTTATATCATTTTTAATTTTATTATAATCATGTGAGCATTCAGAGATTTTTTTTCTCTTAAAGTTAAAAACATCCTTTCATTTCACTGTTTCAAACGTACATTCCCTCTCATCGTGACCCATTTCCCCTACGTCCTCCTTATTCAGTACTGGATTTGGTATCATGCACTGGTGTTTCAACTGCTATGCCTAATTGCTTTAATTCTATTTGTCCTTGTCCACTCCCCTTAAGTTTGATTTTTTCCCCCAGGATTTACAGCTAAGGAATAGAAAAGGATGTACCCATAACTGTTTAATGTCACAAAATAATTTGGCACACTGTCTGCAAAAGTTTGGATTTTTTTTTGTGCATCCAGACTGTGATTTTTAGCTCCTTCATTGGTTGGTCTGTGTGTTTTCAGTTTTTACATGTTTGCAAACCCATGGAGATCTCAACAAATAATTCTGGGGATGTGCAGGAGGAAACAAAGAAAAGCACACAAAAGAAGGTCACTCAGATAAAGAAGGAGAAGAGTCCTCAGAAGAGCCAGACAGCAGCAAAGAAACCCCGAAAGAAGAGAAGAGCGGTAAATAAATGTTGATGATTTTGGTTTTTGTGAAAAACGGTTTTTGTATTATGAAGGACCAGTTCTAACCCTCCAGTTAAAGTGATACTCACTGATACAACTAGTAAGATGGTTGTACTTGTTCAAACAATGTGATACAATGAATACACTTGATTACTGTGCAGATCAGAAGATGTGAAAATGTAATCATGTCCACCATGCACTTGCCTCGCATAAATTGTGACTTTGAGTTTCATTCATATTAGTGAATCATTTTCTTGTTTTAAGTAATCATATGTCTAAAGATTTGAAAGCAAAACAAAAAAAATATACATATACATACATGCACAAACAGCTTGAGAATACACGCAAACAAACACACACATGAATGCACACACACACACACACACACACACACACAGAGTATACATTTCACTGCATACCATGGGATTATGATTAGTAAGGTAAAAAAGACAGCAGATGTTTTAGTTCTTGGGTACTATTGCATTAAGGTATTCTGTAAATCTGGTGTTTTGAGTCAGTGTTACTCTTAGGTTGTTGCCAGATTAACAATGATAGAAATAGTTTGCAACTTTGACATGATGGTAAAATTGACCTGATTATTGCAACGGTGGAATGCCAAATGATTAAAACTACATCTTAATCTTATACATTTTGCAAGTGATGATACAAGACAGATTTGTGAATTCAGACTGAAAGGAACAAAAACAGCATCAAAAGACAAAAAACATACAAAAACGAACATAATAATAAAGATCCAATATCTGACTAAAGACCAACAGTTCAGTGTGTGATTATTTCCTTTGCTCTGAAATCAACACTCATGGGCACTTATTTAACACTGAATTGGAAGAGCATGTGAGAGAGAGTATGTGTTTGCATACATGCACATGTACAGGCATGTATGAAAATACTGGTTTGTGCTTTGGCAATTATCCTTCTGTTTACTTTACAGGTGTGTGTACTTGCATGTGTGTTTGGCTACTGGTACATATGTGTTGATTTCAGACACTTACAGCCAAGAAAAAAGGAAAGAAGAAAGCCCCTGCTCCAGTGTTCCAAAGTCCCCCGAACGACGATGACATTGACTACACAGACTTTCAGTTTGAAGAGCCTCAGGAGTTCTGTGTGTCCATCGGTGATGACATGGAAAAGATCAACAGCATCTCGGCTTCCCCTGCTGTGGATGCGATAGTGAAAAGTGAACCATCAGACTGGCCCTGCATCTGTGACAGTGGCCAGGTGTTGAAGACGGAGCCAGACACAGAGGTCTCAGCCAGTGGGCGGGGAACAGCACTGCCACTCTCCTTTCTGGGCCTTCATCACTGGACAGAGGCACTCGTTCTGCCTAGTCTCAATCCACAGGTGGCTTTGGTGGACTTCTTTGAGGTGAGTTTTGTCAAAAAAAAATTCCATGCATTTTTTGTTTATTATTATTATTATTTTTTATTTTATTTAAGTAGTTTATGGTTTATCCTTACTGATTCCCATTAGGGGAATTGCCCAAGATACCACAAGCAGGGATGGTAGTCTTCTGTCTGGAGGACTAATAATGTGTCCCAAAAAAAGGGAGAAATTTTGCATGTTTTCACTGTTTAGTCATTGGTTTCATATGTGGAATGGCAGCAGGTTTCAGTTTAAATAGTCGTCAAAAGAAAGCTGATGGTGGTCTTACATTATGATAGTTTTGTATGTATCTTTCTATTTATCTTTGATCTTGAACATGCCATCATTGCTCATCAGTGGAAAGTAGTGTGGGACTATTTACTGTCTTAAAAAGTTTTGTCAATTATCCTCAACATCTTGTTTTGTTATTGCTCATACTTCATTCTTGTATGCACAAGAACACATGTGTATGCACCCTCCCTCCTTCACTTTATATCTTTACTGTCTCACTGCTCAGATTTTGTAGATTTTTGCTTTTTATTTGGTTAACACCAGCAAAGCCATGTTAGAGATGGGGTCAGAAAGTAACTCGTTTTGTAGGAATAACAGCCCAGCAGGTCAGATTTAAAAAAAATAATTTCTCCCTCTGTTTGTGCATGCACAGAGATGTACATGCACACACACCTGAAAATGGAGTATGGCTGCCAATATGGTGAGGTAAAAAGTCATGCATTAAAAAACCCACTTGTATATTAGTGAATGTGGGAATTGTAGCCCAAGAATCAAGTACTGAAGTAGACACAGATGCATACATGCATGCATGCACACACATACACACACACGTGCTCACACGCACACATTCTTTCTATCAGTTTTTCACTCTTTTTTATGCAGACGCTGACACACAGACAGACAGACAGACACACACACACACACACACACACACGTTCATAAATCTCACTGCTGCTTTTGTCACCAAAACATCACCAAAACTATGCTAGGGAAAGCTGTTCTGTAGTCTGTAACATAACTGTTTGATTGAGATTGTGTTTATGCACCTTGAGCCAGAAAAGGTTTTTGACAGCAATGTTTTGAAATTTTTTATTTTAAATAGTGCAGCGCTTAAAAGACATGCATCAACATTGGAGAGAGATTTTGTGTACTTGGAACATTGGTTTAGATAATAAAATTGTTCTGTTTGTGATTTGAATGTATCAGAATGAAAATAATCAACAGAGCTTGTTTTTCTGTGTCTCTGTCCTCAGGCATTCAAAGGTCTGGCAGATTTTGACAATTGTGCAATCTGCCAGAAGGTGATTGACCAGGCGATGATAGATGATGGCCAGGTGATGGTTGATGAAGTGACATCAGAGCAGGGCGCAGATCCACAGGATGCATGCAGTACTTCAAGCAAGGGGCATGAGGGTACAGAGGAAACATCTGAAGGAGAAGAAACCATGTCATCTGGAGATGTGTGTGCTGACAAGGAAAAGATCACACCAGGTGATGGCAAACATCGTGATGAGTCACTGTTGTCACCATGGCGTGAGGTGTGTGCAGAAGGAGATGCTCAAATTGCCAAGACAACAGAGCACACAGAAACATGTGAGGCAAAATCAGAACAGGAAGCAAAGATGTTATCTGTTGTATCTGAAAATAAGGAAGTGAATGGAAATAAAGAACCAAATATGATTCTCAGGCAAGGACATGTTTCATCTGGAGTTAAAAATGTTGGTTTGGCACCAAGTGGCTCTGTAAAGATGGAATCAGTGATGGAAACTAAACTTACATCAGATAATGATCACTCCAGTATTGCTGCAAGTACAATGCAGGGATCTCAAGACAAGTCATCAACATCTATCTTTGCCACAAATAAGACTGAAATGAGCAGCAAAGGAACTGAAGTGTGTTCAGATGCAGTGAAAGATACGCAGAATTCAGAATCACCACTGTCCTCAGGACAGTCTCCATCTGCAAAAGATGGCACGGATTCATCTTTTGGAAAACTGCCTTCTAGTACTCCAGAACAGCCTCTTGGCACAGAAGAATGTACAGCATCCCAAGACAAATATTTGTGTAATGACCTCACTTCAGCAGGAAACATAAAAGTATCTACCAAAACCCCATTTTCTTTGGCAGTTCCTTTGACAAGGTTTCCTCGTCCAAGACCAGCCCTCTCTGTGTGTTCTCAGGGCAGCACAAAACAGAATTGGCAGCGCTGGAAAATTAGCCAAGCTCAGCAGTTGCAATTGAAAACCGGTAGTGACACTACTGGGGTGTTACAGAATCATACTGGTGTATCTTGTGTGGAAAGAGGTAAAACACAAGGATTTAGTCAATCCCAGGAAAGTGGTGGCAAACAGCACAGTTCGTCAGGGGGTATTATTGACAGTCAAGAGAATAATACCAGCAAAGACCACACAGACATTCCCTCATCCTCGTCAGACAGTGATATCCCAAAACACAAACCTGGAAATTTTGAAAAATTAGATCATACATGTTCAGAAACTGTCTCTGAGAAAGCTGCATCCAGTGGATCGAACTCTCACGCTCCTGTGCAGCGTAAGAGCACATCACGGTTCGAATTGGGATACTGGCTTGGCATCAACGAATTGGCATCTTTGCATCAGTCAGGAGACAGTGTCCAGTTGAGAGACAAAACAGAGATATATTCACGATGCGCATCCAAGATATCACCAACAAAACTGTCACAGCTGGTACCTGGAAAGGATGCATCACCTGTGCGAACCACACCCCCAACATGCTCCCTTGAAGTGTCATCTGTCAACACATCACACCTTAGCTGTGTTGTGACTGGTGATGTCAAACTATCTGTCAGCTGTAAGCAGACTAATCAAAAGACACAAGAGGACTTTTCGTCTGGTGCATCTCATTTTACTGATGTTAAAATCAAAAGCTCACAATCTGATGTCATCACAGAGCCAATAACTGGCCAGATAGAAAGCAGTCCACCTCATGCAATAAAAGCATGTGACATCTTACATCAACATGCCTCAGAATCTTCTTACATGTTAGACCAACCAAGGAAAGGTGCAGAAGAGATTGCCCAAGTGTATGATCCTGAAACTGCAGAAGCATGTTCTTCTTCACAACAAACTGATTTGATTTATGATGGATGCAAAAGTTCTGCTACATCAGGGCAGAAGGAAAAAGAAACTGAATGTAACACACCAACAATCTCCCCAGAAATAACAGAACTGCCAGTGACATCTGATGGACAGCATGATGTTCAGAAGGTTTGCAAGCAGAAGGAAAATAAGTCATCGGCTTTCCTTCAGATGCAAACAGAACAATCTCTTACTTCAGCTGAACACACTTCTGGTGAGACAGAAAAGTCAGAACTGTCTCATGCGGTGCAGCAAACAGGTGAAGAGATCAGTTCTCAGCTGGGCCAGTCGGAGATGACTGTCAATGTACCTGAACAGAAAAATACAGATTTCTTTGATATTGTCATTAAAAAGAGATGCAGTTTGTCAAGGCAGCCACAGAGCTCTATACCAGGGCTGGATTTGTTGACCTCATCACAAACTGAGGAAATTTCATCCACAAGCTCTTCAGCAAATGTTGATTCAGACAGAAAGCCTGTTTCTGACTGTCAGGCAGATGAAAAGAAAATGACCACACAAGAGAGAGTGGAAATAGAAAAGCAGCAGCATGAAAGTGTTACAAGAATTGTTTCACAGATCTTTGCTGACACAACAGAGACTGACAAAGAATGTACCAAAGTCAAAGAAAATGACAAAGAAAGAAGCAGTCCACATGGTTGTTTGAATCAAGAATTGGATATTGTAGGTACCCCAGGTTCCTCTAATCCGAATCAAAGCAAGTGTGAAAAGAAAACAAATCTTTTGTCTTTTTTGTCCCGATCACTTACCAGAGAAAAGGAAAATGCCAACAAAGTTAGTAAAAGATGGGCTGATGATGAGAAAAACAGCAATGATAATCTACAGTCTTTTGGAAAAGATGTCAGGGGGGCAGTTGATGGAAATGCTTTGGGGTCAGCCAGTGGAAAGGATAATGAAGGGGAAAGGGTGACTGGTTGCCCCATTCCCAGTTTCACAAGAGTAAGGGCCAATCAAAAAGGTGACTGGAAAGACATTAACAAACAGTTGGATTTATTGAAAGGAAAGGAGATGGACGACCCAAGAAACATTTGTAAGAAAAGCGTACATTCTCAAAACACTAGTCCTGTTTTTCAAACAGCTGTTTATGGACAGCCTCGACAGCCAGGAACTGATCTGGACAGTGATCCAAACAGGACAAGGCTGGGTCAGTTTCATCAGAATCCACTTCAGGGTCATTTTCATTCTGATGTAACATACATATCAGCTGTTCAACAGCAGCCTGTGGCAGTGAGTAGTGTTTTTGTTCCAGGACTTTCTTTGCCTCTGCCAAGTATGCCAATACCCAGTGTTCACAGACCACCAGATTCAGATCCTGTCCCTGCCCATAACTCAAATCCAGTGGTTATTTCAAAACCAAGTGAATCCATTTCAAACAGTGGACAGCACATACCTTTTACTCAGCCGATGGTTCCACCACTGTTTACAACTCCACCTCCACTTTTAGCACTGATGCCTGCTGTCTCTTTGCATTTAACACACCCTGTGGCAGAAGTTTCAATGGCCACAGTGTCAACACCACAGATTTTCTCTGTGCCAGCGAACCAGGTGTGTGTTACTGCTGCAGACTCCTCTCAAGACAGTGCTGCTGCTTTGCAGACTACTGCACCTCCAACTTCCAGCACCTCCAGATCTACTGATTCTTTTGAAGGAAGCAGAGATAACTCCAAGAAATCAGAAATTGATGTGATCAGTTGGTTTGCCAAGAGAGAGGCTGCTGAAAAAAATCCACCAAAGAAGGATGTGATTGACTGGTTCAGTGACATTATAGATAAGAAAAGGAGTGGTGGTCCTGTGTCAGATTTAGAACCAGAAATAAAAAAAGCCAAACTGGATTTTATGGAATCGTTGAACCACAAGAAAAACAGTATTTGTGAATCCAAGGAGAATGGTGATAAGAACTGCAGGAAAACTGCTCCAACCGAATCAAGAAGTGCAGGCAACAAAGACTCTTCTAGCTTTAAAAGGCGGAATAGTACTTGCAGTTCCGAAAGTAGTCCTGGCACAAAGAAAACCAAGACTGATGGTGGCAAACTGAGTTTTAAAGTTGGATTATCTTCTGATGCAATTAGCAAAAAACGTGGGCCTCTGAGAAAAAGTGTTTTGGGCTCACTCTCTGATTCAGATGAATCCCCAGAATCCGGAAAAGATGCTCACCAGACACCCACTGATGAAAAATCAAAAAGTGATCCAAAGAAAAACAAAACACAGTCTTCAGAGGTTTGTGGTAAGCTGGTTATGGAGATTGTAAAAGGTTCCAAACAGTGTGACACTGGCACATTATCTGTTGAAAGGCATGCACATGATGGAAAAGTGACTGGAGAAAGAAACAAAGACAGAAAAAAAAATCACTCAAGATGGGATCAGAAAGACAATGTGCCAAAGAAGTCGACTGCACAGCATGATGATAACAGTGCACAGCAAAATGACACAGATGATGATATGAATGACTATGCTCATGCCTTGTTGGAGGGAGATTTAGGAGTGAAAAGTCTGGGAACAATTTCAAACAGGATTTCAAATTCAATTTTGAAATCTGTGTCATCAGTACCAAAGTCTTCCAAAGCATGTGACAAATCTTCCACTCTGCAAAAGGCTTCAGATGAAATTGATAAAAAATCTTGCAACCAGAAAGAAACAAAGTCAGGAAAACCCAAATCCAATTTGACAGATAAACCCCTTGAATTCTTGTTGTTTGCTAAAGAAATGATCATGCAAAAGTTACAGGAACAGGAAGAAGAATCTGAATCAATGGACAGCGTCACACAGCCTACAGAGATTGAACCAACAAAATGTCAGGAAAGTGACTTGATAGCTGAATCAGACCTTAATTCTTCACAGCAGATTTCTCAGAGGCTGAGTTCAGATTCAAAACATTTGAAAAATGAGGAGGAAGAAAAGGATTTACAGAAATATGAACCGGCTGGTGTAACAGAGAGCAATGTGCAACAGCATACAGAAAGTTCTGCCTTGCTGTCTGCTAGTAAAAAGAAAGAGGAAAATAATCAAAAGGATTTTGTGTGTCAGCCATCCACTTCAGCAGATTCTGAAAGGAAAGTATCCAGTTTTTTGCCCCCTGCAAGTTCAGAAAGAATGGTCACAACTGCCTGTGTCCAACCAAAAGCAACAAATACAACCTCCACATCAGAGACACCAGATGCATTCAATATGTCTGCAATTACAGAAGAAGAAATCAATAAACTTAAAGACATTGTATGCCAGCTGACAGCTTTGCCTGTGACAAAGCCAAGTGATAGACAACCGCTAGCTACTGTCCTGTCCACAAGTGCGAAAAAGGACACACTAGCACCTAGCATTGGTGGAAATGAGCAAAAAGTAGCGCCTGATTCCTTGCATGGAAAGAACACCCAAGGAGATAGATCACTAACACAAGGAAACAGATCAAAACGAAGCTCATCTGGTGGGCGAGATTGGAGTTTGTTTTTAACGACTCCAAGGTCTAGGAGATTGGTGGCTGGTTCTTCATCAGAAAGAAGAAATTACTATGGAGACATTATTGATCCACCCTTCTTTGTCAACAAAAATGAACCGTGGCAAGGGCAGCCATTTTCAGAATCCCATGGTCGCTCACATTCGGTTTCAAAACAATCTATCCAAACACAACCGGCCATTTCTGCTGATGCAAGAGTGGCTACGCCACAGACCTCATTTCAGAGTTCCAGTGGTTGGGTCAAGACAGAATCGAGTGAAAAACCAAAATTGTCAAACTGGCCTGTTCCTTGTAGTGCTCAACATGGGCACAGAGCTGAAAGATCTGTGGATACTCGGGAACTTTCTGCAAGGGAGAAAGCACACATTTTGCCAATTACAAATGTCACCAAAGCTGAACATTCTGTACCAGCAAAATCTTTCCAGCTGAGCTCTGATGAGAAATCAGGACAGTTTGTCAAAGCACATTCAGATTCAGCACCACAAACAGGTGGTGCAAAAACTCCAGAGCTTACTGCGGCAACTGAGCCTGGCAAACTGTCTACAATGGAAGTGACATCCACACAGCAAATTGTTTCAGAGTCAAGTGCAAGCAGGTGGAGAAGTAGGACGTGTGATGAAGTAAGTTCAGCTGGAGACTCTTTATCAACAGGCACAGCATTAGACCCTCACTTGAGCAATACATTGCAAGGGAAGAATGAAGTCAAAATGTTGAAAGATTTCCTTCTTGAAAACTTCCCAGATGAAGATCCAAATTCACTGATTGATTTGCTGGATTACAAACTGACTGCAGATGTTACCATTATGAGCAACAAGATGAAGAAAAATGTTTTGTATAGAATTCGGAGACATTTGGAGAATACTCGCCCAGTTTCTTCAACAAGTTCCACATCTGTTGCACTTGCTTCTGATCAGAAAAAAATGCTTTTGGAAGATTTTGCTGCTGACCAGATTGAACTGGAATTGCGTTTAGTGGAAGGCTGTCTGAGATTGTTGGAAGCTACCCAGGCAATTCAGAACATGCCTGGTCAGGCAGAGACTGGCTCAGATGGTCAGTCTCTCAGACTGTCCAGGAATGCTAATGCAGCTGTGAAAGAAGCTCTGTCAGTGGTGGTGCAGGATTTAAATTCTGCGATGAAGGATGCATATCGTGGGTGGAGGGGTAGACCTCATCAAAGTATCCCCACTGAACTGCTTCTGCATGATGAGCAAGACAAACTGTACACGAAAGAAGGTGTGTTTATCATGCTAGTGGCAACCATCCCAAGCAAGCCATTTGCCAAGTTACTCCAGTTCAGGAAAGACATTGAAGAAAGTTTGATCAAAATTGGAAAGGCTGCTGTCTCTAATGAAACATTTGTTCTACAACAGGAGAAACAGCGCATACGGCAGATCCACAACCAACGGTTGCTGACATTACAGACATTCACAGGCATTGTTTCTTCAAGTCGTTTAAGGAAAGTGAAGGCAACTCGAGACACCTATGCCACAGCTCAGAATCACTTGCTTCAAGTGTTGGGGGAAAAAAGCATTGCCAAGATGGTCTTTCTCAGAGCTTCATTTGAGGCCATTCAGAAACACCTGCAGAACCTTGAAGGAGAAATGGTGAGAATTTTCTTGTTGTGCATTTTAATATTTTATTTAGTTTTACATTTTATGTATGATATCTTTTCTCACCCTTGTTTATATTGATTTCTAATGTTATCTCAGAAACAAGACAAAGGAATTTGGATTTATTTTTCTCACCTCTTTCAGTAGATATAGTGTAACTGCTAATTTGGTCATTGTGTTTCAGTCCCTTTTTACTTTAAATTGTTGGTTTTAATTGTCTGGAAGGACTGAGATGGAGTTTATTGCTGGCCAAAATGACCTTACTCAAGTCTTTAAGTCTTTGCATGCATGCCTTAAAAACCGTGTCAAGTCACATTTTTTATTTTTTGATTGAAATCTTTTAAAATGTAGCTCAGTTTTGACAAAAAATATAGATATGAATATAAACGAAGCTTTTAACAATCAGATTATTCTTAGATATAAGTGCACCTACACTGACAAAACCAATCTTACCACCATTTGCTTGATAGTGGTTGTATTATTATTAATAGTAGTAGTATTATCATTATGAATATTTATGCTTAATCTTAAAGATAAGAATTTACAAATAGAAAAACCTAAATTAAAATACCAAAAAAGGAAAAAATGAACACAATATACAAAGCATTAACAAATTATTCACACACACACACACACACACACAACACAACACAACACAACACAACACAACACAAACAAAACAAAAAACACACACACATTTGTGAGCATGCACACAAGTCATGGTGGTGGTGGTGTGTGTCCATCGAGATCGATGATGACCATCGTTGTCATCCAGCTGGGGGATGGGGGGAGGGTGGTGGTGGGGGGGGGGGGGGGGGGAGGATGCTCATGAATCTATCTGTGAATGCGCAGATGGCTGAATAGTCCAATCTGCGCACGAAATGTTCGCTGACAGTTGGGGCAGACAAAGACAGGCATACCATTGTCAGGGAGCTTGTTTGCCCGTGACTTTCTGGCCTGCCTCTTCTCAACAGCTGCAGCAGTCCTGTTGGCCTCGCACAACTTGGCGCCTTTGTGCACAGCAGCACGCCATTTGTCACGGTCCACTGCAGATTCCTCCCAGGAGTCAGGGTTGATATCAAACGCTTTCAGAGAGACTTTCAGAGTATCTCTGAAGCGCTTCTTCTGACCTCCGTGTGATCTCTTCCCTTGTTGCAGCTCGCCATAGAAAAGCCTTTTGGGCAGCCGATGGTCTGGCATGCGCGCCACGTGTCCAGCCCAGCGAAGCTGGGACTTCATCAGGATGGTGAAGATGCTGGGAAGGGTGGCTTTTGCGAGCACCTCTGTGTCTGGGGTCTTGTCTTGCCACTTGATGTTCAGTAGCTTCCTGAGGCATGTTGTGTGGAAGTGGTTCAGCTTCTTGGCATGTCGTTGGTACACTGTCCAAGTTTCGCAGGCGTACAGTAGTGTGGGGAGAACTACTGCTCTGTAGACCTTTAGCTTGGTCTCAAGACTAATGCCTCTTCTGTTCCAGACATTTGCACTGAGTCTACCAAAAGTTGCGCTTGCTCTTGCAATCCTGACGTTCACTTCATCGTCGATGGTCGCATTTCGTGACAGTGTGCTGCCAAGGTATGTGAACCGCTCCACCGCACTGAGTCTCTGACCGTTGACTGTGATGTTGGGCTCAACGTAGGGTTTCCCTGGGGCTGGCTGATGGAGAACTTCAGTTTTCCTCGTGCTGATGGTAAGGCCGAAGTTCCTGCTGGCAGTGGCAAACTTGTCAACGCTGAGTTGCATGTCAGCTTCAGATCCAGCGTTGAGGGCACAATCATCAGCAAACAAAAAGTCTCTGATGATGTCTGTCATGACCTTCGTTTTTGCTTGAAGCCTTCTGAGGTTAAACAACTTACCATCTGTTCGGTACTTAAGGCCGATTCCAACATCGCCATCTCTGAAGGCATCAGTAAGCATTGCAGAGAACATGAGGCTGAACAGCGTTGGAGCCAGGACGCAGCCTTGCTTGACACCATTTGTGACAGCAAAAGGAGCAGATGTTTCCCCTTTGTCCTGGACTCGAGCCTGCATGCCTTCATGGAACTGGCTGACCAAGGAAATAAATTTCCGAGGGCATCCGTACTTGGCCATGATCTTCCACAGTCCCTCTCTACTCACGGTGTCGAAGGCCTTAGTGAGGTCGACATAGGTGGAGAACAGATCAGCATTTTGCTCCTGACATTTCTCTTGCAGCTGCCTTGCAGCAAACACCATGTCGGTGGTTCCGCGCTCTTTCCGGAATCCACATTGGCTCTCAGGCAAATGACCTTGGTCAAGGTGTGCTGTGAGGCGGTTTAGTAGGATCCTGGCAAGTATCTTGCCTGCGATGGAGAGCAAGGAAATGCCCCGATGGTTATCACAGGCTTGCCGGTTCCCCTTTCGCTTGTACAAGTGAATGATAGATGCATCTTTGAAATCCTGGGGGATCGTCTCTTCTTTCCACATGAGTGAGTACACATTTGTGAGCATGCACACAAGTCATAGTACACCAAAAAACAACAACAACAAACAAAAAAAAAAAAAAGGAACATACTCATTTACACTCAAGTTTATGTAGCATGACTGTTGTCATTAGAAAGTTGTATTGTCCTTTGATTGTTGCAGATGTGAGTGGTAATGGGAACGATGGTCAAGAATATCTGCACACCTCAGACGCCAATAGGTATTCCACTTGAGTTCAGGTTCTGTATTGTGTGACATCCAGGAAATCAATTTGCAGTGTTCTTCGCTCATTGGCTATTATGGGGTGTGGAGGCAGACAGCTGTTAACCCAAACAGCCCATCCACCGGATGTTTTAACCATTTGTTTATAAGTTTACACGTTATATATTGAAGCTGGATAGAAAATCTGTGCATCGTAGATAAAAGGAAGTTGTATTTATCTGCAGTTTATTTATCATTTAAAAAGTGGTTTGTGATGATGTTTTTGCATTGTCATAAATTTTGATGTAATATTCTCATTTCAGACAGCACTTCATGTTTTGTTGTTGTTTTTTTGTTTTTGTTTTGCTGTCATCTTCATTTTACCACTTGAGAGATTTTGCAAAACAAAGCAGTCCATATGATTTACATAAACTGTTTTGGGTAGTATAAAACCATTTGATTTAAAAATCATGATTTGTTTCATGTTGTTGTTGTAATTTCCTCCAAAGTTATAAGGAGTCACATTTGTCCTTTCCTTTCTGTGCATATAACTATATGCCATATATATGTGTTTATCTTTTGGTCTCATCATTTTGCTTTTTTGGGGGGGTGGGGTTGGGGGGGGGATGGGGATGGGTGTGTGTGCGTGTAGTTATTATATGCTTGTTTCAAAGTGAACAAAGAATCTAGTCCAAGAGATTGTCCATGAAAGCGTGTCTTGTTTAAAATGTTTTGTACACTGTCATTCTTTGGATGTGGGGGTGGGTGAACGGGGCCATGGATAAGTAAACTATTGCATTTTAAAACTTAGCCACAACAGAAATGTCTGTGCATGAAATTGAAGCTGCTTTTCTTTGGAGAGCATGCATGTATATATTTGTTTTCGTATCATTAGATATATTTTTGCATATCAGAGTACATTTGTACAGAATTTGGCATATGTAACTTTAACAAATTTTTTTTCTTTTTCATATTATATGGAATATGGTTTATCATCTCAGCGAGATGCAGATCACTACTCCAATCAGTGGAGATGGGTGGTTTGGGGAGGGGGATACCTATCTGTGGAATGTCCGGAACTGAGGACACAGGATTTCACTTCCAGCAAGAGGCATAACTCCACTGTTGGCTGCCATATTATACTTAAGGGAGTTAATGTATTCAGTTGATTGTGTACTTTTTGATTGTTCATTCTTGTGAGATACCATCACAGTTGTGGCCAAAACTAATGCTTGCCACATGCATTCATGTGCATAGAAATATAACTATGAATATTTCAAAATAATGGACATTGCTTGGGAATGGTTGTTTCAAAATAGTGGACATTGCTTATGTGTGTTTGTACTGTATTATATTTTACTGTTAATTGATTCAGTGTTTTAGCTACGAATAAATAAATGAAAAATTTTACAGATTTTCTGAAGAATACACACACCACTGAGTTCCATTATGTAACATGTTTTAATTGAAAAAGTAGTATTTACTTTGCTTCATTGGACAAGATAAGTGCATCTGAGTTCTACCACAGGGAATTAGTGGCAGCAGATGAAGTCCAGCAGGACGATGTGTTCCCTGTAATACCGTTCTTTGGATGTTCTGTATTTCATTTTCTGGATTTGTGCTTGAGTAGACTTTTAGAAAAGCAGTGAATGTGGATGTCTGAATCTGCTGCTTGATGTTGTTTTAATGTTTAGCCAAGGATTGAAAATATATGTTCATCCTTCTAAAGTTACTCTTGCCATTGATTGTTCATCTTGATATGCAGTTTGTATAGCATTATTGGAAGCAGTGACACATTGACATATCTTTAAAATAGTATACAGTAAGAAAAACATTTTTCTGTTGGGATCCAAACTATGAGAAGCTGGCAGAATGTAGTGCTTTGCTTATTGTTTTGTTTTCCATGTAAAACATTATATTTAAGGCTTATTACCAATAGCAAAACTTAAATACCTCTTTGTATAGCTAGCTGAATCATGGGGATAGAGAGTGAGCTGTTAAATTAATGTGTACTATGACAGTGACATTTTTATAATTTTATGAAAAGATAGTCTCCCACAATTATGTTCTGTTTAATTTTGTGCCTCACTTTCCCCAAGTAAACCGATTCTGTATTTTGACTGTTAGTGTTCACTACTGTTTCCTTTTGTATGGTGAAGTTGTGAAAGTAATCCTAATACTTGTGTGAAGGTGGCATGGATTGGTTCCATGGATGGCACTGTGCTCAGTTTCTGGCTTGGACAGTTTTTGTACTCACCCATGAATTTCTCCACCTTGTAACAATTTTGACATTGTGTTCAGGATAATTGCATAGTATCTGCTTTCTGCAAGGGAGGCAATATGAAGTGGCATTTGGTCAGCTGAAATGGGCAATAACATGCAGTCACCTTACCTGCATTTGAACAAAATGGAGACATGATTTCAGCAGTGGGAAATGGAAGAGGATGTTATGGATCGCTTCCATTTCTGGCACTGTGTTCAGTTCATGGGTTGGATAATTTTTCTCCACACCTGTGAATTTTGTATGGTGAATTTGTTCTCCAATGTGTGCACTTGATGATGATTAAATGCAGCATTTCTAAATCCTTTCAATGAAATCTACTTATTTCCCATTTTTTGTGAAATGTCTCCACCCTGTTACATATGTGAATTGCGAAAAGCAGCATGTGTGTACAGTGTACCATAAAATGTATGTTCTTTGATGTAAAATCAACACATGGTTTAGAATATATTCTTCAATGCAATGGCTGCATGTTACCTTATTTCACTCCCCTTTTTCTGCCCCTTATAATTAATGAAGTTTCATTTGTTGTGTAAACTCATCTGTAGAAAATGAACATTTGGTCATATATTGCCATGAAGTTTAATACCAGGGAATTAATGCTTTTACTGTTGGTACCTAATTTAGCTACCATCCTCATTTTATATTATTTCACACTACATGCTTTCATGTTCCCCCCTTTTTTTTTTTTCCATCATCTCTTGTGAAGGTTATCCTGTGGTTTTGCTGATGTAGGGAACCTGTTTTTTTTGTTTTCAGTTGTGTGTTGGTTGTTTTTTTTTTGGTGCTGTCCCATCATCTGCATTGTTACAGTGGCATTACTTTCACACAGCTCATTCAGAGCCCTCCATACACAGACGCACTCAGGTTTGTATGTCACAGTTCCAGTGCCAGCAGGTCCACAGGGAACTGTTGATGCTAGGAGGCCACACAGGAGAGGAGACCCTGCACTGCTGCTGAGTCAGTTTGGTGGTGTTCAGTAGTGCCTGTTTTAACTTACTTAGGACACTACCTATTAAACCCCTTACTTATGACAATAATTGCTTTGTCGTTGAGCCAGATTTAATGAATACCCTCCTCATGCCCTCCCCAGAGTTGACACTGCCACCACGTCCCTCCAAGTCCACCATGAATCTGCCGACACCGATGACCTTGACAGGACTAACCCCATGCATGGAAGTGAAAGGGGATCAAAACTGAGGTCACCATAACGGGGCATGAGAGGTTACAGAACTGAGACATTTAATTTATTTTATATATATATTGATGATGAAGATGGAGGATGATGATTATAATCATGCTGCTGTGGATGGCCATTTTAGGTTTGGGGCTGTGTGACTTGGCCATACTCCTTTCATTAATGAGGCCCAAGAGATGCGGCCACTGCAGTGTTGAACAGGAAATTTGAGCAACTGCCCTAAAGACGCATCAGTTAAGTAGATGATACTTGATTGTAGTCCCATTCTTCCCATTAAAGCCCATAGCAGCTTAATCCTTGGTATAAACCAGCCACAGGCCTAAAAACCCACCTCTGCTGGGACTCGAACCCACATCCTCCCAGCCATACCCGTGTCATTTCATGTTTGACTGAAGATTGGTTATCAGTGTACATGTACATAGTTTTGTTTGCATTCTGGTTATTTTGTGCATATTACTGCATTGAGAGCGCAGTTGTTGAGTATGATCCGGTTCAGGTGCTCCCTGCCCTATTCTGGGGGATTGAACTCAATACTTACCGCTTCCTATGCCACCACTTAACCTCTAGTTCTTAAATTTTTTACTTTGGAATCTATATTTGTACAATGTTCTGGTTGTAGGTTAATACAAGTTTTAACCTTTTCTCTGGTGGTATCTTTGACAGGTCATCACCAGTTTTGTTGTTGGTTTGAACCTAGATTGTATGCTGTGTACATGCATGTGTTGTTCATGGATTTGACTATACTAATTTGTGCGAGTATGATGTGCAAAGAAGTATATTGAACACATGTAGCTGGAAAATAACTTTGCACAAGCAAACTAGTACACTGAGTCCGTTTGGGAGGAACTTTGTTGGTACTGCACTTGATAAATGAGGATATGGTGCTGCACTTTTGTTCAGACCTCATTGATAACCTTTGTACATTGTGAAAGAAAGTCATATTGAATGCTTGCAAGTTTTCTCTGTACATAGTGAAAGAATCATTCAGATGCTTGCACGTTTTCTCTGTGTAAAGCATAACTGAAAATGAAAGGCGAAAGAAATCACTCAGATGCAAACAAGTTTCGTTGGTTTTTTTTCTGTACAAGGTGAAAGAAAATCATTCAGATGATTGCAAGCTTTCTCTGTACAAGATGAAAGGTCATTCTGATCAACCGAATGCAAGATTTCTCAGTGCTGAAAGAAAGGCATTCAAATGATTCCAAGCCTTCTTTGTACAAGGTGAAAGAAAATCATTTGGATGATTCGAAGCTTTCTCTGTGCAAGGTGAAAGACTACCCTTCAGATAAATGAATGACTGACTGAACGAACTTGATTTTTGCAGTGTGTGTGAACATTTTTACACTTTGTTTGTGTGTGTCACTGTGAACACACATACACGCAATCAAATGTATAAAGAAACAAACACACAAAGAAACATCAAATGCATGTACAGCAGTTCACACACACACACACACTGCATTTGGTTTAGAACGTGGAAAGAAGTGAATGGCTAACACAGGCAATAACATGTTTTTACTGCGTTTTTGAAGAGTGCAAGAGAAGACTTTTTTTTTTTTTTTTTCTAATTTCAAAGTGAGGCGGCAACAGATCTGAAGGATCTCTGGCCATATCGCTTTATTTTAGTATCTGTTGGTCTGGGAACAACAGTCGTGATATCTTGAAGCAAATCTCGAGTGGACGAGACTGAGGGTTGTGAAATTTGAAGAAGCTCCAGATATCCTGAAGGATTTTTTTGTATTGGATTTGAATATGATGGAGAGCACATTGTGATGGATATGTTTCTGGACAGGAAGTCGGTGGAGTCAGAAAACTGGCTGTGTATGTTAAAACGTTTTGACTGTCGCAACAAACTTTGTTGCAACAATTTACACTACCAGAGACGTCTGAGCCTGTGGGAGTCCTACACTGAAGAAGATAGTTGCAATAATCTAGTTCAGATTGTAAGCTTTCTCGGTACAAAGTGAAAAAAGAAAAAAAGTTCAGATGCTTGTAAGTTCACATTGTGGTTTTAGGGTCAAGATGTAAAGCTCACTTACGCAAGGTGGTCCAGATTTAGGTCACGTTTTTCAACCGATCAAGTTCACATTGTGGTTTTAAAGTCAAGGTGTAAAGTTCACTTACGCAAGGTGGTTGATATTAAGGTCACGTTTTTCTGCCGATTGTAAATTGATCATGTTGTGCGCGTGTGTGGTTTGAATGTTATATGTGAGAGCTGCAGATCAAGGGAATGTTCAGTTTGCAATATTTTGTCCAAAAAACCAACGGTGCTTATCAGTTCTGTTACCGTTCTTGCTTTGTCAAACTATATAGATCACTGGACCACACGGTTTTTACTTTGTTGAAAAGAAACCAGAACGCGTATTGTGTCTATGCAATACATTTTTTTTTTTTACCACCATCTCCGTACACCGCCCCCCGCCCCCCAAAGGAAGAAAAAACCGACTGATAACGGTTAATGATCGAGTAAGGCTTGATATGTCTTTTATCATCTGATCAATAATTGAACCAGCTTTGGATCAGATAACTGCCAGTTTTAAGTATTACTTCTCACTGATGCAGACATTGCAGTGTTTAAGTGGAAGTGGAGAAATTATTTCACTAAATGAATGCAGAGTTTTTGGTGAGGGTTGTGGGAGGAGACTAAAAATATGGACTGGCAAGGGGCCTGAACAAACGTCATCTCTTTGATCAGATTTGATTGGCTGATAATTGCACCCATGAGTGATAACTACCACACTAGCTGTAATGGTAGGCTGGTGCTTGTGAACATGCATGGATGGGGAAAAAAGTGCAGAGATAAGATATTTTTGTGGTAAGATGCGGCATTTCTTAAGAGCGGGACATGGAACGTTATTTCTGTGCTTGCTTGCATTGTTTCATATCCCTAAACTCGGTGACAGTTGAGTTCCTGTGTTTCAATTATTTGTAGGTATACTTCTTGTGTTAACTGGGTTATGAGTGACTTTTTAAAATAATTTTTTTTATTGCGTTCCACTGATACCACATACGATAGATTGTATATTACTTCAACTTGCTTCTGTGTTTTAGTGGAAAGGTACATTTATGAATATGTAGTGTTGTCTGGTGGTCACCCAGCTTCTTCCCCCGTAGGATGCCGGGGGTCTTTCAGTGTAAATAGTATCTCCGCCTTCTGGAAATTGTGTGTAAGAAATTTCCTCTTTTCTATTGCTTTTTATTTCTGCCTTCACAGCTGTCTCCTTTTCCCATCTTCCCCTTTCTTTTTTCGAGCAAGTCTTGACACTTTTTCTCTTCTTCTCTTTTCCAACGAGGTAGTGAAAAATTGTGAACACTGATGGGCACTAGTTGTTCATTCTGCAGTGTTATTGCCTTTTTTATGTATTGTTTGGCTTTGAAGTTTTTATTATTATCCTTTTTATATTTTTTTTGTTGTCTGGGGATGATAAATTTAGCGACGGAATGGCCGACGCCTTCAGCAGGGCCTAGTCTTATTTGCCATAGGAGCTAAATGTTATGAACTGTGTTTGGTGGGTTTGGCTTGGTGTTTATATATATATATATATATATATATATATATATATATTTATTGTGTGTAGATGTGACATTTTGTGTTGACGCAGTCAGTTGAGCATTTGTATGGTTTGGCGGTCATGATATAGCCCTGTGCAGTAGGCTGATAAACCCATCTTCTGGAAGACATGCGCTCGTCAGTTAGTGGAGACTTTGCCTCCTTTAAAACTGTTAGAACAAAATTTAGTGCCGTTCTTGCTGAACCCTGCCAAACGATGTGCTTCAGTGTTGTGTCATCGACAGCAATGTAGGCTCAGAACCGGTTATATCTGCCGTCTGCTTTACGGTATCTGACGGACTAACAGTTTAGCATCTGCATGTCATTTAATGTCTTCACCGGTCTCGTAAAAACAAAAACAAAACCCAAACTGACCCCCTAAACTACGTATCTTGTAAAAGTGAATTTGAAGATGGAGCTAATCTCCCCCCCAGTTCATGTAGATTTCAAAAACCGATTCAAAAAAACAAACAACAAAACATACTTGCAGAAATGTATGTATACATGTAGGCCAGTGGCTCAGAATGTTTTGAAACATTGCCTTTGAAATTTGTTTTTCAGGTTGTTCATTGATGTGTAAACGTTTGCATTATGTTGATGCTTGCTTGATTTGAACACGATATGTTCATGACATTTTATTGGTAAATGGAAATTCTATATGAAAAATTGTTAGCTTGTGATCACATTTTTATGAGCAAAGACCAACAGGAAAAATATTTCTTTTAAAGATGTATCGTTTTAAAAAAGAAAACAGCAAATATTTGACACTTGACAAGCATGTTGATTGTGTACGTCTTGGCCATGAAAGAAATTAAACTGACACATAAAATGGTCATTTTCATCATCTCCAGAAGAAAAAAAGTGGATTATTCTTGCATGTCAAGATCATGTTTAATGTATGTGTGTGGCTGGTGAACTTGTGTACCATGCACTTTTTTTCCCCCAGAGATACATTCTCACAGAATAACCACTGGTCACTTATGCATCGCCAGACCTATAATTCAGTAACACACATGTAACATCCAGATGTTTTCAATCGTAGGTTAGACGGCACAGATCCAGATGAGATCAACCCCTTCAGTCTTTTTTGAGACTATTTATGATATTGAAAAACAAAAGATGAAACGACAGATACCATAAAAAAAGAAACTCATGATTGCGTCAAAAATGGTATGAAAAGATGAATTTATTGTCTATGTAATTTCATCTGCGATTTTGAGACAATGCGTATGTGATTACATTTTAGTGTTTGGTTTGCGTTTTGCAGTTTGGTCAGACATGTCCTACTGAAAACTGGAAAATCAAACATTTTGATGGATGAAGCAGAGCCGAAAAGGAGCCGTGACATGTGTACATGCCGTGGAAGCAGTACCCAGCATGCGGACACACAAGCTTAGCGTCTGTCTCACCAAGGACTGCACTTGTGAGGATGAGGCCATTCAGGGTGGGCGAGGGCATTGTAAAATCGGTAATAGGGTGTATTAATGGGCAGGGGTCTCTCCGCTAAGTTTATACATATATTTATCAAAGGAAGAATGGATTTATTTGTCATGGGCACTGATACACACACCATGCACTTTCGTATGGAATCTGCTGAAACCTTTTTACACAGGCATCGGATGAAACTACAGATGTGAAGCGTGTTTTGATTCGGCTGCTGATCAGATTTTATTACTATTTGATTGTGCCTTTCCTTCTTAGAATCCAGCCAGAGACAAGGGAGAAATGAATATATTTGTCATTCAAGTGCATATGCTTTTATGAACGGCCAATCTTTGTCGATAACAGCATCTTGACAGTGAAACTACTAGTAAAGGGTACTATACTGTAGCAGAATCATTTCATTGCATTCTTGCTCCAGTTCTTAGAGATTGTAACGAAAACACAACAGTACACTTATATACTTGTTTATCATGATATTCGCATAAATTACAGACGTTCAACAAGATTCATGCAAGACTGAATGTCAACGTGAATGTGCAGGAGGGAAAAAAGTGACGTGCAGCAGTCTTAGTGGTGAAGTTTTCCTCAGTTGCCCAACTACACCTACAGCTTCTTCAGATCCACCATTTCAGGCCAAGTTGGATACCTAAAATCATCGAAGGTAGAGCAATGCTTGAAGGATGTGTTTGGGGGATCACCTGTCTGGGCAATTATGAAACGTTTGTGTTTGGCAACTGACCAATCCATCCACAGTTTCGGGAGGATGACCTGTTTACTCGTTACTGAGGCGCGTAATGGAATCAGCTGTTATGCAACCCTCCAGACAACGTTTTCAGTTACAGTAAAAGCTGACGGTTTCCTGCTTTTACCTCTGCTTTGAAGCCACATTGAGTGGATTCTTTGGACAGTCTGCTTCGTCATTCCCAGTAACTTCAGTGGAATGGAATCCACTGCAGCTCCAGGTTGGTTAGTGAACTGAGCCAGAGCAGTTCCCTTCTGGGGCCTTATTCAAGACAAAAATAAGTTTGCCTGAAGGCAAGTTTCCGACCTTGACAGGGCAGGGACCCGCGGGTACAGTTCACCTTGAAGGCTAAGTTATCTTCATATTCAAGACAAAGTGCACTTGGGCAGCCAGCCCGCAGTTTAAAAATCGGTGAAAATTCCGGGGATTCCCTTCTGCGCATGCTCTCTCACTGCACCACACCAGAGTGCGACAATTTTGAGAAAAAACAAAAAAAATGCTTCAGTGGCAAAGCATTCGGTGGCAGAGCATTGATTCGAGTCAGCAGCTTGTCGAATCTTGTGGCTACTTTCGCATTCTGCCACATTGTCCTTCCTGCTTTTCAGCTAATTGGAAAAATAAAATAAACCGAGTTCGGATTCAAGCATTTCTCTGGAATGAATGAATGTTGACGATCTGCAAATTTCGGGCCGGCATTCCATCATTTATCATCTGCAAGTTCACTCACTTCGCAGCTACATACATGAGTCATATGGAATGTAGCGAAGTCTGCCAGTCCAAGTACGTCACTTTTGACTGCCAAGCGAACACAGGATAAGATCAAACTATCAGGGCCTGTATTCAAGACCGGTCTCTCCGCAAAACGCCCGTTTTCCCATGATAAAACCAACGCAACAAAAGGATTCGCCATATTTACCTCTGCTTCGTGGGCCGTTACCCATTGCAGATTGTAAGGGTAAATTGCCTTCGGTTTTTGGAGACCCGCGGGTGGGCTCTAGTGTTCCTGTACTGATACCGGCTATTGCTTACCCTCGGGTAGTTTGCCTTGCCTCGGCAGATTACCCGCAGGTACACATTTACCCGCAGGCACGATGGTCACTTGAATACGGCCACAGCTGGTGTCCTGCACTGACGGATGTCACAGGAGTTTTACGTGTTGTGGAGCAAAGTTCCGCAGTCTGTCAAACAATACCATCGTGTCCACGGCCAGTGATTTTGCTGTGTTCAGGGCATTGGCGGTTAATCAAGGGAGGGTTTAGACTCTAGCCTGGAAGTTTGTGGATTATGCACCCTGTGGTCTTTTGTGTAGTTGACTTACTGCCACCTGGAAAACGCATGTGGATGCCACCTGCTTCGTTCTTCACAGCAGTTTTGCTGAGCCGTCTGTATAAATGAGGACTCGTGAGTCTGCAGGGTACATTCTACAATCAGTGTCCTCAGTTTCGAGTTTTTCTATGTAACCATCTCAAGATACGTCGTTCAGCTCTCTAGAATTACACTATTCAGTTTTGGAGCAGTTCTGTGGTTTGAAGGTTCACAAAAAATGCAAAGCTTTGCAAAGCATCGTGGTCACTGCTTCATTTCTTATCTGTTAGATTTATGTGCTCTCGGAGCTTCTCATACAATGGATGTGAGGGCATTCTGAGCTTTAAACGTTGATAGACCAACTTTTTCGACGTCTTCCTTTTTGTGAATGGGGTCCTTACTGTCTTCTACAATGCAGTCGATTTTTCTTGCCTCCACTTATGACTGAGTTGCGAAACTTTTTCAGCCTGACAGACATGGACCGTATAGGGAGGATGCATGTGATCTTTGCTCATGACTTTGCACCTCACTGCTATGTTCCAGAACCAGTCTTCAGTCATGGTTATTTTCATTACAGCCTTGACACTGAGATGTGGAGCCTGTGTGAGCTTTCTGTCCAGCTTTACACCCTGGTAGTGGACATATATTTTGGAATTTCCCGCCAATCCTGTAAGCTCTGCTTCTCTGTTGGGTGAGAGGAAGAAACACTTGGCTTGTGGTTTGGTTCAGTTGATGGTCACCTGCCCAGGCTGAGACAAAGTTAAGTTGATGGTCACCAACCATTCCTTTGCTATGGCTGAAATGAGGTTTGTTTGATGGTCACCAGCCATTAATCTGCTAAGAAACAGCTGCTTCTAGATGTGTCTATCTCTTTGAGATTGAGGTGTTCATAGACAAATATGACATTTGTCCGTGTGAGTGTACGTGCATTTGTTTCTTCCTTTGTCTCAGGCTTTATTCTCAGTCTGTTACTGTCATGTCAGCACGTCCCATCTTTCCTCCACTATCCTTTCCGCTTGCTTTTCCTCATTACAGTTGATTGATGTGTTCCTCATCTTTCTGTTTCAGTCTGTCATTTTTTTCTGATTGACGTCGTTTTGTTTCTGACTCACGGTCAGCTTGTATGTCCGTAGTAATGAGTTGTCTCAGGATACGGAAGTTCAGTGTCACCACACACCTGTGGTGGAAAAGGTGTGACTGAGGTACAACGCACATTTACAATGGCAGTGAGTCATCTTGAAGAACGGACTCCAATGTGATAAAAGACTGATATACTTAGCAGGAATTGAAAATTTCTTCAGAAAGAAATTTAACATGGTTAAGGTTCAGGACAGCAAAACCATGTTGCCCCAAAAATGTAAAGCTGGAAGGTGTTGGCTACAAAGAAAATATGTGTTGAATATATCGATTCACACACACACACGCACGCACACATTGTAAAACAAAATGATACTTGAACGGTCAAGTGAAAGGGCGAAGAAGGAAAGAATTACCTCCAATCGACTGGAAACCATCCAGTGATGAGCTGTTCCACGAGTTTTATCTATCTCAACACACAGATCCAGATAGTTATGGATGACTACTGCATAGGCTCACACACTGCACTTAAGACAACTTGAACCTATCGACAAATACTTCATATCAAAGATGGTCATAGGCAATAGGCCTTCAATATTGGACTGGGAGCGGCAGTTACGGGAAAATAGAAATGTGTGGACTCGACAGCGTGTCTAGACCTGGAGACTTCAGTCTCAGCTGCTTGGGCAGGAAATAAAGAAATGCTCCATTCTGAAGAGAGACTGAGAAAGGGCTCCATTCTGAAGAGACTGAGAAAGGTTAGTCCATGCATGTGTATAATTTGTCTCGATCATAACACAAAACCTAAGCCAAAAGATGTACTCTCACTCTCACACACATATCCACACCCACCCACATACTGACACACACAGAGGTTATGACACGCACGCACGCCGGGACACACGCACACTTGATATGGAAGACAGGCCATCATTCAGTTAGCTGTCATTTCACAGGCGGGCTGACGTCTTGCACGTTGTTGGCAAAACGAAGGTGCCGCCATTGTCAAGGGAAGAAACAATTCGTTGACGTCATGGGCAGGGGAAGTAGGTTGGGGATGGTTGTGGGTCTCATCAGTGGCTGGTAAGTTAATCTCTCGATCTCAGTTCTAAAGTAGGGCCCACAAATATAAATAGATGAAAAACAAGGAAAAAATACTGAACACCGAATAAGAACCGCACATAAGCAGTAAGTGTCAGCATGGGGGAATGTTATTTGAACCGAATGCATGACTCGAAGGGATGGGGGAGAGAAGGTACTGTGGACAAGAGACAGACGAAAATTATGGAATGTTGAGAGACTGACTAAGACTGGCAAATTTGCCATCACTTTTCGTCCTCGTCATTTGTTATACGATGCTTGTGGCTGTCAGTAACTTGAAATTTGATGGAAACTTACTTCCACGTTGGCCAGCTTTACGGAATTATGTAGCGAATATCATGCCGTGTACCTCTCATGGTCAGTATCACTGACTGCTTGTGTGATGAATTGACTTGCCGCAGCACTGGTTTCGAAACACCATTTGTTGAAAAGGGTAACACCGACAAAGTCACACACACAGACACTAACACATTCATACATGCACTAATTCATTCACTCTCAACCAATTCACACATGCTCGCATTCAGTCATTCCCAATAACCCTCTCGGGCAACTCAGAACCGTGACACGGCAAAGCACGTACCATGGTTATCCCAGCACTTTTATCTAACAGCCATGGCGTTCATCAATTAAATGCCAAGGTCATTGATGCATGTGCTGTTTGCTATGGGCTGATTCGCCTAGAATACACACATCCTATAAATGAATATTGTTTCGGCAATATTCTCCCCGTTTCAGCCAGTTTCTTGATCAAACACGTCTCCATTTCACGGTTCGTTTTTACAACGGTATCCGATCGGTTTTTTATTTTTATTATTTTTTATTTTTTATTTATTTTTTTTTCCCCCTGCTAACAAATAAAGAAAAGCCACAAATGAAAAGAAATCTTCGCTACCTTCGGCATCTTTCTTGTTAAGTCATAGTCTCTCCCGTCCGTCCAAGTCAGTGGCTGGATCTGTCCAGTCCCCGTCCCGTTCCCTTGTTTCTCGCCAACTTCTTCACTGGAACCCGAATGAACCCCGGGTTTAGAGCTGCACATCATAACATTGTTATGACTGTCACTTGTCAAATGAACAGTCGGTTTTGCAAGGACGGACCAGCCAGTGAAAATGCAATGCTTATGTAGCAAAGGAGGGTTACTTAGTCGATGAGTACGTGTGTTGTGCCTTCTCGAAAACTGAGATGGAGGAAACAGAGGACAAACAGCAATGGTGTTGAAACGACATTATTGCCAAGTAACGACTCTCAAGTGAGGGTAAGGTAAGGCTGGGAAAGGGAAACACAAGGAAGGGTAAGGGGAATTCAAGGGCATCAGCCACGGTATAGTAATGCCTGTCATGTACCGTGATGAACACGACAGTCGGACACGAACTAATACAAACATCTCTGCATGCATATCAGCATCTATGCACAATAACCATAAAGTTTAGGGATGAATACAATATTATATGCAATGCAGATATCATTCATCAGTGTAAGCTATAAATACATTCAATAAACCCAAGTTGTATAGGGATTATCAATGATAAATACTTTGTTCACTGTTTCGATACCGAATTACAAGGATTAAACTAATACAAATAATGGTTGTATTTCATTGCTGCATTTTTGTCTTGTCTGAACAAATATATATTAACACAACTGAAATCAGTCATCTGACTGGATTCTCTTTTAATACAGCCAAGTAATCTAAAAAAAAAAGTGGAAGTTTGACTCACAAGATTCTCTTTTAACACACTTTTATTATCAAATTGATACAAAAAAATGAACAAATAAAATACATGGCTTTACAATAAATAACAGAAATAAATTCTGATCTCAAAACAGTTATAATTTTGCACCGTGATATCTTACCTCAGCACTGCGTGTGATGAAAGGGCACAGGAGATACCAAAGAATTGCAGCAAACCAAAGATGCTCCTGACTTATCCAACAACAGTGGCCCAAGTGATGTGAATTACAGGAACAAGCTTGGTCAGCTTGAAATGAGCTAAGATTCAACCACCGTGTTGCCCGTGCTTTCGGAAAACTGGTGTGTTCTAAGATAGGGGAAGCCACTGCAGAAGATGTCAAGTGATAAGTGAAAGTGATTATTTCCCACTGACTTTGTTAACTCTGCACAATTACAGCATAAGATTATGCATTCATTCACCAGACCAGGTTAGCACTAAAATAACATCCTGCCCGCACTATTTATATTATTATTAAGCTTGCTCAGTGGCGGCTTATGTCCCAGACAGGACAACGGACGATGGTGAGGTGAGGTGAGGTATCTGCACCATCCTTTTTGCAGTCTTTTATTTTCGACCGAGAGAGTGGGGATGTAACTTGGGCAAGATATTTTCCACTATAATCAAATTCTAGCCCAGATAGTCAGGATAGCAGATGCCTCCCCGAGTGTTCTGGTGGTCATAGTCGGACACGACTGACAAGCATACATACATTCATACATTTTCATGAAGACAGCTAACGTGACTGGAATGTGTCTAGAGAGCGTAGATCGTCAAACCACCAAAAAGATAAGTTGCTGTCATTTTCATGTGCATAATTATCAAAAATGTATGCTGCATGCCGCTTGTAGGCTTTAGTGTTCCCACTTCAGTCAGTTTTGTATTTGTATTTCTTTTTATCAACAGATTTCTCTGTGTGAAATTCGGGCTGCTCTCCCCAGGGAGAGCGCGTCGCTACACTACAGCGCCACCCATATTTTTTGTATTTTTTTCCTGCATGCAGTTTTATTTGTTTTTCCTATCAATGTGGATTTTTCTACAGAATTTTGCCAGGAACAACCCTGTGCATGCGCGAGTACCCGTGTGTGTGTGTGTGTGTGTGTGTGTGTGTGTGTGTGTGTGTGTGTGTGTGTGTGTGTGTGTGTGTTTCACTACTTGTCAGACCACAGCAGCTGATCAGTTCCGTAAATGGTGACCTAGAGCTGAAAAGTCTGTAGTTGCTGTGATTTGTAGAATAATAGAGAAATCAAACTCATCTTCCCAATTTGTGGAACAAGGGCTCAGCCGGCTCTAAATCAGTCTGCTTAGATTTTCAGTGGAGGCTGAAATAGCATCACTCTTTTGTTTTCCAAAAGCTTTCAGTTTCTATGAACAGTAATAACAAAGTTCTGCCAGGTCCATACCCGAAATGATGTACAGGTATAATTACCCGACTGACCAAAAACGAAAGGCTTTCGTCCAGAAAAACTCCGTTCATAAAAATATTTACATGCCGAAAGGAGTGTTCATCTTTACCCAGTAACGAGACGACAGGAAATTGAAGCACGTCATTGAAACAGGACGATAAAAAGATGATGGATCCTCCGCGTCTCCCCCGACCACTCCGAATGTCGACAGGGGATCACACAGTGTACTCTTTCCAGACATCGTGTTTTGGGTTCAACGGTGTGGAGAGTTAAAACAGTTTTTGTGGCTCAGTGCTGTCTGCCAGCCCGCGTGTCGCAGAGTGACGCTGTGTGTGACTCAAAGTGGCGCTCAGCGCTCTTTTCGTCGCTTTTCAGTGATGTGACAGTTTTCATGCAACTTAAAGTGCTGTGTTCTGCGTTCCAGTAACTTACTTTGAAACGAAGGCCGGACCAGTTATTACACTGAAAGACGGTCACATCCAGGTAATTGGTAATGCATCACCACTATGATCACCGTCATTGTCACCATCATTTTTTGTTATTTTAGTTGCCTCGACTAAGCCTTCAGGCCATGGGCATGCAGAGAGAAAAAAAAAGTGATGTGCTCCCTCCCCTGGCTTTAAATACTCTGCTGTCCCATATCTGTCATAGTTGTCAACTTTCACACAACGCAGCCGAATGTATTGCCAGGTGCACACAACCGTTCTGCTGTCCTTTGAGACAAAGAACCATGTTGGAAAGATAGTAAACGAGCACAGAATGAATAATCTTCAGTGTGAAACCCTTTAGACAGATGTATAAGCTGTTTCATAAACGTATGTGAGTGATCCGTTACATTTACAGCACGGCAGTCGCTGTGGCATCACAACTGACATTGTGTGTGTGTGTGTGTGCCCGGTGTGTGTGTGTGTGTGTGTGTGTGTGTGTGTGTGTGTGTGTGTGTGTGTGTGTGTGTGTGTGTGTGTGCTTATTTCTCTATGCTTGACCATAAAATTATGTGTAGTTCAGTTTAAGCTTTGTTCACTCTGACGATCACGACCATACGGGTGGGGACGAGGGGGGCGGGATATGTCCATGAGAGAGAGAGAGAGAGAGAGAGAGAGAGAACAGGCGCAAAGCTGTGCTCACACAGATTTATTGGACAGACTCACTTGTTTTGACGCCAAAATGCATTTTTGCTGCTCTTGTTTGCTGCTCTTGTTTCAGTCGTTTTGAGTATAGTTTCTCTTGTCATTCTGTGACTTGTTCTCATGCTTGTATGGCTTGCATACGTGTCAAGAAATGGAGAAACTGTCGGGCTTAATATATATATATATATATATATATATATATATATATATATATATATATATATATATATAGATAGATGCTAATTTAGTTTCTCGCTATGCGAAAAATACAGTGTAAATTTCATCATAAACTAAATCAGCTTCAAACACTGAGAAAACACGGTGTAAAATAGAGAACGCATTTGAAGTAAAGTGAGTCTTGTGTATTACAAACAGTACGCCGGGTACAGTACAGGCGGACAGGACTTAAACAATCTGGTTTTGTGTTGACCATGGCTGTGTGGAAGAGGAAGATAAAGGAGACAAAAAAAGAAAAATTATATATATACTATACATACATAAATATTGTGCAGAACCCCCTCCATTACAATCAAATACTGGCCCAGATAGTTGGGACAGCAGTTGCCTCCTCTGCTGTTCTGATGGTCATAGTCGGACACGACCTGACTATCACACATACTGTGTGTGTTCGTGCTTCAGACCCAAGGCTTGGCACAGACAGCACTGATGGCTATAGCGGTGCCGCCGTGGTGGGTACAGCGAACGACGCTGCTGTGTCTGTTGTTGCTGGTGGGGTCCGCCGCGGGCGACACCTTCCTGTTGGAGGCGGAGCAGTACGTCAAGGACCGGGTGGCCTACCCGAGGACCACGGCCTCCGGTATCTGGGCCGTGCACTTCTACCAGAACGAGGTGGGTGTCGGGGTGCGCTAACTCAGTGGGGACTGGGTTGATTTCTTGCAGTTGTTGTTGTTGTCGTTGCTGTTGTTGTTTTCAGTCAAGCAACACACACACACACACACACACACAGACACACACACACACACACACACACACACACACACACACACACACGCCCTTACTCCAGTTGATTGAAATCATGATGTGAAAAGTCGTCAAACTACAGCCAAAGTCTGCCAACAAAAGCGTACCTGGGCACGAACCTATATCAAACTAGCCTTTTGAACTCTGGTTCAGTGTGTAAGCAAGGGGCCACATAGAATGAAGCGGGTAACTGGATAAGAACATGGGCACTTTAGCCTCCTTCTGAACGCTAGGACAAAGGGCCATGCCGACACCTGAAAAATCAAGGTCAAGGTCAAGGTAAAGAACATGAGCTCTATAGCCACCTTTTGAACGCCAGGTCAAAGGGCCATGCTGATACCTGAAGAATCAAGGTAACTGGTCTGGGTAGAAAACATGGATTCTGTACACTCCTTTTGAACGAAACGCCAGGTAAAAGGAGACATGCGGACACCTGAAGAATCAAGGTAACCAGTCAAGGTAAAGAACATGGGCTCTATAGCCTCCTTTTGAACACCAGGTCAAAGGGGCCATGCAGACACCTGAAGAATCAAGGCCAAGGTCAAGGACATGGGCTCTATAGCCTCCTTTTGAACGCCAGGTCAAAGAGCCTTGCAGACACCTGAAGAATCAAGGTCAAGGTCAAGGACATGGACATTGTAGACTCCTTTTGAACGCCTGGTCAAAGAGCCTTGCAGACACCTGAAGAATCAAGGTCAAGGTCAAGGACATGGACATTGTAGACTCCTTTTGAACGCCTGGTCAAAGAGCCTGCAGACACCTGAAGAATCAAGGTAACTGTTCAAGGTAAAGAAGAAGGGTACTGTAACCTTCTCTTTGACAAGGTGTCATAACATCTGACTGATCCATTTTCTATCACGTGTTTCCCGTCAGCAGACACCTGAAGAGGAAGCAAGGTAACTGGTGAAGGTGGTGAAAGTACTGTAGCCTGCTGTTTGACAGTGTGTCACACCCTTGGCTGGTCCGTTCTCCTTCAGGTGTTCCCCATCGAGTTCTGCGTGCAGTCCAGCACGACGATCCAGGTGACCAATGTCCGGTACTCCAACGACGGGGGTCAGGACTACGTGGACGTCAAACTGGACGGGGAACAGCTGGGGACCTTTCTCTCCCTGCCAAAGTCATCAGGGGCTGATGAGTGGAACCAGTGAGTGCCTCGAAGTTACACTGGGATGCCTACTGCTTCCCAGTTATTCTCAGTAAAGTTTTTTTCTTCTTCATTTTTTTTTCTTTGGGGGGTGGGGGGGGAGGGAGGGTGGACGGGGCTGGAGGTCCGCGGATAGGGGTGGGGGCCATAGCCGGCAAACTTGCAAGTTGGATGAGAATATAAACCCTTCAAAAACAGCAACTGAGAGCCATTAGAATTCTCTTTGAGGGAGAGAGCCAACTGTATGACTGAACTTTCTGTAGTTTCTCTTTCCTTGTGGACTCTTCAGATATCTGTACGATTGCAGAGAATTATAATCCCCCTTAGGAACGTTCAGGCGCGAAACATGGTGATCCAAAAGGAGCGAAGGGAATTCAAATAATTATACAGCATGAGGAGCGTGGCCCGGTGTTTAACTATAGATGTAAACGTATGTTTGTGCGTGTGTGTGCGTGCGTGCGTGCGTGCGTGCGAGCGCGTGCATGTGTGTTTACGTACTGTATGTACGTGCGTATGTGTGTGTTGTGCGCGCGCGCGTGTGTGTGCGTGTGTGTGTGAATAGAATAGAATAGAATATTTAACTGTCATAAAACCTTAACGTTTATAAGACACAATAAAACATAAACATGAGCATATGTGTGTGTGTGTGTGTGTGTGTGTGTGTGTGTGTGTGTGTGTGTGTGTGTGTGTGTCTCATGTGTGTCTCTGCGTGTCTGTTTGAGGTTTGAGGACTCTGGCGAGATAGGGCAGCCAGTGGCCGTGCTGGCGGGCAGACACCACCTGGACCTGGCCTTCGTGTCCACTGACCGCTACGGCATCGAGATCGACTTCGTGGCGCTGCACATTGCTGACCAGGATCAGGTATGTAGGTGTGGGAACCATCACATCCCAACGAGGGCTGTCTTAAATAAACAAAACAAAACAAAAAACAAACAAACAAAAAACCCTCATGGCCGAGAGAGTGCGGATGTAACTTTGGCAGGACACTCTCCACTATGATAAGAATTCTTGCCAAGATTGTCGGGACAGCTGTTCAGTTGCCTCCTCTGCTCTTCTGATTGTCATAGTTGGACTGTCATACAATGCAGTTGTGTGCAGGGAGTGTGTGTGTGTGGGTGGGTGGATGGGGTTGGGGGTTGGAGGGGGCGAGAGGGGTAGACGGGGAGGAGGGTGGTTAGAAGGTTTGGTGGAATCACTGATATGAGGCTGTTCAGTCCCCCCCCCCCCCCACTGGTCTCTCCCCACCTCCTCCACTCCTCTCTAACATCTCTCTCTCTCCCTTTCCGAATGTGACGTTCTACAGGACGAGCGACTTCTTCAGTGAACGTCACACTCTTGACGTAATCTGTTGATAACTGTCCCTGTGTGTGACGCGTTACAGGACGGCGACCGACTTCTGCAGTGCACGTCACATTGATGACGTAATCTGTTGATAACTGTCCCTGTGTGTGACGTGTTACTGGACGGCGGACGACTTCTGCAGAGCACGTCACACTGATGACGTAATCTATTGATAACTATCCCTGTGTGTGACGTGTTACAGGACGGCGGACGACTTCTGCAATGCAGGTCACACTGATGACCTCATCTATTGATAACTGTCCCTGTGCGTGCGTGACGTGTTACAGGACGAACGACTGCTGCAGTGCACGTCATACTGTGACGACAGCATCAACCACACCCCCACCCTCTTCACCGACTCACTCCCTTCAGCCTGGCTCCGGCAGAGGAGCCGGCGGACCACGTGTGCCGAGGAACAGAACGTGCAGGTGACTGAGGATAGGATAGGACAGGACAGGGCAGGATAGGATAGGATAAAGTATGGTATGATATGATATGATGTGATGTGACATGATATGATATGATATAATATGATATGGATACTTATATACAGCGCCTATCCTTGTTTGGAGACCCAACTCTAGGTGCTTTACAAACACGGAGTCATTTGCACAACAGACTTCCTACCTGAGTAGCGGAGCCGACTGACCACTTCCATTGGGCGCTCATCAGTTCGTTTCCTGTGTCATTCAGTCAGGTTCAGTCGCACACACATACATACTCATACATACATTTTATGTGCATGACCGTTTTGTTTATTTACCGCCCCGCCATGTACGCAGCCATACTCCGTTTTCGGGGGTGTGCGTGCTGCGTATGTTCTTGCTCCATAACCCACCGAACGCTGACATGGATTACAGGATCTTAAACGTGCGTGTTTGATCTTCTGCGTGCGTATACACACAAAGAGGGTTCAGGCACTAGCAGGTCTCGAGATCGGAAAAAAATATCTCCACTCTTTACCCACCAGGCGCCGTCACCGAGATTCGAACCCGGGACCCTCAGATTGAAAGTCCATCGTGGTGGGATAATAATGTCCAGTTAACAAGGGTCACCTGCTCTGTGCTGGGTCCGATGAGGGCGTAAATCGGTTCTATCTCCCGTTCCTTTTCTTCCCCTTCCCCATCCCAAACCACACACTCATTTCTGTATCTGTGTCACTCTCTCTCTCTCTCGCTCTCTCTCTCACACACACTCTATATAACAACATGCACTAAATATATAACAACATACACTAAATGTATAAAATTTTGGTTTAAGACAGTAACTATGCCTTCACACCGTCTACCATTCAAAACATGCAAAATGCTATACAACAATGTAATAATAAAAACAACTGGGTTTCTAATGTGTGTTTCACATTATACCGTTATGGATTTGGACATGTTTGGGAAAACCAAGGGGTGGGATTTTTGTCTGTATTCAAACAGAGATTAAAAGATTGTTTTCTTCAGGACTGGAATAGTGATGTTTCAGGAGAACGGTTTTTTTTTTATACTTCATTTAAATTGGTTCCTGACATTCCCCAAGCTGTATTCAAAATAAATAACAGTGCTGTTAGAAAAGCATTAATACGCTTCAGGTCAGGTGTTTCTCCCTTAAAAAAATCATAGATATCGCTTCATTGCCCGATCACCTGAGAGTATGCTTTGTCCATTTTGTAGAAATGCTCCAGAATCTGAAATTCACTTTTTACTGTTCTGTTCAAGCTATTGTGACATCAGGGAAAAGTATTTACCCCGCAAATTTTTCTCCCGACCATCAGCGTTTTACATGACACTTTTGATGGCCAGTGACAAACACTGTAAAGTTGTTGCATGGTATATTTTTAGGCTTAAAAAAATAGAGGCATTCGGATCTAGAGAAAGTGTATAACAGTTAACTTATCAAATTATTAAAAGTTAAAACGTGCTTAAACTTAAATACCTCCTTAATTAATCGAACAATTATCAGTCGACCTGCTGTGTATGTGTATGTCTGTACTAATGTTTGTATGTGTACTGATATGTGTTCAATGTTGTTTACTTGATTTTGGCGTTTGTTTTCACTGCATTTTTGTTGTTGTTGCTGTTGTTGTTGGGTTTTGTTTGTTTGTTTTTATTTATTTATTTATTATTATTTTTTTCTAATGTTTTTTGTCCTCGTCCCTATGACATGGGCATATGGCCCAGTGCATTAAATCATCTGAGTTCTGAGCTGAGTTCTATCACACACACTCCTCCCCGTATCTCCCACGTCAGACATAAAATACAGCACCCTTGAATAAACTACTCAGTCAAACATTGAGCAAAGAGCTTCCCCTTACCTGCATATAAAGGAGTCTCTTTGGCTGCAGTCAGTTGGAAGGCTGATGGTTATATATTGTACATGTATGCATACACATATACCCCTTCTCTCTCTCTCTCCCCCCTCTCTCTCACACACACACCCGACAGAACTGGAGAAAAAAAAGAAAAAAAGAAAAAAAGAAAAGTGAAATAAACTAAATCCATGTATATGCTGTTTACTGTATCGCATATGCAATGAGCATACACACTAAGACACATGGATACAAACATACATACATACAGACGCACACAACAATAACAACAACAACAACAACACACACACACACGCACACGCACACACACCAACCCCCCTCCCACCGCCCCCCCACAACCCCCCCCACACACATCACCCCCACCCTCATCATCACACCATCACCGTGGTCACCACTCTACACGACTGACTGCATGGCGGACGGCGGACAGATCGAGGTGTACCACCCGGGCCTGCAGAGCTACAGACTGACGGCCCAACACCCCGTGTACAGCACCCGGCTGGACACCCGGCAGCAGGACTTCCACAGCTGTTTGGACACGGACAGGGGCCAGGCCGTCTGGTTCTTCAACAACTTCCACGTCGATGCTTCAGCGGAACAGGTGAAGTTTGTATGTGTGCGTGCGTGCGTGCGTGCGTGCGTGTGTGTGTGTGTGTGTGTGTTCTCCAATATAGTCAAGAACAACAGTTACCTCACAAAATCTGTGATAAGATAGTCAGCGTTGCACGACCTTACTTTAGAGCGTCAGAAATGTAAAGATGAAACAAAGTGTACTGCCGACGCGTAGATGTGTGTGTGTGTGTGTGTGTGTGTGTGCGTGTATGTGTGAGTGCTTGTCAGTGTGTGTGTGTGTGTGCATGCGTGTGTGTGTGTGTGTGTGTGCGTGCATGCGTGTGTGTGTGTGTGTGTGTGTGTGTTTTAGTCTCTTGTTCGTCGGCAGGACGAATGAGATGACGAAGCAGGCTTCGAGTCATTTTCATCTTTAGCTGGAGAAGGTCCTCAGGTACCTATCCTGAATGTACGCAACCGTCCGCATGGCAACACTGCATGGAAAGGAGTCCAGAAGAAGTGGTCAGTACAGGAACAAAACGCCGCGGTGTCGGTCTTCACTCTGGAGCCGGAGGAAGCTCACACAGTCTGGGTCAGCGACAAACGCAATTGTTTGTCGTCAGTAGGGGGGCTTCAGTACATTGGTAGTTTCCTGAACACGTTGAATCAGAACAGACACTGGTGAGGACCACCGAAGTGACTGGGAAGGTGTGCTGTGTCTCCTCTGGTGTGTGTGGCCTCCTGCCCACCCAACACTGATCGACAGTCCCCCCCCCCTTGTCAACTGCCGGTGCTCTTGTTTGGGATGAGCGGTGCAGGGATCGCCTGATATCACTTACAATGAAAAGACGTTCAACTAAAGAACGAACGAACGGCGTAGGAAGTAATGCCACACTGAAATGGTGCAGATGATGGGGCTGCAAAAGAGAGGAATGAAAAGGAATGAAAACTCTGTCTCCAGACAACTAAAATTGTTGTGTCAAATGTACATTCAAGCTGTCGAACACGAACCTCATTCTTTTCTTTCTTTTTATTATGCGGAATATGGCTCGATCCATAGTAAAAGTATTTCACCTGCCAAGCCACACATTAAGACATGATCTAACACGGTGTATTTCATCTGAAAACGAAGACATCGTTTCTTGCTGAATATATTGCAGAGCAAAGTAATACAAGGTAAAAAAAAAAAAAAAAGAAAAGAGTCTCCAATAACATCAACAGCAGAGAATACAACCAGGAAGGGATTTATTTCATAACATGCACTGAATTGAACAAACAGTTAGGCATGGAGATGAATTGATTAACAAATAGTAAAGGGTGGTAACTCTTTCCATTCACAAGGTACACAACTTCAAGTCAGTGCTGCTTACGCAACCGATTCAGCTAGCACACAGGTAAATAAAAGGTGCATTGGAACAAACCCAGACACTTCCTCAAAAAAGGAAGCGCCGGCCCTGTCCTTATACCGATCATCTGACATGTGCACACAGCAGCAAAGACAGAAGAAATGTGCAAACACAAATTAGCTTTTATTCAAGACTGGCATAGCCTCTTTAATCCTGAACAAGCCACACAGAACACATGGACAATACAGAACAAACACATGGTCGCCTCGGTGGTTTTTCAATTGGAAATGAACAAACAATTAGGCATGGAGATGAATTCTCATCTGTCCCCAGATGATAGACTTTGATAAATAAATAGTTGAATGACATACATCTAACACGTTCCTTGCTTTTCTCCTCCAGAGATGGCATATATCTAACCTTTTTTCTCTTTCTTCTGTCCCCAGATGATATACTTTAATAAATGAATAGTTGGATGACATGGACATACACCTAACCTTTTCCTTGCGGTCTGTCCCCAGATGACATGGACATACACCTAACCTTTTCCTCGCAGTCTGTCCCCAGATGACATGGACATACACCTAACCTTTTCCTTGCGGTCTGTCCCCAGATGACATGGACATACACCTAACCTTTTTATTGCAGTCTGTCCCCAGATGACATGGACATACACCTAACCTTTTTATTGCAGTCTGTCCCCAGATGACATGGACATACACCTAACCTTTTCCTTGCGGTCTGTCCCCAGATGACATGGACATACACCTAACTTTTTCCTTGCAGTCTGTCCCCAGATGACATGGACATACACCTAACCTTTTCCTTGCGGTCTGTCCCCAGATGACATGGACATACACCTAACCTTTTCCTTGCGGTCTGTCCCCAGATGACATGGACATTCACCTAACCTTTTCCTTGCGGTCTGTCCCCAGATGACATGGACATTCACCTAACCTTTTCCTTGCGGTCTGTCCCCAGATGACATGGACATTCACCTAACTTTTTCATCGCCGTCTTTCCCCAGATGACATGGACATACACCTAACTTTTTCCTTGCAGTCTGTCCCCAGATGACATGGACATACACCTAACCTTTTCATCGCCGTCTTTCCCCAGATGACATGGACATTCACCAAACCTTTTCCTTGCGGTCTGTCCCCAGATGACATGGACATACACCTAACCTTTTCCTTGCGGTCTGTCCCCAGATGACATGGACATACACCTAACCTTTTCCTTGCGGTCTGTCCCCAGATGACATGGACATACACCTAACCTTTTCCTTGTGGTCTGTCCCCAGATGACATGGACATACATCTAACCTTTTCCTTGCGGTGTGTCCCCAGATGACCTATAAGAACAGCGCTGCGCTCAGCTTTAGCGGCAGCAACATGGCCCGCAACACACGACTGACGGTGCGTTTCTCCCCCTCCCACCTCACCTCCGACGCCCTCCTGTCCCTCAAGATCCGCCGGACGCCCTCCGAGGCAGGCTTGGTGCACGTGCTGCTCCTCCTGAACGGCACAGACCCCAACGTGGCCGAGGAGCGGTCCACGGACCCTTCCCAAAGCACGGGCGAGGTGTCCTGGACGCTGGACTCCGACATGCTGACAGGAGAGCACGTAGAGCTGGAGCTGGTGGTGGTTCACCGGCCCTCCGTCACGCTGCACGTGGACTACCTACGGCTGGAGGTGGCCCCGCCCCGCGAGGTGAGCAGCGAGGTGTACCGCGACACCATGACCTTGGTGCAGGCCGTGACGGGGGGATCCTCGGGCAGCAGTAGCAGTCTGTCCGCAGGGGCCATGGTGCTGTACCGCCCCGACAACCGGGACAGCTGGCACAACGTGGAGGCGATCGCCGTGCTCAAGAAGCTATCCTGGTCCGAGGGCTTCGAGGAGATCTTCCGCCTGGACCGCCGCGGGATGCTTTGGCTCAAGCCGCGCTCCGACTACGCCTCCGAGTCCCCGCCCTACGGGACCACGGTGGTGGTGGGCCCCTCCGACCCCGGGAGCCCTGTCCCCAAGGCCCCGATCTCCAGGGTGGACGTGGACCCCTGGGCTCTCAAGTTCACCATCACCTACGCGGACTCCTCCGTCAGCGACGTGGTGGTCCGTTCCGGGTCCTTCGGTTCTCGCGCCATCGTCACCCACGGGCAGTGGGCTCCCGCTGCACGTGCCTGGCCCGTGGCTGTGGTGACGTCCATGTGGGTGGCCGACGGCAAGGCGGACGTCGATCATGTCAGCGCCAACGGGGCCCAGCCGCGTGGCGTTCTGTCGGGCTGGGAGAGACTGTTCGGCACCAGCTTCGCCTTTTTCCGCCAGTGCATCTCCAGGCACAACACCCAGGCCCCGGACATCTCGCTGGAGCTGCTGGAGCCTCGGCCAGACATCCACATGGACCTCAGTGGGTGTGGCTCTTCGTGATTCATCTCCTGACCTTGGATGGAGTACAAAAGGTTTGACAGTGCCGTGTAACGTGTGTGTATTAAAAGAAAAGAAAAAAAGAAGAAGAAAAAAAGGGGGTTAAGAATATACGTTTTCTCTCTCTCTCTCACTCTCTCTCTCTCTCTCTCTCTCTCTCTCTCTCTCTCTCTCTCTCTCTCTCTCTCTCTATCTCTCTCTGTGTGTGTTGTCGGGAACAAAGAACATAAAAAGATGCAGCCAGAGAGAGAGAGAGAGAGAGAGAGAGCGAGAGAGAGAGGTGGAGATAAGGGAAGACAGGGAGCAGAGAGGACTGAGAATATGGGTGTTGATCGTGGGGTGGATGAAAGGAGAGGGAATTTGAATTAGTGGTGGACTAACTGGGTCAATATATCAGTGAGAAGGAAGTAATGCACGTTATTTTGGGTCAATATATAAGGGAGAAGAAAGTAATGCACGTTATTTTGGGTCAATATATCAGTGAGAAGAAAGTAATGCACGTTATTTTGGGTCAATATGTCAGTGAGAAGAAAGTAATGCACGTTATTTTGGGTCAATATATCAGTGAGAAGAAAGTAATGCACATTATTTTGGGTCAATATATCAGTGAGAAGAAAGTAATGCACGTTATTTTGGGTCAATATATCAGTGAGAAGAAAGTAATGCACGTTATTTTGGGTCAATATATAAGGGAGAAGAAAGTAATGCACGTTATTTTGGGTCAATATATCAGTGAGAAGAAAGTAATGCACGTTATTTTGGGTCAATATATCAGTGAGAAGAAAATAATGCACGTTATTTTCACCAGAGCCCAACTACCCAGCAATATGTTCCTGTCTGTTGATCCATTTATTTATCTGGTTGTTTTCATTACTTTTTTTTTTCTTCTCCTCTTGGTCCTTCTGTGAGACGCGACGTTGCAAGGGAGCATACCAAGAATTTCCTCACGGAGGACTGACCTACAGTTATTCCCCTTATATCACCTTACTGCTCCCTTCCTCTCTCCTTCCTTCCGTTGCCCAGTCATCGCTGACATAAAGTTTAAGGGCACCCCCCCCCCCCCCCTCGGCCCCCCTCATACACCCAGGCACATACAGACAGACACAGACAGACACATCCACAACCCCTCCCCCACACACACACACATGAACCCACACGCACACGCACAAACGCACACACTGACACACACATACACGGGCGCACACGCACGCACACATACACAAACACACACGCACACATACATACATACATACATACAGTCACACACACACACACACACACACACGCACACACACACACATGCACGCACGCACACACAAATACTCACACACACACGCGCGCATTCTTTTCAGTGTTCGTTTACTCCGGCTTTTGTGTGTGTGTGTGTGTGTGTGTCTATAAACCGCCTCAAGCTTATTTATGGTTTCATGACACCTAGACATGATTCTGATTCTGATTCAGATTCAAAACAGTAGTAAAAGATCAGTAGTGAATATCGCGCAAGCAGAAGGGCATACGTATAATCCGTTCGGAACTTAAGCAATGCCCTTCCACATCGTGGCACATCCACATGACTGAGATAAATTCTCTCTCTCTCTCCTCTCTTTCTCTCTGTCTGTCTGTCTGTATGTCTAGCAAACGCACATTACCCCCCACCCCCCTATATATATATATATATATGTGTGTGTGTGTGTGTGTGTGTGTGTGTGTGTGGAGCGAGTGGAGTGGTATTAGCCCCTATTGTGTGGAGTGGTGGTGAGGCGTGAGGGGTGTGGGGGTGGGAGGGTGGGAGGTAGGGGTGGAGAGGAGTATTGGTGGGGGGGGGGGAGGCGGGGAGTGGGGAACGAAATGTAATAATACAGAGAGAGAGAGAGAGAGAGAGAGAGAGAGAGAGAGAGAGAGAGAGAGAGAGAGAGAACAAAATGAGCAAAATACCATTCCACTCACTCCACTCAGTAAGTCCTGACTATCCCCTACTTTAGTCTAACACCTTCTCTGCTGAGCACAACCACAAAAAAAAAAAAAAAAAAAAAAAAAAAAAATGTTGGATTGAAAAACCTAGCAACAGTACCCATACCAGGTAGGGAACGGACAGACAAGACAGATGTGGAAGATGATGACTGATTGCGGGGAAGCCCGTTGCGGCGACAAACGCGCCCATCATCAGTTTATCAGGCAGTGGGAGGGGAGGGAGGGTGAAAGAGGGAAGAGGAATGGGGTGGGGTGAGGGAGTGGGGGTTGGGGGGGGGAGTGAAGAGGGGGTGGGGGGGAAGAGGTGTAGGGAGTCGGAAGATGGGGGTTAGGGTTAATGTTTTCAGCAGATTGTCGGGGAGACGTTGAACCAACGGTGCTTGATCAATCCAGATTATATCTTTTTTTTTTTTTCTTTTTCTTTTTTTTTGGGGGGGGGGGGGGTGAAATTCGGGCCGCTCTCCCCAGGGAGAGCGCGTCGCTACACAACAGCGCCACCCATTTTTTGTTGTTGTATATTTTCCTACGTGCACTTTTTTTTTGTTTTTCCTATCGAAGTGGATTTTTTCTACAGAATTTTGCAAGGAACAACCCTTATGTTGCCGTGGGTTCTTTTACGTGCGCTAAGTGCATGCTGCACACGGGACCTCGGTTTATCGTCTCATCCGAATGACTAGCGTCCAGACCACCACTCAAGGTCTAGTGGAGGGGGAGAAAACGTCGGCGGCTGAGCCGTGATTCGAACCAGCACGCTCAGAGTCTCTCGCTTCCTAGGCGGACGCGTTACCTCCAGGCGATCACTCCACTGTATGTGTGTTACGTGTGTGTGTGTGTGTGTGTGTGTGTGTGTGTGTGTGTGTGTGTGTGTGTGTGTGTACTCTAACACAGTCAAGAACAATAGTAGCCTCACAAAATCTGTGATAAGATAGTCAGCACTGCACGACCTCACTTTAGAGCGTCAGAAAGATAAAGATGAAACAAAGTGTACTGCCGACGCGTAGATGATAGACAACATTTTCGTACAATAATTCATGATAACTGTAGCTTAATAAGATGAATGTCGAACGGTCACGAAATCCAGCGACGACGACATTGCAGCGAGATGACAACAACGTAATCAGATACCAACGACTTTAATTATATAAGTGACACTGTTGGAGCCACTGTTCTTCAAAGGTACAAACTTTTAGACCAGTCACTCTCGGACACAACACGGCGAGACAGTGCATGTTTCAACACGAGATGAACTGTTACTTCATCCAAAAGAGGTTATCAGCAACAGCATGTTTCTCGTACAGTACGATACTGGAAATCGTTCAATTAATAGTTTAGTCTGGACAACAACCGATGATGAAATATCCGCTGCTTTTTCTCATCTAGCCTTGGCCTCAGGGAGAGAGAGAGAGAGAGAGAGAGAGAGAGAGAGAGAGAGAGAGAGAGAGAGAGAGACAGACAGACAGACAGACAGAGACAGAGAGAGAGAGAGAGAGAGAGAGAGAGATGATGAAGAGAGAGAGAGAGAGAGAGAGAGAGAGAGACAGACAGACAGACAGACAGACAGAGACAGAGAGAGAGAGAGAGAGAGAGAGAGAGAGATGATGATGATGATGATGATGATTATGGCGATAATGATATTCATTGTGGAAACACATAAGGTTCTTTTAAATGAGGAGTTGGGGGGGAGGGGCGGGGGGGAGAGGGATAGGAAGGTTATTCCACGTTTAAAAAAAATCGAATTTCGAGTGGATAGACATTGTTATTCAGTGTGACAGACAACATTATACAAATAACAAATGATGCTTCAAAGAGGAATGCAATTTTAAAATAATTTTCAGCAGCTGAGAGAGAGAGACAGAGAGGGGAGGGGGGGGGTTGAGAGAGGGAGGAGGTTGAGAGAGGAGGGGGGGGGTTGAGAGAGACAGAGACAGAGAGAGAGAGAGAGAGAGAGAGAGGAGGATACGGATGATTTATCTATTTTAGTTCACAGCCCCTCAAGAAGGGGTAGATGACGATGTGTAACGAATATAGACCTTCCTAAAAACTGAAGATGCTATTCCCCTTTTTAGTGTCTCAAACAGATTAACTCAAGAGCTGAGAAATATTTTTTTGTTTATATAATTCAGTGAAAAGCTTCATAATTCCGGGCGTGCAGTGTGTCTTTACAGAAGCACGAATTTTCTGCTGTTAAAACGTGTCGAAAAAAACCGGCGTGAGCTTGGAAACACTATGCAACCAAAACACGTTGGGCAGAGGTTCTCCACGTGAGAGTTAATGACTGCATCTTCTCTGTCAAGCCAGCCAGTGTCTTTGGTTGCAGACAACAGGCAGAGGGAGAATCAGAAAGGCTGAGGAAGAACAAGAAGGTTCTGGCTTCAGACTCTGAGCTTCTTGGCCTCTCATGCCATGAGGGATTTACGGGGTGCGCGGTGGGTGGGGGTGAGGGTGGAGGGGTGCTGACATGACAGTTCATATACATCTTCCGGTTCCACCCGCATCCGGATTGTTCGAGACCCTGTCTTCAGTATTACCCTGACAAAGACTTGACAAATGTTTTTCGAGCGTGAACTCGTAGCCACATGTCGAGCGTTTCGTATGCTAGATATCAATTCCAGAGGGATAATGCGTCTCTCTTTCAACCTACCCAACCCATCCACACATTCTTACACACACACACACACACACACATATATATATAGAACTATGAACATACCACAAGGTACGCTTGCAACCAAAATGAGAGCCGAAACTCAACAGGGGTACAGAAGAAGAAATTTCACAGAGACTTTAAGTCATTGGACAGATGTTTGATCCCAGGCACAAGGACTAGGATAGCAGGTGACGCCCTTGGCGTTCTGTTCCGATCTGTCTGGGTGATACACAGTTGGCCATGGCACATTTGTCTCACGACGAAATCTCTCGACAAGGCCACGAGAAAGATGGTGAAGATCGCGCTAAGATCACAACCGTCCTTTCGCTTCCTTCACACGTTTTTTTGTGTTTTTTTTTCTTCTTCTTCTCGACAGTGATGGTGCGTGTGTGAGTGTGTGTGTGTGTGTTTGCTTGCGTGTGTGTGTGCGCGCGCGTCTCTGTGTGTATTTGCGTTTGTGTGTGTGTGTGTGTGTGTGTGCGTCCTCACGCGTGCGTGTGTGTATGTGTGTGTGTGTGAGCGCGCGCGCGCGCGTGTGTAGTGGAGTCATTGTATTCCACAGATTTTATGTCTGTATCAACGCATGTCGACAATGCACCAATACACAGACACGAACTGGAGTGCCTGTGTATGAATCTCACCCTTTCAATCCGCAGAGAGACAGATTCATTCTGAGTGTTCAAGATTCTTGCCAAAAACAAATTTATTTCACGTCATTGTGGTCATCAGCATAGCAGGCGGTTACATGAGTACATTCAATTCAATGTTACATGACTATTTGCAAACGAGGCACAATGCAATGATAATTGCTGACATTTCGTATGTTGTAAGCGAACATCTGTATTAACAAATCATTTCTTTAAAAATTTTTTTTTTGTAATCTCTTTTCAGCACAGTAGGCTACAACAAGCGATCATTAATTCTTTTACAGTTGCTCCCCCAAAAGATCTTCTAATGCTTCAGTTCCAGTATCCCTTAAACAGCAATAACATAAGGAACAGGAACAGAAACAGATGAAATAATTCTCAGAAACTAAAGCATGATTCTCCAAAAACAGATATTCACAAGGAAAAGCAAAGACGCCGTGGGAAAGGGAAAGAATACACGACACTAAAATAAAAGAGAGAGAGAGAGAGAGAGAGAGAGAGAGAGAGAGAGAGAGAGAGGCAGACAGACAGACAGACAGACAGAGGAGATGATATGTTATTTTTCTTTCAAGCCCTAGCCCGTGGACAGCTTCTTTTACTTAATCAAGTTCGACACAATCATGTGTTCACCGAAACAAAAATAACGATAACGCGATACAACAAACGGATTTTCCCGAAAAGTGCAGAATGTCGCACAACAACACACATGATCAATGAAATAATACATTCAATGCAACCCACACAATCTCTCTGGGAAACAGAAACTTCGAAAAGTGGAGTTATAGAGACGTCACAGAAAAAATAAACTATGTATAAGCTGCTGATTCATTCTCTGTTTTTTCACAAATTGAAAACAATTAAAGTATAAGCTACTGAGGATTCATTCTCTGTTTTTCACAAATTGAAAACAATCAAAAAAAGAATATATTCCACCCCCAGTCTCCTCCCGGTTTCCATCATTTTCATGTCATAATTGTACTTCTCTCCAGCCACCCTCCCTCTATAAATTGTCAGCCACAAACTTTCAAATACTGTTTCTTTCCCAGGAATGGATATTCAGGCTTGAGCAATCAAAGATAAACCGCAAACAGGTAACAAAAATACTGTACACATCTTCGATGGCAAGAATAAAATGGTGCCAGCAAAAACGACCAAAAAACAAACAAACAAGAAAAACAAATTTAGAAGGAAGAAAAGGTTGGAGGCGATGGAATGGAAACTGGATGAAGAAAGAGATCAGAGAAGGAATTTCGTGTTAAAAAAAAAAGAAAAAGATTATCATTATCTTTTTTTGTTTCTTGTTTGTTTGTTTACTCAACCTGGCAAGACAAAGCATACATGCTGTTTGTGGTGTATAATTCTGGATCATGGTCAGTATATTAAAAAAAAAAAACAAAAACAACAACAAAAAACAGAAGTAAATATCGTGTCGTAATGTCACAGTTGTGTCAAGGAAAAAAACAGAAAAGCACACATGATTCATTTGATCACCCTGACATCTTTCTTATTCTCCCCCTCCTCCCCTCTCCTCCTTCTTCTACGTCCTCTCACACCAACAGACCAGCACACACACACACACACACACACACACACACACACACACACACTCAGAGAGAGCTAACACACACACGCAAGCACATGCACCTACACGAACACACGCACTATTATGCATGAGTAAGTAACAGAGAACAGAAAAGAAACAATGAAAACGTACTATATTAATGTCGAAAAACCAACAACAACAACAAAAAAAGAAACATTTGCAACATCAAGTTCAGAACAAAAAACGTATGACAATTTGTTACGAACTACGCTACCAACAAAACATTGAAAACAACCGAAAAAAAAAAGAAAAGAAAAAGAATAGTAAACTGAAAGGTATAATTCATGTACATACAAGTGTCAACTGCAGCAAAATGGTGATTGTGAAATATATTCCACAAAATGGACGAAAGTTACGGGAATCTTTTTTTTTTTTTTTTTTGACTTAGCTTGAATGCCCTTGTGTGTGTGTGTGTGTGTGTGTGTGTGTGTGTGTGTGTGTGTGTGTGTGTGTGTTTTAAGGAAAGATAGAGACAAAAAAAAAGTGAATAATACGTACGTTTTATAATTGGTGTGAATCAGAACCAGTTATATATGACACACTGTACACAGTTTCTTAGCAAAGAATCCAACGTCATCATCATCATCATCATCATCATCATCAATGCACGTAAACAAGCAGCAAAAAGATACTCTTTTTTCAAATTTAAAAAAAAATTATTATTATTATTTTTTTTTACAACGTCTGAGATCTGTGTTACCATACAAATTACACCACAAACATATATTATGGGAAAATAGCAGCAAAGAGCAACCGAGGAAATGCTGATTTTGTGGTACTCTGTTGATGTCATGATAAACATGTGACACATCGATTGCTACACTAGGTGCATATTGTGCCTTCAACACACACACACACACACACACACACATACACACACACACACACAAACTCGCGCGCGCGCTCGTGCTCAAGCACGCACAACCCCCACCAACAATCGCCATTATTACTACATCATAAACCAGCTTCTAATTGCTACACCACAGCATTGTTATCTGAAAACAATATGAAATTTTGATTCGTCCTCTCTTTTGCATAACAGTGTTCATGACAAAATGTTCAGCAGTTGTCCTACGTATCGGAACAGAGTTAAATAAATCTAAAGAAAAGAAAAACAAAAACAAAGAAATAACATTAACGCACAACAGAATCAAGAGTCGCTGAGCAGTGGCGTTATCAGCTTTATGGTTGATTTCCAGGGAAAAAAAAAAAAAAAAAAAAAAAAAAAAAAATCCAGAAAAGAAGAACCCCCCCCCCCCCCTCCATCAAATGCCTGTTTTCTTTCCCAAGATTGCGACAATATTTTTTTTATCTGTTTGTTTGTTTGTTATTGTTGTTGTTTCTCCTCAATCATCTCGTCTCTCACTGCATCATCCCACCATTCTTCGACTCAGACAAAATCCATTTCAAGAGCAGAAATATTATCTGTTCGCACGTTTTTCCATAAAGCTTCAGAGAATGAAACCAAAATGCTTATTTGAATTTCAACTCTCTACTGCTGCAACACCCACTCCAAAAAGTATTTCGCTGCTATTTAAAAAATGATATGTTTGTGTTCAAACAAGTAAACTCAAGTGGCAAATCCGGGATTGTTTTTAAAAAGTTTCTTCTTCCCCCCCCACCCCCCTAGTCCCTGTATGAAATCAGATGCAAGTTCTATACTTGATGTTGCCAACAGTACAACTGAGAGTGCTGGAGTCTGTATGTGCGCATGTAGTGTTCGTGCGTGCATGTTTGCGTATGATGCGTTCGTGCGTGCTAGCATGAAAGCGCGCGTATGTAAGTACGTGGTGCAATCAGTCATGCGTGCGATTGTTGCGTACGTGCGTGCAAGTATCCGTGCGTGCGTATGCACCCGTGTGGAGCTCGTGGGTGCAACCGTGTGTGTGTGTGTGTTTCCTTGGGACTAAAGAAGCAGGAGGGTGGTGCACGTGCACATGTAGCAACCATATCAATTTCAACTTCTTTTTGTTCTGATTTAAAAACAACAACAAAAAACAAAAACAAAAACAAAAAAACACCCCATAAAGTGCGTGTTACAGGCGACGGCTGAAACGTGCGAAAAAGATTCTCTCTCGTGTTTCTACCTCCTTTTTCGTATACACCCATACCTACACACCCAACCCGTCCCCCCACCCCCACACGCGGTGTACACACACACACACACACACACACACACACACACACACGCCCTATCTGAACAAGAAGTCGACTGCCGCACTCAACCACACACCACAAAAACACAGGAAGAACGTTCACTGATTCTGTGTCTGAAAAGCCCTTCGTCCCTTGACGAACTGTCGGCAAGTGCTACAGTGAGCTTGCTACAAAGAATCGACAACTACTGTGGGCCACGTCCTGAGATGATTATCATGGCTGAAGCCAGTACTTTAAATGCCTGTGGTAAAAGGCAGTGCCAAGCGGCCTTCGGAAGGGGGCCTGTGGTAAATGAAACAGTGGTAAAAAGCCCATGGTAAAATGCCTGTGGTAAAAGCAAATTAACGAATAGATAAATGAATAGATACAAAAACAAAACAAAAACAAAAAAACAACAACAAAACAAATGAAATAGAATTATAGCACTGGTGTAAACGGACATTCATCAGCGGGTCTAAAGCAAAAGACTCTCTCCTTAAAAAAAGAAAAAAGTAATAGAATCGACGATAATAGTAAAGCCCGTGGTAATGACAAAGCCAACAGAACACTACTGTAAGCAGACATATCACTCGACACTCTGTGTGGTTGTGAGCCTGGGTTGGTAGTTGAAGGAGATCGAACGAGCCATGATGATAAAGGGCCTTTCCTTTTTTCCTTGAAGATCAGATACTCCTGACTATTCACCAGCACGACAAGATATTGCACGCTGCTCGCCACGGAGTGCAACGACAAAAAACAAACAAACAAACAAAAACACACAAAAAAACAAACAAACAAACAAAAAACAACAACAAAAAACAAAACAAACAACAACCCAGAACACTGAAATAAATCGTTCAATATCAATATCAGCGAATAAAAACCGTTTGACAATATAAGAACGTGATCAGCATTAAAAAAAAACACGACTTTAACAATCTTTGAAACATGTTTTTAAATTTTTTTTTAACTGCAATTAGAACTTACACCAAAGCGAAGTTAAAAGCCATACGGCAAGAAATGTTCTTGACATCAAAGAAACACCCACGAACACCATAAACACCACCACATAATGACATAACATGCACAAAAAACAACAAAAAACAAAAAAAAACAACAAAAAAAAACCCCGACAAGCATCACTGAGGTCAGAATCAGTTTTGGTGAGACACACCTCCTGATGTCCTGCTGCCTTCACATGACCCACTGATGACTTCTCTCCTCACCACTGTCATGCCGTACAGCGGAGAGGCGTTCAGAACCCTAAGGGAGAGGGTGGGGGGCGGGGACGCTCCAAAATCCAGCGTCGCCTAACAGCAATGCAATGCACAGAGCTTTTGTGAAAACGTTAAAATCATTCTCCAGCAAACATTTCAGTCACGTGCGTTGTCTTGGGATGAAGTTGCAGAGACTGAAAACACTTGCGTTTCCCCGATGTTAGATTTTGTTTGCTTTTTTTTTTTTTTTTTTTTTTTTTTTTTTACCAACTTATACAAAACGTTATCCTGACGCTAATTATTACACATCACTTTACCGTTTGTATATTGTCAACGATGCTCTCTCCTAAGTTCGCAAGAAAACATTGTTTCAAGGCAAATCAAACGAATAAACAAATACAATTTATACTGCCTACTAACGAACAATTCACGTCCCTTGGTTACCGATTAACAATAAAGTAAACGCTTATTTGACTTTAGTGTGGCATCTGTAGTGAAGACATAAAGATAGACAATTTTGGGGGAAATCACTTCAACTGGCCACATCAAGAGTGAACATGTGACTCACGCTTGTAGCTTCAGCTAGTGATTTAAAGAAACTGAACTGACAAAATTCAGAACTGTAAAACACGATCCCAACAAATGTGTTGTAATTTGATGACTTGTGTCGTCACAAATTACTTTCCTCGATTCGGGGAAGAAAAAAAAGATATATAAAAGTATGGATTCGCTGAAATGTCAGTCAGCTGTTCACTCCTCAGATCCGCAGAGGTACATGCCTGGTACTTATTTATCATCCCGGTAGCCATTTTTGAAGTTCGTGTAACTGGAGTCTGAGCACGCCGAATTTGTGTAGTTCACCCCCAAGAGGTTGAAGCCTACCCGTCAGGGTTTGTACACAGTGTTCAGCTTCAGCGTGCAAACAAAGACCACGAACAGAGTATTAGCTGCGAGCCCTGACTCTCTTCTCTCCGTGTATTGCTGGTTGGAGCTTTACTGGTAGCTCGAGGCATCTGGAGACACACGGAAAAAGGCAAGGGTAAGATCCACAATGATAGGAAAACAAAACACTTGCATTAAAAAAAAAAGAAAAAAAAAGGGAAAACAAAACACTTGCAGTTATAAAAAAAAAAAAAAGGGAGGGGGGGGGGGGGGGGGCGCGGGGGGGGAGGGGGTCTGGGGGGAGGGAGTGGGTGTACGGGTGGACGGGAGGGGGGATTGGGGGGAGGGGATGGCGCTGCACTATAGCGAAGCACTCTCCTGTTCGGGGAAAGCAGCCCGAATTTCACACAGAGAAATCAATCTGTCATGACAATGAGTGATACAATAACAATTCAATGTTTTGTTGTTTATCGCCCTGCTGATCGTGGGATGAAAGCGTATCGAAACAAAACCATGCATGGACATCCATTTGTTAGAGTCGCCACTGTGTCCGCTCAGTTCATCTTTACAAGACAGGAAGAACAAATACGAAAGGGCCCGTTGCTGACAAATTAACCCCGACCCGACATGTAGACAATCAGTCCAAATGACCCCTTATCCGAACACCTTAATACCAATCGCTTCTACCGGTTGTTAAATCTCCAATAATTAATCATTCTTACAACACACGCCTAATCCCTAATATACAGTTTAAAAAGCCATACTGGCAAACATAAAATTACCAGTCATCGATAGACAAACATTCGGTGTGTACACGAATATATATCTTTGAATTAAAAAAGCAAAACACATTGATTTAATCTCTATAAACGATAATCATAACGTATCATAAACCCCTTTCTGTAAACGTGAAACACACATATCTCATAATTCTAAGGACGACAAACAAGGAAACTAATAACGTGCAAACACTAAAGTCAGAAATCGAAACGCATAGTGGCTTGCGAAATAACGTCTTCCAAAATTTCTGGTGTGATGACAGATAAGAGAGAGAGGGGGAAAAAAAAGGTCAGTCCATAAGGCTGTGTACGTCCTCATACACAGGAACTGACACTGTCCCACAAGTGTTCTTTCTTGAGGTCGCTGGCGGGTGCTGCGATCATCTCGTGAAGCTTACCAGTCTCAAGAGGAACGCCTGAATGCACGCTACTCGCCAGTATGAGTGCGGACACGCCCAGCCATCACTGACGCTGGGACAAACCACTCTTGTGTTGGTCTGATTTTGAAATCTGGGGGTGACATTGGTCTGTAATCAGCTGTGTTTGGTCCAGTGACTTTAATTAATGGGCTCAGTTGTGTTCTTTGATCACTGAATCTGGCCTAAGTAACATGATTCGGTTTGTTGTTTCGGATTTATCTGTCTTTGAATTTTGTTCAGAGCAATGATCCTTGACTTACTGTAAAGTCTGTAGTTTGACGGTCGTAAAAACAAAAAAGAAGAAAAAAAAAGAAAAAAGAAAAAAAAAGCTACCCTCATCAACTTTGTGTGAAATTAATCCTGTAATATGCTTCCCTTTGTTCATTTGTTCCTTGATGTCGTCACAGCAATCATGAGGTTCTGTGCGATCCGTTAGACGGACCAAACATCACTGAGTGAAATCAAATCGAACTGTGAAGGATATCATTTTTATTACCATTCTGGCGTTGCCAATGGTATCTTAACTCTCACTCTATTATCTTCACTTTCCTTTACCCGGAAGGCGTTAACACAAGTCATCAGATAACAGATTACAGAAAAACCCCCACCACGAAGACAATTATTTTTTATTTAAATGTATTAGCGAAAGCTTCTCTTATTTCCCAGGCCGATTCAGGTTTCCACAGTAGTCTCCCATGTGACCCGCTGGACCGACTCAGGTCTTACCCATGAATTACGTCCCTTTAGTTGTCCACCGCATTTGCTTTCTAACCCAAACCTTAACAACAGCCTGAGGAAGAGGAGGATGTTGACATAAAAAGTGAACAAAACTAAATTTTGTTTGTCATTAACCCCCACCCCTCCCCACCAACTATGATATTCTGCTTTCACTGAAATATGGGGGGAAAAAAGTTTCACTAAAACCTCCCCTAAGATCTATAAGCATTACTCTATAGTCTGTTTCATTCCAATGAGTAACACACACACACATACACACACAGACACATTGGGAACAAGGCCTTTTCAGTGATGAACCTCATACTTCGTCCGTTCCCATCTGTCAGAACTCACAGAAGACGGGTGCAGGTGCCCTCTGCAGTGCACTGTAGGACAAGGACGGGGTCAGAGTGTCACAGGAATAGTCCATGTAGCTGGTACTGGAGGAACCACCTGCAACAGACCGGAACCACACAACTTCAGTTTTCCATTCGTCGCCCACTGCTGCTCTCGGTTCTTCGCCTCTCTCCTCCAGTCAGTCAGTCACGGCGGTAATTAAGTGACTGCAGTCCTGTCGTACAAAAAGTTGATGTCATTGCAAAAAGTGCTTGTTACACGTTGAGGGTTGATGTTAGCTTCGTTCTTTTCTGTCACAAACTGTTAGCAGCTATATTCATCCATTCATTTATTCGTTCATTCGTTCGTTTGTTCGTTCATTTATTTATTCATTCATTTATATAAGTCTGGATTTTCCTTGTTTACACACACACACACACACACACACACACATATATATATATATATATATGTATATTACATGCTGTTATTTGTTAATTTCTTTGGCTTTAACAGATTTCTCCCACACAAGTCTTAGTAATTTTTTTAAACACAATTTTTGTCAGTCGAGGGTTAATTAGGTAGTCGGAGATATCTAATTCTTTTTAATCACAAACTGTTAATTACGTTCTTCTTTAAATCACAAACTGTTAATCACGTTCTTCTTTGAATCACAAACTGTTCACGTTGTTCACTGCCTAATCAGGCACATGTTCGCCACAAAATACACACACACACGCGCACACAACTAATAACTCCCACCCCCAGCACATCCACACAGAGTCTAGCCCCCCCCCCCTCTGCCACCCACCACCACCCCGAACACACACACACACACACACACACACACACACACAATAATAACTCCCAATCCCAACACATCCACAGAGTCTAGTCCCCACCTTGTCCCCCACCACCACCCCGAACACACACACACACACACACACACACACACACACACAGAAGAAAATCCACACTCTCACTCACCATCCATGAAGGCGTTCTGCAAGACGCGGCAATTGCCCGTGGTGAGCTCCGTGAGCGTGTAGCCCCCCTGCCCCACCTCCGACGTCTCCTGAGGCGAACTGGCGGGCACGGGCACGGGCACAGGCACAGACACGGGCACAGACGCGGGCACAGGCACATGCACCTCCTGCTTCACGCTGCCGCCGTCCTCGGAAGAGCTGGTGCCCGCATCACTGTTGGTCGGTGACCTGGGGCTTCCGCCTTCCCTCTTCACCAGACTCCGGCAGATTCTGTGGTGTGTGCACAGGGAACACACCGCCAAACACACCATGAGTTCTTCTTCTCTGTAGTGGTAGAGAGAGAGAGAGAGGGAGAGGGGGAGAGGGAGAGAGAGAGAGAGAGAGGGAGGGAGAGAGGGAGAGAGAGGGGGAAGAGAGAGAGAGGGAGGGATTGGGAGAGAGAGCGAGAGAGGGAGAGGGAGGGAGAGAGAGAGAGGGAGACAGAGAGAGAATGTGTGTGTACATGTTTTTTTAAGTTCACGTGTGCGTGTGCGTGTGCGTGTGCGTGTGTGTGTGTGTGTGTGTGTGTGAGTGTGTGAGTGAGTGATAGAGGGAGAAAGAGAGAGATAGAAGGAGAAAGAGAGAGGGAGAGATGGGGGGTGAGAGAGAGAGAGACAGGGAATGTATGTGTGTGCATGTTTTTTTTAAGTTCACGTGTGTGTGTGTGTGTGTGTGTGTGTGTGTGTGTGTGTGTGTGTGTGTGTGTGTGTGTGTGTTAGTTATCAAGGCTGTAATTCACATGAAGTAGTGTGTGGCCTCAAAACAAACACAGAACCTTCCCACCCCTACCCCACACCTCCATTGTAACTTTTTGTTTACCTAATTTCCTCTTATAAAAATCGAAAATGACTTTGCCCAGCTGACCAACCAACTGTTAAAAAACAAAGCAACACCATGCAGAGAAGATCTCATGGTGCGTGTTACGGCTGTTGCCCACATCACTGTTGGTCAGTGTTGACCTGGGGCTACCCCCCCTCCCATCCTCACCAGCCTCCGGCAGATCCCGTTGACCGCCTTTCTTTCTCTGTCTCTGGACCTTGCAATTGGAATGAACTTCCTCTTTCGCTTCGTCAGGTCTCCGCGCTCAGCTCTTTCAAGTCTGGCCTTAAAACCCACCTCTTCCCAAGACAGCCTCCCTTCCCTGCCTCTTCCTTGTCTTCAGTTGCTTCAGTTTTTAGAGTCATGCATGCGTGTGAATGACTGGTGCGAAAGCCCTTTGATTTGTCTCTGCACAAGATTCAGCGCAATGTAAGTATCATTATGATCCTTTGGTGATGCACAGGAAACACACACCGCGACATATACGACTGACGAGTTCTTCTTCTCTGGATTGTGTTGCTTCTTTTTTTTTTTTTTTTTTAACTTGGTTGGTTGGTCAGCTGGCTGGCAAGTCATTTTCGACGAAGAGGGAAATTGAAAGAGAAATTGAAAAATAAATAGATAAAATGAAAAGTTACATGGATGTGTTGGGGTAGGGGTGGGAAGGTTCGGTGTTGTTTTTAAGGCCACACGCCCGTTTCGTTTATTTGTCAATAGTCTGTTCATATAAGAGGCCACACGCTCTATTATGTGAATTACACAGCTTTACTAACACAGACACACACACACAGAAACCCCCCACCCCCACGACCCCAAACACAAACAACTACATTCACGCGTTTTTTCTTTGTCTTAGAAACCTTTGTTCAGAAGAACCCAACTTGATAATACTTCAATTCTAATCCACGTTCTCTCCTTATTAAATAGACCTCTTTTCTTTGTTCTTTTTTATGGTGAACATGGTCCTGGCATCTCTGCGAGTCGCAACAACTCCAGAAGACCCATGAGGGAACTTTCACTTCACAAGCGCAATCTGGTAACACTGGCAAACTCTGTCTCTCTTTCTCTCTCTCTCTCTCACCCCCTCTCTCTCTCTTACGCACACATTCACACACACACACACACACACACACACACACACACACACACACACAATTTTCTAATCCATTAAAAGCACACAAGCCATCGCGGACTGTGTCACCCGCCTCATTGACAACAACGACACTGAATAATTCAACTTGATTTTTTTCATCAGCCCTTCATACTGGGGCCAAAGCGGTCCGGACGTCTCTGGCTTCCTATAGCCTTCCACCCCCCCCCCTCAGCCCCCCCCCCAACACACCCCTCCCCTCCTTTCCCTTGGACCCATGGAGAGGGATTCAGACCCTGGCGGCCACGGGTGCAGCTAATGCAATGGAGAGCTGAAAGCCAGTGAGTTGATTTCCTTCTGGGAGCAGGCTGCTCTGGCCAACACAGCCTCCTCACTCCTCACCCCTGGGTTATAGGTGTGTGTGTGTGTGTGTGTGTGTGTGTGTGTGTGTGTGTGTGTGTGTGTGTGTGTGTGTGTGTGTATGTGTGTGTGTGTGTGTGTGTGTCTGTGTGTGTGTGTGTGTGTGTGTATGTGTGTGTGTGTGTGTGTGTGTATGTGTGTGTGTGTGTGTGTGTGTGTGTGCGTGCGTATCTGTGTGCGTGCGTGTATGTGTGTGTGTGTGTATGCGTGCGTGCGTGTGTGCGTGTGTGTGTGTGTGCGTGCGTGCGTGCGTGCGTGTATGTATGTGTGTGTGTGTGTGTGTTCGTGTGTGTGTTCGTGTGCGTGTGCGTGTGTTGGGGGGAGGGGGATAAAGTGGACTTGGGAAATCGGTGACAACAAATTTGCGGATATTACGGGCGATATGTAGCGCTCATTGTTGTTCTATGAGGTCAAGAACGGAGTTAGCAGATAATCATTGTCAACTAAGAAACGAAATGAAAAGTAATGTTAAACCCAACAACAACCTCAAAGAACGGAGTTATCAACTAATAACTGTAGACAAAGAAAAAGTTAAAAGTAATGTGAACCCGACAACCCTGATAAGGGTGAGCGCAGTCGCTGAAGTTAGCTGACTCGATCTGATTCATCAGCTTCAATGTAGTAACATATAGTGACTTAATTCAATTAAAAAAAAAATCATTGACATCATGAATGAAAAAAAAAATCCAATCGTCACAATGAGAGATGTTTAACAACAAAAAAGCAGTCAGTCGAACTAATGGGATAAGACAAAAACAACACATACGCAACTACACTGTTTAGCGCTTATCCCCCTCCCCCTTCTCATTCACCCCTTCACCACCACCCCTAAACCCGCCACACACACACACACACACACCCACACACCTGTTAATAGAGCTGACACTGGGCACCTTGTCCGGCGTACAGACCCCATCAGCCACCAGCTTCTTCTGGATCTCCCAGGCGAAGATGGCTGCGTTCTTCACCTTGAGGCGTCGGATGGCCTCCACCACGTGCGGCGTGGCCACCTTCGGCTTGGAGCCTCCGATCGTCCCTGGCTTGATGGACCCCGTTTCGTCGAACCTGCATGCGACAGAGACCGAGACCCAGTCGTGTCAGCTGTTGGTGTTTTTTTTTTTTCCTTTATCTATTTTTTCTCTCCCAAATCCAGCAATTAATTTTATTCTTCTACCGCCATGGGAAAAACAATAGAAAGTGGTCTTTCAAGTCATAAAACAATATCCAAAACAATAAGCCTAAAACTGAGAAAATGGTCTGGAGATATACAACTCTAGATACACTGTGTGAATTTTCAGCCTTCCCGCAGAGTTATTTCCTCTTCTTCTGCTGATGTCATCAGTGACGTGGCTATGGACGTGTCACATACGTGCAGGGCAGTGAAGGGGTTTTAATACGTGATGAATTAATCGACGTGACTGTCGCATCAGAAAATTTAATTGAATATGTTCAAGGTTTAAACCCAAATCTGATAACACCATGCTTGCACAGTTACAAAGAGGCAGACAGCGAAAGAGGTGGACTGACAACATCACTGAACAGACAGAGAGGAGTTTTGCCGAAATTCAGGTCCTTCTTATGCCATGACGGCCAGAAATAGATTCAGATTCAGATTCAAATTCAGATGGGTTTAATGTGTTTCGGCCATAGGCATACACACACATTGGGGAAGGGGAAGAGGGATGGGGGAAGAGGAGATGGGTAATCCAGCAGCTCATTTACAGACTATGAAGTGACTTCATTTTAAACACAGTTTATACGAATTATTTTTTTTGTTATTAAGTATGAGGTCATTTTCCAGATTGAGTATAAAGTTAATTCACTGCACGGCATACATTCTAAACTACCAATAACATTGGCATTCAAAGTTTAATGAAAATTCGAGAAACACATTTCTCGGGGCGGTATTGATAAAATCCGTTAACGTGCATTGATTTGTTGTCTCCTTCTTACAGCATGGAAAATGAATTTGCCAACTTGGCGACTTAAGTTATCGTTTTTCTCCTCTAACATTATGCTTATGGGTAAATTTAGGAAATCTTTTAGGAACTTCCGACTTCTGAATGTTGGTGATGTGTTCAGCAGTGCAGCGACCACAGAACCAAACCAGGTTTCGGGACCTGTTGACAGTGACAGCCACAAACTTCTTGGTTTTTTTTAATTTTTTATTCTTGTCCAGAGCTTCCACGATGATAAGAGTATGATTAGTAATAAAGTGAGAATGACACTCGTGAAGAGTTCAGGCAACAGCAATTCTCGTAGCAATAAGAATTTTGCCGTTCTCCGTCGATTATCTCTAAAACGATATATAACTGATTTATATGTGGAGGACATCATTTAGCAGAAAGGGGGGTTCGGTTGTTGTGTAAAAGACACCACTTCGGGTGAAAACGATACAATTTGAGATGAAAATGATTTTATTTGTGGTGTAAAACCCATAAAGTGGGGTCAATCTGTTATTTGTGGTGTCAACAACATCATTTGTGGCGAAAGACTTCGAATACTGGTGGTGAAAAACGACATCATTTTGGGTGTTAAAGATAAGCTGACCAAGTTGTAAAGGAGTTTTCGTGTGTGGCGCCCCAAAGACTCTTTACAAAGTTAAAGAAGAAGAAGAATATGAAGAAGAAGAAATAAAAAAGAAAAAGAATGAAGAAGAAGAAGAAGATGGAGAAGGAGGAGAAGGAGAAGAAGAAGAAGAAGAAGAAGAAGAAGAAGAAGACCACCACCACCACCACCACCAACAACAACAACAGAAACAGCAACATCAACACATAGTAGTAGTAGTAGTAGTAGTAGTAGTAGTAGTAGTAGTAGTAGTAGTAGTAGTAGTAGAAGAAGAAGAACAACAACAACAACAGAAACAGCAACAACGTCAACAAACAGTAGAAGAAGAAGAAGAAGAAGAAGAAGAAGAAGAAGAACAACAACAACAACAACAACAACAACAACAGAAACAGCAACAGCAACAGCAACAACGTCAACAAACAGTAGAAGAAGAAGAAGAAGAAGAAGAAGAAGAAGAAGAAGAAGAAGAAGAAGAAGACGAAGAAGAGGACGTGCAGGCCCCTTACTTGGTGAGGATCTTGCTGACACAGCCGTGGGACACGCGGAGGATGCGGGATATCTCCGTGGGCTTGCAGCCCTTCTCGCGCAGGTCCACCATCCTCTTCCTGATCTCCTCAGGCAGCGGACGGCCGTTCATGTACTTGCCCCCCAGCTGGTTCACCCCCGCTGAACCTGCAGCATCACCACGTGTCATCGTGCACAGTACAGTCACTCAGCATCTCAAGGAGGAGAAGGAGGAGGAGGGGGAGGAGGGGGGTAGTGGAAGAGGAGGGGGATGAGGGAGAAGAGGTGGTGGTGGGAGGAGATAGAGGAGGAGGGTGGTGGTGGAAGAGGAAGGGGAGAAGGGAGAGGAGGTGCTGGTGGAGGAGATAGAGGAGGAGGAGGGGGTGGTGGAAGAGGAGATTGAGGAGGGGGGAGGGGGTGGGAAGGAGAAGGAGGTGGGGAGGATGAGGTGGAGGAGGAGGAGATAGAGGAGGAGGGGGAGGTGGTAAGGAGAAGGAGGTGGGGAGGATGAGGTGGAGGAGGAGGAGGAGATAGAGGAGGTTAATAAAGAGGAGGAAGAGGAGATAAAGGAGGAGGAGGTAGAGGAGGTATTGGAAGAGGAGGAGGTGAGGGAGGAGGACGAGGAGGTAGAGGAGGAGGAGGCGGGGGAGGAGAATGAGGTAGAGGTGGAGGAGGAGGTGGGAGAGTAGAAGGAGGAGGAGGAGGAGGTAGAGGTGGAGAAGGAGGTGGGGGAGATGATGAGGTAGAGGGGGAGGTAGAGGTGGAGGAGGATGTGGGGGAGGATGATGAGGTAGAGGGGGAGGAGGAGGAGGTAGGGGTGGAGGAGGATGTGGGGGAGGAGGAGGTGAGGGAGGAGGAGGTGGGAGAGAAGGAGGAGACAGAAGGAGGTGGAAGAGGTGGGGGAGGAGGAGGAGGTGGGGGAGAAGGATAGAGGAGGTGGAGGAGCATGAAGAGAAGGTGGAGGAGGGGGAGGAGAGATAGAGGAGGTGGAGGAGGAGGTGGAAGAGGAGGTGGAGGCGGGGGGAGGAGAAGGGAGGAGGTGGGGGAGGAGGAGGACGTGGGGGACGAGGATGAGGAGGGGATAGAGAAGGAAAACGAAGTGAAAGAGGAGGAGAAGGAGGAGGAGGAGGAGCAGGAGGACAATCACACCGTCAACAACAACAACAAACAATATAAACAGTAGCAACGAAGGAGGATAAGCTACCCGTCTTCGTATTAAAAAAAAAAAAAAAAAGAGGAAGAAAAAAAAGGAAAAAAGAAATCGGAAGGTGTGAGAGTAGTAAGGAAAAAAAAAAAAAAAAAAGAAGAAGAAAAAACGCGATATACAACCTCTACATTTCCTTTCATAATCACCTATGCACGCCCCAACCTTGCCCGGGAAATGCAAGACACATACAGCAGGGGAGGAGTGGTGATACGATAAGAAGAGAGGCGGGAGGAGAGAGAGAGAGAGAGGGAGGGGGGGAGAGGGGGGAGAGAGAGAGGAGGAGAAGGAGAGAGAAAGAGAAGAGAGAGACAGAGAGAGGGAGAGAGAGACAGAGAGATGGGGGAGGGAGGGAGGAAGAGAGAGAGAGGGGGTGAGAAGGAGACAGTGAAAGAGATTCAGATTCAGATTATTTATTCATTAATAGGCCTAGGCCCCTTATGAAGGGGTAAGTGACAATATAAGTAATAACAAACAAAATGAAAATATATAACCAACCATAATACGTACACACATTACATAAACGCTGCAATGAAGTACAGCATCTTAAGATGTCACGATATCCCGAAATTTAAATGCCTGGTGTAAAAACAGTGCCAGATTCCATATATCAGCATGTCTCGTGGATGACAATAATAAACTCAGTTTGAATAAACATGGCTGTCGATAGTACTTAGGTGGTATATATTTTTCTCTAATTCTACAAAGAGCTGGACAACGAAAAACAAAATGTACCTCGTCTTCTTTGTCTTCTTTACATAGTGGGCAAATTAAATCATTGTCAGTAAAATCTCTGTATCTATAGTAATGTGTAGCTAAGTCTGACACGCCTAACCTAAATCTTGTTGACAGTGAAAGAGAGAGGGAGAGAGAGAGAGAGGGAGAGCTGGTGGTGTAGGAGAGTTGATTAATTAAGGACTCAGTAAGGACTCAACAGTCAAGGCTACATTAAAGTATTCGTGGCCCCCATCATGTTTCCACGAACCAAGTACAACCGAAAGAAAGGCAGTTCTTTTTAACACTGTATCATCAATTTTGAATGAATTCAATGAGCAGTCCTTCACTATTTCTCTCTCTCTCTCTCTCTTTTCTTTTTTGACGAAAGTTCAGTTTTTAGTCTTTCAACTTCTTCTTTTTTTCTTTTTTAAAAAAAATCCTTGTCTGTTTCCTCTTTCCTTTTTGTTTCGTTGTTAAAAAAAAAGAAAAAAAAAAGTGTACTCACTCAACGCACCACAGGGCTGTGCATTAGTAGTTACTGAAGCGTTCTTACCTCCCTTCCTTCCGCCTCTCGCCGTTCACGTCTGTGTGTGTGTACTACTTTCCCCCTTCCACGAACCCCTCTCACCTTTCTGGTTCATTCATATTTTGAACATAGCTCCGAGTGAAGGGGGAGAGAGAGAGAGAGAGAGAGAGAGAGAGAGAGAGAGAGAGAGAGAGAGAGAGATTGAGAGGGAAGAAGAGAGAGAGATTGAGAGAGGGGGAGAGTGACAGAGAGAGGAAGAGAGAGAGAGAGATTGAGAGGGGGGGTAGTGACAAAGAGAGAGAGAGATTGAGAGGGGGGGTAGTGACAGAGGAAGAGAGAGAGAGATTGAGAGGGGGGGGTAGTGACAGAGGAAGAGAGAGAGAGAGATTGAGAGGGGGGGGTAGTGACAGAGGAAGAGAGAGAGAGATTGAGAGGGGGGGTAGTGACAGAGGAAGAGAGAGAGAGATTGAGAGGGGGGATAGTGACAGAGAGAGGAAGAGAGAGAGAGAGAGAGAGATTGAGAGAGGGGGAGAGTGACAGAGAGAGAGGGGGGGAAGAGAGGGAGAAATTGAGAGGGGGGAGAGTGTCAGAGAGAGAGAGAGAGAGAGAGAGAGAGAGAGAGAGGGGGGAGAGTGACTGAGAGAGAGAGAGGAAGAGAGAGAGAGATTGAGAGAGGGGGGGAGTGACAGAGATAGAGAGGAAGAGTGAGAGAGATTGAGAGAGGGAGGGAGTGACAGAGAGAGAAGAAGAGAGAAAGATTGAGAGAAAGGGGGAGAGTGACAGAGAGAGAGAGAGAGAGAGGAAGAGAGAGACTGAGAGAGGGGGAGAGTGACAGAGAGAGAGAGCGGAAGAGAGAGAGAGAGATTGAGAGAGGGATGGGGGAGAGTGACAGAGAGAGGGAGGAAGAAAGAGAGATAGATTGAGAGAGAGGGGGGAGAATGACAGAGAGAGAGAGGAAGAGAGAGAGAGTGAGAGAGGGGGGAGTGAGAGAGAGAGAGAAGAAAAGAGAGAGTGATAGAAAGAGAGAGGGAGATAGATAGATAGATAGATAGAGAGATAGATAGATAGATAGAGAGAGAGAGAGAGAGAGAGAGAGAGAGGCGGACAGACAGACAGACTTACAGAGACAGACAGAAAACCAAAAGCAACGGAAAGAAACACAGACAGACAGACAGAGTATGACTGCCTACACGGCGGGGGGAAATAATAAACAAACGGTCGTAAAAGTAACAAGTTCTCTCTCTCTCTCTCTCTCTCTCTCTCTCTCTCTCTGTGCGTGCGTGCGTGACTGAAACTTGACTAAATGACACAAGGAAACGAATGATGAGCGACCAAAAGCGCTCCGTATTTGTAAAGCGCTAAGAGCTTGGTCTCTGACCGAATGAGAGGCGCTGTATAAGTACTTGTATCATCATCATCATCAGCAGCAACAGCAGCAGCAGCACACAGAGAGAGAGAGAGACAGAGAGAGAGAGAGTGAGAGAGACAGAGAGAGAGAGGGAGGGAAAAACAGGTTGAGACATGCAAATAAACAGAGAAAAGAAACAAGAGACAGAGACAGAGACAGCGACAGTCCCCAGCTCTACCCACACAGCGTTTCCCACTTTTCGCTCTGCCCAAGGCGGCCTGGCAACAAAGTTAAAGAACCCACTGGATCTGTTCTGTCTCTTCGCACCACTGTCCTGCTCATCACTCAAAGTGCTGTGTCTCCATCATGTTTGGTGCTGGTCCTTTTGATCGATTTCCGGCAAAAAAAAAAGAAAAAAAAAAGAGAGCTTAAATAAACCAGACTTTCAATTTCAGTTTCTCAAGGAGGCGTCACTGTCACTGCGTTCGGACAAATCCATATACACTACATCAATTCTGCTTGGCAGATGGCTGACCGGCAGTATAACCCAATGCGCTTTGTCAGGCCTTGAGTACACACACACACACACACACACACACACACACATATTTGTGTGTGTCTGTCAGAGTGGATTTCTTCTGCAGAATTTTGCCATTGGATAACACTTATGTTGCCATGGTTTGTTTTTGTGTGTGTGTGTGTGTGTCAGTGCGCCGAGTGAGTGCTTCACACGGGACTTCGGTTTATCGTCTCACCCGAATGACTGGACGCTCAGTTTGATTTTCCAGTCAAACTTGGGAGACAGGGCTAGAGCGGGAATCGAACCCAGACCCTCACGGACACTGTATTGGCAGGTAAGCGACTTGACGATTTTGCCACCTTCTTCACTTAAAACAAACAAAAAATCCCACAGAGAGAGAGAGAGAGAGAGAGAAAGAGAGAGAGAGAGAGAGAGAGAGAGAGAGAGAGAGAGAGAGTGGGGGATGGGAGGGGATGTGAGGGACACACGTCTCACTCCCTTAAGAATTCAAACAGTAACCACTCAGCCCGATTTGCTGTCTTCCAAGATAAGAGTTCAGATCCTCCTTTGCACCTCTCTCCCCCTGCCCCCACCCAACCAACGCACCTTTGTCATGCACTAGCTGTCAGCAGCATGTCATAAATATCAACACAGTCGATATGTGTCTGTCGCATTTTTTATTCCAAAAACGAAAGTAAACTTATAATGATAAAAAAAAAACCACAACGAACATCATAATATATAGATCTAAATGTTCAGACTCGTTAGCGGCCGCTCTAAAACATCCAAAATGGCCGCTGCGTCAAACGACAAGGGTATCCAACCAACTGCACATCATCTGTGCATCATCATTTTTATTTGTAGGTCTTTGTCCAACATAAAAGAACCCCCCCCCCCCCCCCACACACACCAATTCAATTACTCTCATTCCACTCTCCCTTATCCGCCAAATGGTGGTACTGATATTCCATCACCGGAGTCCTAGAAGGTTTGTCGATCGAATCATTTAGGTTGGCGATGCCGGGTGAAATAAAACAGCTTGTGGTCCGACATGGTCTTTGTGTCTTCTGTGTTGTCCAACCAGCTCATTTTCAAGCAAGCTGTCGCCTGTCTATTCAGACAGGCCATTATGTTTTCTTTCTTTCTTTCTTTCTTTCTTTTTTTTTTTGTTAGTCTGTCGCGGCGATAGGTTTCTTTGATTTATCATCACCATCATAACTATCATTAATATTATTCTTAGCATCAGTAACAACATCGTTATCACCATGTTCACCATCACCATCTAAGCAAAAGAAACAGGGTGGACGCTTTTCCCTCCCACACACACCCGTACACCCATATTGTCAAGTACATCACGGTTAGCTCAACTGGTGAAGCGAGTTCGAGTTCACATTTCAGTCAGACACCCAACGTAAAACTTGTATTGTATTGTATTGTATTGTATTGTATTACTCTTTTTTGTCACAACAGATTTTTCTGTCAAATTCGGGCTGTTCTCCCCAGAGAGAGCGCGTCGCTACACTAAGAGCGCCACCCATTAATAATCTTTTTTCCCTGCCTGCAGTATTAATGTTTTCCTATCGAAGTGGGTTTTTCTACAGAATTTTGCCAGGGACAACCCTTTCGTTTCCGTGGGTTGCATGCTGCACACGGGACCTCGGTTTATCGTCTCATCCGAATGACTAGCGTCCAGACCACCACTCAAAGTCTAGTGGAGGGGAAGAAAATACTGGCAACTGTGCCGGGATTCGAACCAATGCGCTCAGATTCTCTCGCTTCCTTGGCATTTCCACAGCCTGTCTTACAAGCGTGTTGCAGGACAGTCATCTGCTTCTTTATTCAGTAGATTTGGTGTAGCGTATATGGATCTGTCCGCACGCTCTGACACCTGACACTGAAAATGAAACATAATTATGTAAAGTTGCCTGTCTGGAACTGCGCAGAATCAGTTCTATCCGCCACTATCTTGTCTACGGCCGGATGCAACCAAAACACTTGTGCGCGCTTTTGTGCTCTCGAGAATGGATTTTTGTTATTCTGTTTTGGTCGGCCTTCCTAAATACATATTATTCGACAAAGAAACAAAAACACAAAAAGAAAGAAAGAAAGAAAGAAAGAAAGAAACCAACCCCCCCCCCCCCCAAAAAAAAAAACAAAAAACCCCAAAACCCCCCCAAAAAAACCAACCACCAAACGCACACACACACACACCTCGCCGAACTCATTTGCAGGAGCAAAAATCTGACCACGTTTCTCCTCTCCTTCCATCTCTCCACTGGTGGTAGGTTTCCGAACGAACACACTGCAAACTTAGCTAGCTGCTCACTCTGGACATTTTGTGCAGTCACTGTGGATCACTGACAGTATCTTTCTGAACTCCTCCATATCTACACTCCGTATCCCCAGCTCCACGCTCAACCTCACGTCATAAATGAGACTTAGGGACAATGTGTTTAAAAAAAAAAGTTTATTGATAAACATAGAGATAGATAGATAGATAGATAGATAGATGGAGAGAGAGAGAGAGAGAGAGAGAGAGAGAGAGAGAGAGCACGAAAACATATTTTCACTAAAACAGTTTGAATGTTTTCCGATTCGGTATTAGTTGTATTGACGCCTGTGCCACTTGTACACATATTTTTTTCTTCTCATTCATCACATTGTTTCCATTCTGTGAACATGATGTGAATTTTAGATGTATATATATAATAATAATAATAACGATAATGATAATAATAATGATGATGATGATGATAATAAAGCTAAAGAAGAATAATGATAACAGTAATTATCATAATAATGATGATAGCAATGTTGATAATGGATGGGGCGGTCGAACTGAATCCGAAGTGATGGATCCCAGTTTATTTCAAGTCCACTGAAACATGAGCACCATGATCATGGTATTTCTGGCTTTGGGTGCAAAGTTTGGTAATGAAAAAAAAAAAAAAAAAAAAAAAAAAAAAATCGGCAGGACATGGTGCCGTGAGCACAAAACTGTTTATGTTTTTCGAGCCTATACAGACTGTGCACACAGATCGCGTCGATCTCAAGGAAAATCAGTCTACCTTATGTTGATAAAAGTAGGGATCTCTCTCTCTCTCTCTCTCTCTCTCTCTCTCTCTCTCTCACACACACACACACACACGAAATCACACAATCATACAACTATTAATCTGGTGTTGCAATTCATAACTTGGTTTCCTCACTGTGTTTGGTATCAACTGCTTGAGGAGGAAGCGTACACATTACGTTTTGCCACCTATCAACTTTTCTTTTGTTATTCTTCTGTTTTACGTTCCAATTTCTGTGTTATTTTGTGTAAACTGCTGCTAATTTAGTCTGATGGGTTTTTTGGTTGTTGTTGTTGTTGTTGTTGTTGTTGTTGTTATTGTTGTTGCTGATTTTCTTTTTTTTTTTTTTTCCCCAAACACTGTTGTTGTATTTGATTACTGTGATCAATATTGTTATGAAAGAAATCATATCATTCTTCTCGTTCGTTAAACAGAGATGAATGAATCAATGAATTACTCATTTATTTTTGCTTTATAAATTTGCAATCTTCGAATACCATACTTCAATTGATCAAGTCTGAAGACCCAACGGAAACTAGCTAACTCAAAACAAGCCTTGATATTACCACTTTAAAATGACGAGGAGAATTAATGTTCACTCAATTTTAAATTGCTATCAAACTGTCAAAGCGGTTCCTGACCTGGTGGAAATAAAAACAATGATAACTGAAAATTAAAAGTGCCCAATACATAAAGCACTACAAAGCAGTGGGTGAAAACACGTTCAAATAAACAACAATTCTGCCATTTTGAAAACAACAACAACAACAACAAGAGAGGCAAGGCCTTCAAGACTCACTTGTGATACACTTTAAAAAAAATCCAAGCTTTTTATGTATTGAGTATAATTTCAAAATGTAATGTTTAAGATGAGAAAGATCAGTTTAAAGCAAATTAAGTCCCCTAGCATTAATTACAGAGTAATTTCCCTTTTTTACTATCCGCACCAAAACGTTTGCAAAACAAATAAAACTTCCATGCTTAGCAAAAGAATTTCCTGTTTGAACAAAAAATGATAATAATGACTGCTCTTGTTGTTGGGTCAGAATATCAGATCAAAGTGCCAAGTTTAGAGAATACAAAAAATATAAATATAACAGTAAATGCAGTTTGCATATAATTAGGCTTCATTTTTTATTTTTTGTGTGCCCATCCCAGAGGTGCAGTATTGTTTTAAACAAGATGACTGGAAAGAACTGAATTTTTCCTATTTTTATGCCTAATTTGGTGTCAACTGACAAAGTATTTGCAAACAAAATGTCAATGTTAAAGTTTACCACGGACACACAGACACACACACACACACACAGACAGCCAACCGAACACCGGGTTAAAACATAGACTCACTTTGTTTACACAAGTGAGTCAAAAACTTTGCCAAGATGCAAAAGAAATTATGCGGCGTTCATACTGTTATTCCTGAACCCCTGAGAGATTGAAGGTGGAGCCTTTTGTTTCTACTTTTCTCAGGTGCAAAGTCACTGTAGTCCCTTAACCCCCTTTGTTTGAAAACACATGCAAAAGATCCACTTTTCTCTCCTTTGTTCTTATCTCTCTCTCTCAACCCCCTCCCACACACACGCGCGCGCGCAAACACAAAACAATGGATGTGCACTCGAATCATATTCACGGAGGGGGGGAGATCAGTTCGCGAGCGCGAGCTCGCGTGTGTGTGTAGTATGTGCTCTCGTAATTTCCATATACCACATTTCTGGTACTTCCATAATACATCCGCTATTCCCCCTCATTTCCTCTTCCCCCACCCCTATCCCTCCCTTCTGTGCGAAACACACAGTTGAACGGTACCAAGCCAACTCACTTTTGTAGGACTGATACAACTCCATCATGTCCAGAGCGACAGCCGCGGACGGGTGGGTGGCAGCAGCGGCGGCAGCGGCACAGGGGTGGTAGGGGTAGGTGTTGAGACACTGGAAATGACCGTGCCCGGACGGCCCCAGGTCCTCGCCACAGCCCCGGGGGGTGGGCGCCAACATGGCCTCCCAAGGGGGCATGGGGCCCGGGGGCGGGGTGGGGGGGAACTGGTGGTGGGTCCAGGGATGCGGGGGCAGCTGGGAGGACGCCACCCCTCCCTGAAAGCAGGGGGACTCGCTGGACAGAATGGTGGCGGCGTTGGTGTGTTGCCTCACAATGTTCTGACGACAGAATGGTGACGGTGTTGGTGTGTTGCCTCACAATGTTCTGACGACAGAATGGTGACGGCGTTGGTGTGTTGCCTCACACTGTTCTGACGACAGAATGGTGACGGTGTTGGTGTGTTACCTCACACTGTCCTCACGACAGAATGATGACGGTGTTGGTGTGTTGCCTCACAATGTTCTGACGACAGAATGGTGACGGTGTTGGTGTGTTGCCTCACAATGTCCTGACGACAGAATGATGACGGTGTTGGTGTGTTGCCTCACACTGTTCTGACGACAGAATGATGACGGTGTTGGTGTGTTGCCTCACAATGTTCTGACGACAGAATGGTGACGGTGTTGGTGTGTTATCTCACACTGTTCTGACGACAGACTGGTGACGGTGTTGGTGTGTTACCTCACACTGTTCTGACGACAGAATGGTGACGGTGTTGGTGTGTTACCTCACACTGTCCTGACGACAGACTGGTGACGGTGTTGGTGTGTTGCCTCACACTGTTCTGACGACAGAATGGTGACGGTGTTGGTGTGTTACCTCACACTGTTCTGACGACAGAATGGTGACGGTGTTGCGTTGTTATCTCACACTGTTCTGACGACAGAATGGTGACGGTGTTGGTGTGTTACCTCACACTGTTCTGACGACAGAATGGTGACGGTGTTGGTGTGTTACCCCACACTGTTCTGACGACAGAATGGTGACGGTGTTGCGTTGTTATCTCACACTGTTCTGACGACAGACTGGTGACGGTGTTGGTGTGTTACCTCACACTGTCCTGACGACAGAATGATGACGGTGTTGGTGCGTTGCCTCACAATGTCCTGACGACAGAATGGTGACGGTGTTGGTGTGTTGCCTCACAATGTCCTGACGACAGAATGATGACGGTGTTGGTGTGTTGCCTCACAATGTTCTGACGACAGAATGATGACGGTGTTGGTGTGTTGCATCACACTGTTCTGACGACAGAATGGTGACGGTGTTGGTGTGTTGCCTCACAATGTTCTGACGACAGAATGGTGACGGTGTTGGTGTGTTGCCTCACACTGTCCTGACGACAGAATGGTGACGGTGTTGGTGTGTTACCTCACACTGTCCTGACGACAGAATGGTGACGGTGTTGGTGTGTTGCCTCACACTGTTCTGACGACAGAATGGTGACGGTGTTGGTTCGGTTCCTCACACTGTATCAGACAGAAGCTTGGCAGGAGACGGCACAACTGAATGAATGAATGGTCGGGTGTGATGACGGTACTAGTGTGCGTGCGTGCGTGCGTGCGTGCGTGTGTGTGTGTGTGTGTGTGTGTGTGTGTGTGTGTGTGTGTGTGTGGTCGACGCTTCTGGTATCCCCGACAACGTTCACTCTTCCTTTGTTATACAACTGTTATGTGTATGTTGTTGTCAGGTTTTTCTTACACGTCCCTAAACTTGCACATGTGGGCCACATTCTCTGCCGATGTATATTTCCATGACGTTGGTGTCAGATGATTGTCGTTCAGCAACAGATGAATCGGTAAATGTTTAAATTGAACATTCGCACAAGAGCCATGCAGCTGGCAGCCTTCTCTTTACCGAGTACACAAAAGAAGCCGTGACCGATGTGTGAAAAGCATTTTGATTTTGATTTTGCAGTCATTCAAGAAGTCTGGGTACTTTTTGTAAATCCACATTCAAATCTCTTAACAAGCAGAACTAAAATGAGAAGAGATAATCTAATGAATATTTTCCATATATACAAGAAAATTATCAGGTATGTATCGATTTATCATATGTACCTTTGATGATGACTATCAGATATATATATATAAAAAAAAAGTTTCCTGTGGTTTGCTGGTCAAGTGTGAACAAGACGGCAACTGGATCGAAAAAAAACCCAATCCCTTAGAATTAAAGTTAAGAAATGAAGTAAATGAATACCCATTCACGAATCCATTTGAAATAAAGTTACGTAGTTACCACCCCGATGAAAAACAACAAAACCAACAGACATTCTTTAAAAATATTTCTATGCACAAGGGCCTAGTGTCGCTGAAATCCTTGACCTACAATTGTAGAAGTCGACTCTTCTCCTAGGATCCTGTACTTTAATCATTAAAACAAAATCTTTGTCTTGCCTCATAGATAAGTAAAACTCTTCAAGCTTTTCCACACACACACACACACAAGTTTGATCAGTATATATTTTAAATTCCAATGCAAATTCCGCCGTATTTCGTCGAAAACGAACGAGGCTGATAACTTTCTGCTTCGTCGTTCAATCGATCATAAGAGTTATCACCCTGTTTTGTAACTCAAAGCACACGCTGTCAATCGGTGGACGTTCACTGTGACACGCGAACTGCACCAAGTATCGCACTAAAATTACGTGAACACGATTTCTCCTCCAATCTAATTGTTTTAATGTAAAGGTTCTCACAAGAATGTCCGATTAAAAAAAATTGTTTTGCAACACGAAGCAACCACAAGTTTTTAACCTCGTCCTACAAACATCTTCCTTTGTTTTATTTTCTGGGGGTGTGGAAAAGATTTTTTATTTTATTTTTTTATCCCGAAGCTGGACACAAACTAATTCCGTAGCACTTATTTCATGTTTTCAAGTCACAGCGGTATGACTGCATAAGGAAGTCTCAGAGCTCTGTAAACTCAGTGGTCCGTTGCAATGGACTCCTATGGCCTACATTGTCGTGAGCGTGTCACAAGCGACTGTGATGGCAAGCGAGTGTTCCACATGGAGTATTTTGTTGCACTGACTAGGAGCCACGACGTCTGCTGCGTTGTCACCGGGAGCACAAACTATCATCCATCGGCGCCGTCCGCTCTCTCCCTCTCTCCCTCCCCTTGCTCGCGAACCACAGCTCGTGTCGCGTGCACGCACTGTCCCCACCCCCTGTCACTGGTTTCGCCTCGAAGAGGGGGAAGGGAGGGGAAGGAGGTTTTTTTTTTTTTTTTTTTTTGTTTAGTCTTCCTCCCCTCCCCGCCTCCCCCCTAAAAAGGTCATCACGTGACTGCTCAGTCTGTCAATCACCCGGAACGTGCGTCGGTCGATGTGATGTTTTGAGCTGCTGATGCAGAACGAACGTGGACAAAGATCCTTGTAAAAGGACTCGTGGTGTGTGTGTGTGTGTGTGTGTGTGTGTGTGTGTTTCGAGATGTATTTGCTTTGTTTCAATTGTCTGTGCCGAATGACATGCTAAAAACTCAAATGGCATTGTTCGATCCTGACTGAAGCGTTTTTCTTTCAGTCTTTGTGCTTGCATTTTTATTGGGTCACTGTTGTTGCCGTGTGAAAGTGTCAAATGAATGAGAAGTTGAAATGGGTTTGCTATTTTTTGTTTTGTTTAGTTTTACAACACGTAGGGTTTCATAAAAAAAAACACGCAAGCCATGTAATTGCAACACGAAGTGAACACAACTACCAGTTTCTGGGTTGGGTTCTCTTTGCCTCTTTGGTATGTTGCTGTGTGCAAAGACAATGCAGGGAGGACAAAGCAACAATGCTTTAAATAGACCCCTGAATGACCGCGGCCATCTTGGATCTTGCGCATGCGCATCTAACTTTTATTCCAAATTCCAGCATTGCCAAAGGCGATCGACATCAGTGGACGAAAAGCAGCAAACATGTGCTGTTCTCCATTTCTTCAGTTGATAGCCTCCATTGCTACAATCAAACTCTGGCCAATGAAGTGCCATCGTATACACACACATAAAAAGAGCAAAAAAATCGAAAAAAAAAGAAGCCCGCTCTTTCGCACGTTCTGCCTCTCTCGATCGCCTTTGTTGCTCGAAATTTCGGAGAGCCAATCAACTTCGAGAGCGCAGGTCACGTGACGCGCCTCTATAAGTCGTGCAAGCACGGAAGTCTCCAGCGTGTTTTGTGTGTGTGTGTGTGTGTGTGTGTGTGTGTGTGTGTGTCCTTTTGTGATGAGCCAAAATTACTGTTCTTATTTTGTTGTTTAAATTCATATTTATCTCCCTTTTCCTCAGTTTGGATTTCCATCCACGAACTCACTTTAAGATGCCTGATACACATTCCGGGCGTTGACCGGGAACATTAACTCTCTCCATACGAACGGCGAAAGAGACGACGTTAACAGCGTTTCACCCCAATTACCATCATCAAAATATTGCAAGCGGAAGGCTCTTATACTGAAGAGGTGAATGTTGACAAAGAATACCACAATTCTGACGACGGAAGCTAAAGGTTGGGTCGTTCAGACACCCACTGGACATCCGAGGGGTCTGTGTAGAGGAGAAGAGAGGACTGGCGGTATTGAGCGAGTTAATTTGAACCTTGCAGTCCTCTTTTAGACAAGAGTCCAATCCATAACACTGTCAAACTTTTATAATTATCAAGACAGTGTAAGTCATTGGAGAATTATTCTGAATAAGGAAACAGAGTTACATCATGCATGGCACGACAATTATTTATCTAAACTAAGGGTAACGGGTTTCATCATCATGATACGACAATCAGCCCCACCCCCACCCCCCGCACCCCCCGACATCCACCCATCCGTGACCTGCACGCTCACGTAGATTCTCTCGTCCATTCATACACGTACCCAGGCCCCACCCCCACGTAGTGTAGCGTATATGGATTTGTCTGAACGCAGTGACGCCTCCTTGAGCTACTGATACTGGTACTGATAAACGTACACATATACGCAAATCTCCCCTCTTTCTCCTCACTTTTCTTCTGGCTTTTTTTTCTCCTTCAGTTAACCAAGCAGGGGTGGGGGGTGGGGCGTAATTCCAGAGATCAGATCCGTTAAGATGGACAGAGACAATACCCGGGACTCGATCTCACAACTGTCTGAATGGAAACAAGCCGCTCAAGCAAATGAAAAAAACAACAAAAAACGCAGACATTGATATGTGTCTATACGATATGCAGAATAAAGAAACGAAAATGAACTACAATGATACAACTAATTGACGACGTGGAAACTTGTGTTGACTGTTCTATAAAGCTACTAACACACAGACACAGACACAGACACACACAGACACACAGACACACACACACACACACACACACACACACAGAGTCACAAGTCGCGTTAATAACAGAAGAATCAATGGAAAACACGGATCATCAATAAGAAGAAAGCACCGACGGTTTGGGTCTTGAATGTGTCTATCAGTTCGGTATTTCTTAACCTCCGTTTCAAACTACTGAAAGAAATTGCACATGAATGAATTGCTGTAAGAGGACATTCTACGTACAATAAATGTGGTGTTTGAAGAAGAAGAAGAAGAGGAGGAAGAAGAATGAGGAAAAAGAACGAAAGAACTGGAGGTAATAATGAAATATTTTTTTTTCTAAATCATAAAAAGAAGGGTGAAAAAAAAACAACCACGAATAGTTTCGGCGGGGAGACACTCGAACACAGACGTCACCGTTTCCGCTATCTCCCCCCCCCCCCTCTCTCTCTTCCCCCCCTCCCACCCCCTTCCTTTAAACACCACCACCACCACTGAACAACGTAATAGCAGGGTGGATCTTATCTGTGTTTCTGCCTTTTTTTTGAATGCACACTGATCCCTACCTATCCTTTCTACTGCTTCTCCCACCACCCCGACCCTTTTCTCCTCTATTCTGGAGTGTTATGTCGTGTCATTGAAAGTGTTAAGGTAAAATGTGAAAAATGTATATTATTGTCTTTGACTTTTGTTTCTCGTATATCAGCATTTCTTCTCTCTCTTTTTTTTCTCAGTCATGATATATATATATATATATATATATTTTTTTTTTATAACATGCGATTTTGTTTTCGAAATGTTACTTTGTCAATCCATATGTGTGTGTGTATACGCGCACGTGTGTGTGTGTGTGTGTGTGTGTGTGTGTGTGTGTGTGTGTGTGTGTGTGTGGTACAATGCGTATGTTTACCTATGCATACGCGTACGCGCTTTTGCGTGTCTGTGTACGTGAGCAAGCTCGCGTGTATCCTCTGTGTGTGTGTGTGTGCTTTTGTTCGTTTGAATTAATATGCCGATCTCATCCGCTTATCATACATACTCGCATCCTGGTTTCATTTTGCGGTATACATATTCAGGCGGCTCAAACCTTCACCGCGCGCGCGTTAATGTGTGTGTGTGTGTGTGTGTGTGTGTGTGTGTGTGTGTGTGTGTGTGTGTGTGTGTGTGTGTGTGTGTTCACTTTTGTTCTTTTCAGTTTGTATGCCTATATCATCTGCTGTATCACACACAAAGCCAAATAGGCATCCTGATTTTTTATTGTACGGTGTAGATGATAGACAGGCAGCTCAACCCTTCCCCAACCTCCTTTTGCATGTACCGTGCTTTTGTCCTCAAGATTGTTTGGCCTTTTTTTTTTCTTCTTCTCTACGTATCAATATACCAATTGTTTATTCATCCATCTGTGTATTCACAATTCATTCGTTTGTTTGTCCACCTACTAATGTGCGAATTTTTGTGTTTTGACCGAACTCTTTCGAGTGCGTTTTCTGTTTTCGGACGTGATCTCTCCCTGTCTCTTTTTGTCTCTCTGTACACACACACACACACACACACACACACACACACACACACACACACACACATACACACACACACACACACACACACACACACACACACACTCACACTCACATACACACACACACACTCACACACACACACACACTCACACACACACACACACACACACACACACACACACACACACACTCACACTCACATACACACACACACACTCACACACACACACACACACACACTCACACACACATGCACACACACACACACACACACATATATATATATATATATATGTATGATATATATATATATATATATATATATATATATATATATATATATACGCATGGATATATATGTAATGAATCAACAGTTTTATGGAGTTCAGTAATGACAAAAAGATTGATGCGAATTTTTTTTTTCTTTAAGTGCGATGTTTGGAGTGGGAACATCGCATTAGGCTTTTTTCGGGTCTATTGAATTCGATCTCAAACGATAGGATCTATTGACGTTCC
>NC_134893.1:52476924-52491924 GCF_041734735.1 Babylonia areolata | reverse complement strand
TAGCCGAGTGGTTAAAGCGTTGGAGTGTCCCGGGTTCGAATCTCGGTAACGGAGCCTGGTGGGTAAGGGGTGGAGATTTTTTCCGATCTCCCAAGTTAACTTAATTATGTGTAGACTTGCTAGTGCCTGAACCCCCTTCGTGCGTGTACGCACGCAGAAGATCAGATACGCACGTCATAGATCCTGTAATTCATGCCAGCGGTCGGTGGGTTATGGAATCAAGAACATACCCAGCATGCACATCCCCGAAAACGGAGTATGGCTGCCTACATGGCGGGGTAAAAACGGGCACACACGTAACAGCCCACTCGTGTGCATACGAGTGAATGTGGGAGTTGCAACCACGGACGTATATAGAACTATTATAAGTCCGTAGTTGCAGCCCAGGGTGTTTAGGAAAAAAAAAATGAAAAAGAAAAAAAAAGAAGTGAAATTTCAAAAATCAGAAAAATGTGCAGGAAATGGTAATTTCGGAATCGCTGCTAAAATGCGGAAAATTTCCTAAAAATGAGGACTGGTTGGCAGCTATGCCGGAACGTTCTATGCCAACCAGGTTGCTCCGACTTTCCTTTTCATCTCCAGTTCTAAAAGGAATAGATTCACATCCGTGAAAAAACAAAACAAAACAAAACAAACAAAAAAAACAACCAAACAAACGTCTGCGATGTTGTTGTCACAGATGTCACACTGGGATCGATTTTATGTGTAGTAGTGAAAGTCTGCTTTTATTCGTTTCCGCTTTCAATGCTTTTCATTTTTGTTTTTATATGCCACCCCCCGGAACCTCCACAGCCCCACTCCTCACCACCCTAGGCCCTATCCCCGCCTCCACCCCCCTCCGCCCTCCCCTCCCCTCCCCCCCGCCCTCTCCCCTTCTGCTCACTCTACCACCACCCCGCATACAATTAATTAACCCGTTGACTCTCAGTACCCCGCGTCAATGGATAGCCGTTATAGTGATACTGGTCAGTGCTTCCCCAGAAAGTTCATTAAATTTCAAATTGCAATTCAATCAATCAATTCAAAAGGAAATGAACAAACAATTAGGCATGGAGAGTATCAGTATCAGTATCAGTAGCTCAAGGAGGCGTCACTGCGTTCGGACAAATCCATATACGCTACACCACATCTGTAAAGCAGATGCCTGACCAGCAGCGTAACCCAACGCGCTTAGCCAGGCCTTGATTAAAAAAAAGAAATAAGTAAATAAATAAATAAATAATAGATAAATACATAAAAAAAACCTACTACTACTACTAATAATGATATTTATAAGACGCAAAAACTAGGCATGGAGATGAAATGATTAACAAGTAGTAAAGAGTGGTGACTCTCTCCATTCACAAGGTACACAACTTTCAAATCAGTGCTGCTTACGCTACCGATTCAGCTAGCACACAGGTAAATAAAAGGTACATTGGAACAAACGCAGACACTTCCTCAAAAAAGGAAGCGCCGGGCCTGTCCTTATACCGATCATCTGACATGTGCACACAGCAGCAAAGACAGAAGAAATGTGCAAACACAAATAAGCTTTTATTCAAGACTGGCATAGCCTCAAGAGGCCCGGCGCTTCCTTTTTTGAGTTTGTTCTAATGTACCTTTTATTTACCCGTTGTTTGAGTGTCATGAGTGACTGTGCCATGACGTTCATAATTTGAACTTCCAGATAGTTTTCAAATGCTGCCCACTACTATCATTAATTGGTGTGTGTGTGTGTGTGTGTGTGTGTGTGTGTGTGTGTGTGTGTGTGTGTGTGTTTGTGAGTGTGTGATGGAGAGGGTTCGATTATTTTTGTCTTACACACACACACACACACACACACCATTTTAATTTCGTTCAATAACCACATACTCATTTGATCATACGAGTTCAAATAAAACGCTGCAATCGCTGAATCACCATCTGTGCTTTCGTGAATCTCAAACAAAGCCCATTACATAATTTGTTCAACAGAAACGGGCTGAATAGCAGACGAAGCTGGGACGATTGACAGAACTGCGCCCGAAGGAAATGGAGAAAACTGGTATCAAATTCGTATCATTCAGCTTCATATCCCCCCTCCCTCACCGTTTCAACGAGGATTTCACTTACCATGACTGCGCTAACTTGAACAAAGCTTGTTCTAAAACAGCGGGGGGAAAAAAAACCCGAAAAAGAAGCAGGGAGAAAAAAAAAAGCCACAACAAAAACCACAACAGCACCTAAAGAAAGGAAAACACCGAATGTCGATCCCAGAAATATTGTCGCGGCCAGTATCACCAATCCTGGTCACACATGTTACTGAATAGCTGGAGAACAAAAGGCTCGGACCGAACGGGGGAATATTATGTGAATTAAAAAACACATACAGAAGGAACAGAGACAGCCGACACTTGGGACACCCACCCCCACCTCCCTCACCACCACCACCACCAAAAAACCAAAAAAAACCCAGCAACAAAGCATAACAAAAAGACCCCCCCAAAAAAACAAAACAAAACAAAACAAAAAAACAACAAAAAAACAATAACAACAAAAAAGACACACACACGCACACACACACACACACACAAACACACACATAAAAATATACACACACAACAACAACAACGACAAAAACAACAACAACAACGAACTCTTTCTCTGCAGACTTTTTTTTTTTCTTAAACAATCCTCCCAATAAAACAAAAGCAAAACAAAACAAAACAAAACACGGATAGTGAAAGCAGAAGAAAGGACGTACGAATAGGACATCATCCAACTGTTGCTAACCACGCAAGAGTTCACTGTGGAGGGGGGTTCAAACCAGAATGCTGTTGCCATCATCAAACACACACACACACACACACACACACAGCATCGTGTTCCCCTGGTGACAGCTTACCCTGCACATGTACACAGCCCCAAGGAGGGTGGTGGAGAGGTGTGGGGCAGTTTCGGGCAAACAAACAAACAACATAAAAAAACCCCCAACAACCCCCCCCCCGCCCCCCAAAAAAAAGTGCTGCAGCTGATTGTTTACTGACTGCATGTTCTGAAGAATTGACATGTTCAACATGTGTGTGTGTGTGTGTGTGTGTGTGTGTGTGTGTGTGTTCGTGCGGACACGTGCATTGCATCTGCAATCAGCTCATGCTGCTTGCGGTGAATGAACTGCCCTTGAGGCGGTCGTGAACAGCCTTCTCGAGGCACGTGCTGCCAGTCTTTCTGGCCGCGCGGTCACGGGATGCTGTGTTTGTTTCTTTCCCTTTAGTTTTCTGCGCAAGTGCAGAGAAGCAGTTGCATGCATTGCATTTCCGGTGCAGCTCCTTTGACCACGTGTTTCCCCGCTCTCTCCACCCCACCACCACCACCACCACCCCTACCCCTCACAACACTCCACAGTGCAGCAGTGTGGGGTCTTTCTTTGTGTAGTTATTTGTTAAAGCAAAAAAAAAATTAAATAATTATTTGCTTGCAATCTTTACCCAGTCTTTGTGCATGTTCATTTTACTGGGAAGGGAGTGAGTGAAGAAAAAAATGAGAGAGAGTGAGTGAGAGAGAGAGATGGAGCATTCAGTTTTGGTGTACACACAGCTGTCTCCAAATTGAAATAATGTAAAAGCCACAAATGCATGTTGCATGTTGTGTCCGGTTTTTTTTTTTCTTCTCCCTCTTCTTCTCGGGTTCTTTATCACAATTCTAGTTCGATTTGGTTAACCGCAATTTCGTGGTATTGATCAAAACCACCAGATATAAATGTATTTCTTAAGTATCGTCAGTATACATGAAAATTGTCAAATTTGATGTTGTACAACCCCCCCCCCCCACCCCCCCCCCCCCCCAGTGCAGGGTCTCCTCTGATGTGTGGCCTCCTGGCGACCTAACATCGATGGTTCCCTGTGGACTGCCGACGCTAGAACTGCAGCGGACGAACCCGGGTGTGGCCGTGTATGGGGGAATCTAAATGAGTGGCGTGGGAGTAATGCCACTGAAACGGTGCAGATGATGGGGCAGCAAAAAAACAAAAACAAAACAAAAAAACAACAAAAAACAAAACAACCAACACAGCAACAACAAACAACAACAAATAAATAAAATAAAAAGTAGAAGAAGAACAACAAATAGTATACCATAATTAGTTTTGATTAATAACTATCTTTACTAAAAGTCAGTTCTCACTGGTCTTGTTTGGCCGAACGTCAGATTTCAACAGTCCTGTCTGAAGCGAACGTCAGATTTCAACAGTCTTGTCTGAAGCGAACGACGTCAGATTTCAACAGTCCTGTCTGAAGCGAACGTCAGATTTCAACAGTCCTGTCTGAAGCGAACGACGTCAGATTTCAACAGTCCTGTCTGAAGCGAACGTCAGATTTCAACAGTCCTGTCTGAAGCGAACGTCAGAGTTCAACAGTCCTGTCTGAAGCGAACGTCAGATTTCAACAGTCCTGTCTGAAGCGAACGTCAGATTTCAACAGTCCTACCTGAACCGAACGTCAGATTTCAACAGTCCTGTCTGAAGCGAAAGTAAGATTTCAACAGTCCCATCTTTAACAGAACGCCGCCTGGTTTTCAACAATGTCTGCCTTTCGTTAAGATTAGTGTTCACCCGTGCTTTTTCTACCATCAAATTTCAATGGCTCGGGCTTCAATGAAGGACACTTTTCCGTATGTTCCAGTCTTTATTGTGTGGACGTCAGCCTTCAATGGTCCAGTGAGAATGGACACACAAAGAATACAGCACAGCTCAAGAGTGAAAGTGGGAACAAGGTGGTGCAAAGAGTAATTGGAAATGACTCCCAGGACAAAGTGGTCATTGTGGGCAGTCATGTTTTAAAAAGATTTTCGCTATTGATAAAAAACAAACAAACAACAACAAAAACACAAAGAAACAACAACAAAACAATAGCAGTTCACTTTCAGAACCATCATAGCATTATGTAATCATAATTCTTCACACAACACAACACATACCATCACGAATATTCAATGCGTTCATTTGTAGTAGGCACAATTCAAACTTATCTGCAAAGTCAAACTTATTTACATATCATGAATAAACATATGGGTTTCTAGGGTCGTTAGTAATACGTCATTTGCATGGAATTAAGGTATCTTTTCTTCTTTTTCTTCTGACAACATATTTTTAACTCTCTCCATACGAATGGCGAAAGAGACGACGTTAACAGCGTTTCACCCCAATTACCATCATCAAAATATTGCAAGCGGAAGGCTCTTATACTGAAGAGGTGAATGTTGACAAAGAATACTACAATTCTGACGACGGAAGTTAAAGGTTGGGTCATTCAGACACCCACTGGACATCCGAGGGGTCTGTGTAGAGGAGAAGAGAGGACTGGCCGTACTGAGTGAGTTAAAGCCTTTTCTTCCATTAGAAGTACTCTAAGGTTGCCTAGCTTTTGTTTACCCAACACTTATAGACACCATTAACTCACTCAGTACGGCCAGTCCTCTCTTCTCCTCTACACAGGCCACTGAGATGTCCAGTGGGTGTCCGAATGACCCAACCTTTAGCTTCCGTCGTCAGAACTGTGGTATTCTTTGTCAGCATTCACCTCTTCAGTATATAAGAGCCTTCCGCTTGCAATATTTTGATGGTGGTAATTGGGGTGAAACGCTGTTAACGTCTTCTCTTTCGCCGTTCGTATGGAGAGAGTTAAATGACTGGTGTCTCTGGATCACTTGCGACAGAAGAGTTCCATAGCCACTGTTGAGACGGTTAACTTTTGAGTCTACATGGGACGGAAGTGCATTGAGACGGTTAACTTTTGAGTCTACATGGGACGGAAGTGCAGTAATATCAGGGATACAATTGGTTCTCTTTCGGAGATTATTAAAAACAACAACAACAACAACAACAAATAATCGTCCTCTGTTGCTGTGTCTGAAAGGTATATTTCCTTCTTTAACCCCCCCTTCCTTTATAGAAGAAACAACAACAACGTATATCATCATTATTCACCATTCATCTTTGCAATGTCATAGATATTAATTTCAGTAACGTAAGAGATCCGTTGGAGCAGTAGAAGGGAGTTGTGTGTGTGTGTGTGTGTGTGTGTGTGTGTGCATGCGCGCGCGCGCGTGTGTGTGTGTGTGTGTGAGCGCGCGCTCGCACGCGCGCTCGCATGTGTGTGTGTGTGTGCGTGGGTGGGTGGGGGGTAGGATGAGGAAAGGGTAGTGGAGGGGGAGGATATGGGTGAGATAGCAGAACAGCTGTGTCACATCGTCGGTCGAGGACCCCCCCGCTCCCGCCAACCCCCCCCCCCCCCCCCCCCCGACACACTCATCCAAACCCCCTGCAGAGTTCAACCTGTGACCAATCATTATGTTCATGCCTGACTGAACAGTCCTCTTTATTATTTCCATGAAGATAATAGGCCTTGCTTCAGTGTGCAGAGAATCGATGTATACACACACACACACACACACACACACACACACACACACACACACATATATATATATATATATATATATATATATATATATGTGTGTGTGTGTGTGGGGGGGGGGGTCTGTGGGTGGGTGTCTGTGGGTGCCTCTGTGTGCAATTTCACTCACAACACGGGAACAAAAGATGATTGTTAAAGATATTTTCACAAGCGAGTGTTTATTTTATGCACGCTCTCTCTCTCTCTCTCTCTCTCTCTCTCTCTCTCTCTTTCTCTCTGTCACATACACACACACACACACACACGGCAAAAACCAACCAGCAAGGGGACAGCATTCATGATAAACCAAGCGAACAGAATCGATGCATCTGCAAATAAATGAATTACATCGCTGAATGTTTTTTTCTTGGGTGGGTACCTGCACAATATGTACACCCCATCTGTTTCCACGCTGTTTCTGATGCGAGTATCACTTTCCGCTGTGATGTTAGTCTTGTGTTGGTAATTTACTCTTCGTAAAAAAAACACTGTACGCACTGAACTTAGATGGGTTTAAAAAAAAATTAAATGAGTACTATATCAGGTGTATCTTCGTGCATTTGTGCAGGTTATCTTTCAGCAAGTAAAAAACAACAACAACCCAAAAACAAAACAACAACCCAATAAAACAACAACAACCAAACCAAACACAAAACAAAATGGTATGCATGAACACCGGTTTCTGTGGTGATTTTATGGACCTTTTCCAACACCGATACTCTCCCCTCCCCAAAGAAACAAAAACAAAGAACAACTAAAGAAACAAGAAGAAAAAAACAACAACAACCAAAAAAAAAAAAAAAAAAAGAAGAAGCAGAAACGCACTTCTTCCTTCTCTCTGTGTGTGTATGTGTGTAACACATGTTATTCAATTATTTCTGCATTTATTCAAATCCTTTAAACCTTTGTTCACTTCATTTTGTCTTTGAACATAATTATAAAAAAAAAAGTAGCCACTGTTTGAAAGTTTAAGTGTACATGTTAAGCGATAACACACACACACACACTCACTACTACTACTATTAAAAAAGTTATATTCAAATATCCGAAAAGTTGACGGGTTTGTTTGCCTGCCCCGTTCTTTGAAACACTAATGTTGTTCTGTATCAATTTTGTCAACCGGTGGTGGAGAGTATCTCCTCGGAGATCAAAGTGACGCCCACAAAAATAACACACCCCTTTTCCCTCTATCAGTTGTCGTGGTGACAGCCTTCAGACAGCTTTATATGTGACGTCAGTGGGTACGCTGTCTTTTTCTTCGTCATTGTTTTGGTTTGAGGTGCGTAAATCAGATTAAGATATGATTTTTTAAAAGTTGTTCATGAAAGGAGCTTTGATATTGACATGCAACAAAACAGGTGTTTATGAAAGTACAATGGTGTTCATATGTCCCCTCCAAAGTGGTCGGGTTTTCAAAACATGCAGGAAATGTTGACATCAAAAATAGGGTCAGAAACGAAAGTGGGGCGCACGGACTTTTTTTAAAAATATTTTTTTTAATTGTTTCCCAACATAATCTAGTATCTATTCCAGCAAAAAAATATTTTTTTTATAGCAGTTAGTTCATATTTCGGCCCCTTTTTTTCACGTAAAATGACTGGACTATAGTGGTCGGCGAGGTTTTATGCACCATAATTCAAACTGATTTGCGTCAGTTCTCCTTTCCTGACAGTGACTGGTTTATCGCGTCGCTGGGCTGACCATGCTGTACGCTTAAAAAAAAAAAAAAAAAAAAAAAAAATTACCTCCCTTGCTTCATTTTGGATTCTACAAAGCTTGAAGTGTAAAGATTAGTTACGATTAGATTTCCCCTTTTTTTTTCTTTTTTAAAATTTTATTTTAAACTATATATTTCGTCGGCAGTATACTTTCCTATCTTTGACCAATCTTCATGGGCCGCTTTGGGGAGTCTGTGGACAGTGGCCTTTCTCACGCTGAGAGTGAGTGAGACCACCACAAAACTGTCAGTTTCAGTTTCAGTTTCAGTAGCTCAAGGAGGCGTCACTGCATTCGGACAAATCCATATACGCTACACCACATCTGCCAAGCAGATCCCTGACCAGCAGCAAAGGTTGCCAACAGCACCCGGTGTTCCCAGGCGGTCACCCATCCAAGTACTAACCGGGCCCGTCGTTGCTTAACTTCGGTGATCGGACGAGAACCGGCGTTTTCCACGTGGTATGGCCGTTGGCGAAACTGTCAAATTATGTGGCGTCTCTTGGTCATTTACATCAGTCGGGGGATAATAGGTTCCATTATAGTCATATCTGAGGAATTCTCAAATGATATAAAACTACCGTCATATCAGTGACACTTCCATTCAGAAATATATCAGATAGCCCTACTTATTTGACTTCAAAACGGCTTAAACTCTTCTCTTACTCACACACACACACATTGTAACTGATGAGGATGAACAGAAAAAGATCAACAACAGTTATTCTAAAATTCTTTGTTTACATGTGCAACATAGTGATGCTTCTTTTGGTAGTGTACGGACTGATGTTGTCAGTTTCTTTGTTTACATGTGCAACATAGTGATGCTACTTTTGGTAGTGTACGGACTGATGTTGTCAGTTTCTTTGTTTACATGTGCAACATAGTGATGCTTCTTTTGGTAGTGTACGGACTCGGGTCGTCAGTTTAAATTAATTTTTTGTTTATTTGCAACCTCTACTGGAAAATAAAACCCAGCCCCCCCCCCCACCTTCCCTCCTAAAAGAAAACGGCTTTTGCTGGAACGTGAAATCGCAAAGAACTTGTATTCATGAGTGTGTTCGCACCGATAAGTATTGTCACTCTTCCTCTCTCTCTCTCCGGGTGTGTGTGTGTGTGTGTGTGTGTGTGTGTGTGTGTGTGTGCGTTTCTCCCTATCTGCATGTTACGAGTTTGTGAAGATGGCATGCTCAACAAGAACTAGCACAGCCATATGCACCCATGCAGTCAGTCACTGTCATCAGCCATGGATACGGCAAACTCACAAAGGACCCGGCAAAAAGACAGAAAAAAACACACCAAGTGATAGGCCGGGAAAATGTGACAGTGTCAGAAGGTGGATGGGGGAAGGTTCAGGTCTCCTCGACTGCGGAAAAGAGTCTCCACTACCACCAACATAAGAGGGGAGAGGGGGTGGAAGGGACCGTGCTGCCGAAAGTTCAGTTTTTTCAAGAAGAGACAGGCCGCCGTAAGCCACGCCCATCACTGTGCATTCTCCCCGCCTCCTCACTGCAGCAAGCCCTGCCTCCTCGTGGGGGGGCGGGGGGGGGGGGGGGGGGGGGGAGGGGGGCGTGTCTCCGTCTCGATACGCCCAGCAGCGCCACACCAGTGACTGAGGCCAACAACTCCCCCCCCCCCCCCCCCAAACACACACACCACTCCCCTTCCCTGCACACGTCGCTCTCAGTGCACGGTGGAGGTGGCGTTATCAATATTACACGAACAACATCTGTTTTTTTTTTTTTTTTTTTTTTTTTTTTTTTTTTTTTTTTTACTGACAATTCTGTTGCCAGGGATTAGTGCAACACTGCTGGTGCAACAGTTCCGTGTTCGTGATTCAGTCCACAAATCGCCCAATTCTGACAAGGGTAACCTAGCTGGATCGTACTGTTCTTTTATCTGCTCTTTTTGTGTGCTGCGTGTACACGTGAACTGACAACTACCACCTCAGTGGCACGACTGACCGTGCGAGACAAACGGAAGCGTATAAACATAAAGTGGGGACCACCTTGTTCAGTGATAGGAAGTGGAACGCACAGACAGACAGACAGCAACACAAAATGATACGAGGTAGCGACGCGTTTTGACCTCGGGGGTGGAGGGGGTGGGTATCCTTTAAAGGCAGGCGGAAATAAAACCAGCAGTTAAAGAAGTTGTCTACAGTAGTCTACAGACACAGTCATCAGTTCAAAGCTTTGTACATGTTATGGTTTCAGTAGTGCCGGCTGTGGAAGTAGCCCCCAGCGTCGGAAATGACTTGTAACTCAGTTCACTACAACAACAACTACTACTACCACCAGTACAATGAGATAACGCTTTCAAGTTCATAACTCCCAAATAGCTTTACAATAACACGTAAGTCAGACACAAAGCACATAAACACACACACACACACACACACACACACACACACACACACACACACACACACACACACATATACAAACAAGATTGGGAAAATTTGTTCATGAATGCTGCTGCAATTTACTGCATTAACTGATTGATTAATTGTGTTTTTTTCATTCGTTCATTCATTTACCATTGCACTTGTGTCTTATAAACCTTACGGTTTCATGACAATAAAATCTATTCTATTCATTCTATTCTATTCTATTCACACACACACAGACTGACATGCACAAACGCACACACTGAGTACCGCCGCACGCGCTGACACACACAAAAACACGGCGTGAACGAAAAAAGAAAAATTGTTGTGGATCCACAGAATACGGAATAGTGTGCCTCAACCATGCAGAGACTGTTTGATAAGGAAGGCGTTTAATGTCCATGTGTGTTGGGACCCGTACATGTAGTGTGTATACATATGTATGTGTACATAACTACATGCATGTATATGAATGTGTATTGTGTGTGCGTGTGTTTATGTAAGTTTGTGCCTGCCTATGTGTGCGTATGTGTTAGGGTAGCTGTTAGATACACACATGTATGTTAAAATGTATGTATGCAGTGTGTGTGTGTGTGTGGTCACATTTTGGTGTGTGTATGTAACATAGATATAATGTTTATGTTAACAAAAGCGTTTTTGTAAAGCACCTAGAGCAGATTTCTGGATAGTGTGCTATATAAGTATCCATTATTATTATTATTAGTTCCTGTTCCTGTTCACAATCAGTAAGCCCATGAATGAGATGAGCAGCGCTAAAGTACAGTCCTTGGTGTTTCTGACACTCCATACTCGCAGTAAACTGTTCTTATTTCGGTTCTAATTTTTATCTCCTGGCCTCATTGTTTGTTTACTTCCAGGTGAAAAACCACCGAGGCAACCATGTGTTTGTTCTGTATTGTCCATGTGTTCTGTGTGGCTTGTTCAGGATTAAAAAGGCTATGCCAGTCTTGAATAAAAAGCTAATTTGTGTTTGCACATTTCTTCTGTCTTTGCTGCTGTGTGCACATGTCAGATGATCGGTATAAGGACAGGCCCGGCGCTTCCTTTTTTTGAGGAAGTGTCTGGGTTTGTTCCAATGTACCTTTTATTTACCTGTGTGCTAGCTGAATCGGTAGCGTAAGCAGCACTGAATTGAAGTTGTGTATGTACCTTGTGAATGAAGAGAGTTACCACTCTTTACTATTTGTTCTTATTTCACAATGAAAAGGGTGAGGAGAGTTGAAGAAGGGGGATCAGATACAAATGGAGAAAGTCTATAAAAGTATATAGAAAGTCTTGTAAAAATTGAAGTTTGTGAAACAAGAGTCATTTCTCATACTCAAAAGCGCCCAACATTTCAAACTCACAGTTTTTTTTAAATAGTTTTTTTCTTCTTCAGGGGTTGTGTCAGACAGCAAGGCAACACCTGTGTGTCCTTGTGGGACAACAAACTGACAACATCTTTATTATTATTATTATTATTTTATTTCGTTTTATTTTATTTTATTTTTAGTGACAGCGTGCTGAGAAATAAAACAAGAAGAAGAAACCACAATTAATCAATTGTTTATTTGGTGTTTTATTCTTCACAGTTACTGACACGTATCACGGTTTCACGTAATGCTAATCAAAATTCTGAAACGTGTGATTAAGATAACAAACAAAACAAAAAACAAAACAAAACAAAAAAACAGAAACAAAACACAAAACAAAAACAAAAACAAACAAACAACAACAACAACAAAAAACACCAAAAAACCACTCACACACACACATACACACACACACACACCACCACCACCACCATCCACAGATTGAAAAGTGAACACACACGCCTGGACTGCTTTGTTTATTGATTTAGTTTAAATGTGTGTGTGTGTGTGTGTGTGTGTGTGTGTGTGTGTGTGAGTAATCAGTTGTACCGACATGGGGATTCATCGACAACCATGCAGTTTCATTTATCGACTTTGCAGTGACTCACACCAGCCACAAAACGAGAAGAGGCATTAATTTGTAACTTTGATTCATGACTAATTTCCGAAAGTTTTTTTTTTTTTAAATCCAGTTTCGCTCTCACGGATTTTCTTTCTGGTGAAGAAATTAGACATAGGCCCCTTCTGTTATAATATTTATTGAATGTTTTGTCTGCCTCCTCTATTGGTCAGTTTAATCTGTTATAATATTTATTGAATGTTTTTCTGCCTCCTCTATTGGTCTAGACTGACCCGCTGGTAGAATTAAAACAATGTGCTGAGCAGTTGACCTTTTCAAACAAGTCAAATAAAAACAAGCAAACAAAACAACAGCGACAACAACAAATACAACCCCCCCCCCACCCCGCCCCAAAAAAACACAACAACAACAAAAAAACAAAAACAAAAAACAACAACAACAACAAAAAAACCCAAACAAACAAACACAAAAACACACACACACACACACACACACACAAACAAAAACAACAACAACAACTAACAAACAAAAATAAACCCAAACAGAATCAGCAAAAAACAAACAAAACGAAAACAAACAAACAACAACCAACAACAATTTATTTATTTATTTATTTATTTATTTATGCAAGCTTATCTATTATTTATTCCCCCGTTTTTTTTTGTTTTTTTTTTTTTTTTTCTCAAGGCCTCACTAAGCGCGTTGGGTTACGCTGCTGGTCAGGCATCTGCTTGGCAGATGTGGTGTAGCGTATATGGCTTTGTCCGAACGCAGTGACGCCTCCTTGAGCTACTGAAACTGAAACCCAACAACAACACAACATATTCTGATTCCTTACGAACAGAAGCGAAGGGACACAGTACTCTACTGCAAAAAGATACTGGTTTTCAGTACGCACATGTAATTTGTTTGTATATCCATACAATTATTATGGTATTGATTCTATTTATATACATGTATTATGTATATGTATATCCATAATTACAGTTATGATATCTATTCTATGTGTTACAGATATAATCCAAATAGTTATGATATTGATTCTTTGTATATACATGTGTTATATATACAGATATATCCATAATTACAGTTATGATATCTGTTCTATATGCTATAGTTATAATCCAAATAGTTATGATATTGATTCTTTGTACATACATGTATTATATGTACGGATATTCGCTTGGTCAGGTCTCCGCACTCAGCTCTTTCAAGTCTGGCCTTAAAATCCACCTCTTCCCAGGATAGCCTTCATTCCTTGCCTTTTTCTTGTCTTCAGTTTCTCCAGTTTTTAGAGTTATGCAAGCGTGTGAATGACTGGTGCGAAAGGGCTTTGATTTGTCTCTGCACAAGATTCAACGCTATATGAATATCATTGTTGTTGTTATTATTATTACTATTATTATCATGATTATTAGATGTGTATATCCATATAGTTATCATGATATTTATTCTATGCATATACATGTAATATAATTATGTGTATAACCAATAGTTAACACGATATTGATTCTGTTTTTGATGTCGTTGACAAGCGGACAGCCAACTCTCTCCTTTGTTGAAGACAAGAAATGGCAGTTCTCTCCCTTGTATCTTTCCACGAACCAACTCTCTCTCTCTCTCTCACTCTGTGTGTGTGTGTGTGTGTGTGTGTGTGTGTGTGTGTGTGTGTTTGTTGCGTGTGTGTGTGCGTGCGCGCGCGTCAGTGTGTGTGTGTGTGTGTGTGTGTGTGTGTGCGTGTGTGTATGCGTGTGTGTGTGTGCTGATCCGTTGTACAAGTGAGAAAAAAACAACAACACGTAAGTACGATCAGGATCGCGAGTGTCACAATGCAGGCAAGCAGACCATAATTGTGGACTATGCGTGCATGCATCTTTGACACATAAAACAGAGAGAGAGAGAGAGAGACAGAGACAGACAGACAGACAGACAGAGACAGAGACTGACAGAGAGATAAACAGCAATCAACGGTAACTGATTTCATCGATTCGAAGTTTCCCTGCCTGCAATTCCTTAATCAATCAGCGAATCAACCCCTCAGTCATTTGTCTCCAGCATGGAGGACGCCAGAACCGGTTTCGTGCAGTGTACTGAATTTAAGCCGTGATGAGTGAAATAAATGTGGCTGGGCATTAGCGTTCAGTGAGAAACGCTGAGACCCACTTACGGACACATACATCGAATCAGACAGAGCGAATCCTATCTTACCCCCCGGTAACAAAGGTTATATTAAAAATTAAAAAAATAAAAATAAAAAAAAAAAAGAAGAAGAAGAAGAAGAAGAAAAAAAAACAAGAAATGACGAATACAGCCGCTATTCCGCGCGCTCGCACACACACATAAACACACCACACACATGCACACACACACTGACACATACACACATACAGACACGAATACTCAGACAAACACGCCGCGCACACGTACACACACACTGACAGACACACACACAAACACATACACACTGTCTCTCTCTGATAATTATCTAATAATAATAATAATATAATGGATAATTATTGAGCACTTTTC
>NC_134893.1:52461924-52466924 GCF_041734735.1 Babylonia areolata | reverse complement strand
AAAAGAGTCAAAACAGACCCGTCTCCCTTAAAATGACAAACAAAAATTAAAAAAAAATCTTTATATAAGTGTCATAAAATGAAATCAACACGCTCCTCATTCGAGTGTACTACTCTTTTTTGTCACAATAGATTTCTCTGTGTGAAATTCGGGCTGTTCTCCAAAGGGAGAACGCGTCGCTACACTGAGAACGCCACCCTTTTTATTTTTTGGTAATTTTTCCTGCCTTCAATTTAAGTTCTTTTCCTATCGATGTGGATTTTTCTACAGAATCTCGCCAGGGACAATTCTTTTGTTGCCGTGGGTTATTCTACGTGCGCTAAGTGCATGATACACACGGGTCCTCGGTTTACCATCTCATCCGAATGGCTAGCGTCCAGACCACCACTCAAGGTCTAGTGGAGGGGGAGAAAATACTGGTGACTGTGCTGGAATTCGACTTGGAACCAGTGTGCTCAGATTCTCTCGCTTCCTAAGCGGACGCGTTACCTCTAGGCTATCACTCCGATGTCATCAGTAGCTTTGACAAAGCCGAAATGAACTTGGCTGTGAAATGACTTTCTCGCGAATCAATTTCAGTGTAAGGTGATGAAGAAAGAATTTCAAAACAACACGTCTCACACCTTCATTCGACTCTCTGCATAGAGAACATTACAGCTCGTATTTGTAGCGGTTAGCTTGAACAATCATTTCTAAAAAAATAAACCCCAATCTTTCTAAATTACATCATCGAGTCTGTCCATATTGATCAAAATGTAAATTCTTCGTTGTTTGGAAGTATGGATTCTGTAAATATCAAACCTGTTACTGACGACCCCCCCCCCCACCCCGCCTCCACACGCACACACACACTTACGCGCGCGCGCACACACACACACACACACACACACGCACGCACGCACGCACATTCACGTACACACACACGAAAATACACAGACACGGACAGACAAAGACAGACAGACAGACAGACAGACAGACAGACAGACACGCACACACACACACACACACACACACACACACACACACACGTAAACATACAAAAACACACACAATCTGAATCTCCCCCTTGGTAACTCCTGGCGTGTCCAGACCAGCACCGCCCACCCAGCCTGCATCTCCTGAACCCCCCTCCACCCTCCTCCCCCAACCCACCCGCCTTCTGTTATCCCCCTCCCACCCCTCCATGCGCTCCTCACATTCTTCTCCTCGCCCCCCCCCCCACCCCCCCCGGCCCCGCCCCCACTCAGCACCTTGCACTAACTCTCTCACACACACACACACACACACACACACACACACACACACACACACACACACACACACAAATACATTTTGAGGGGTATTAAGGGTATGAGTCGTTTTGGTCTGTTTAAATGTATTGTTTGTACGGCATGGCAATAACCTCTTCCCTCTCTCTATCGCTGTCTCTCTCACTGTCTATATCTGCTGTTTCTTCTTCTTCTTCTGTGTTTATGGGCTGCAACTCCCACGTTCACTCGTATGTTCACGAGTGAGCTTTTACGTGTATGACCGTTTTTGCCCTGTCATGTAGGCAGCCATTCTCCACTTTCGGGGGTGTGCATGCTGGGTACGTTCATGTTTTAATAACTCACCGAATGCTGACATGAAATACAGGATCTTTAACGCGCGTATTTGATCTTCTGCTGGTGTAAACACACGAAGGGGGTTCAGGCACAAGCAGGTCTGCACATAATTATACTGACCTGGGATATCGGAAAAAAAATCTCCACTCTTTATCTCTACCAGGTACCGTCACCGAGATTCGAACCCGGGACTCTCAGATTGAAAGTCCAACGCTTTAACCACTCAGCTATTGCGCCTGTTCCACACACACACACACACACACACACACACACAAACACACACACAGAGTATCAGGCGTCACTGCGTTCGGTCAAATCCATATACGCTGCACCACATCTGCCAAGCAGATGCCTGACCAGCAGCGTAGCCCCAACGCGGCGCTTAGTCAGGCTTTGAGAACACACACACACACACACACAACTACAAACAAACAAAAAATGCCTGAAAGCTTTGTCACCCTCATTGAGAAAAAAAAAAAAAAAAAAATCCAATACTATTCTACCCAACACGCATTCACTCATTTCTCCTGTAGATACCATACCTGTGGAATGATGGCCTAGAGGTAACGCGTCCGCCTAGGAAGCGAGAGAATCTGAGCGCGGCGCTGGTTCGAATCACGGCTCGGCCGCCCGATATTTTCTCCCCATCCACTAGACCTTGAGTGGTGGTCTGGACGCTCTAGTCATTCGGATGAGACGATAAACCGAGGTCCCGTGTGCAGCATGCACTTAGCGCACGTGAAAAAGAACCCACGGCAACAAAAGGCTTGTTCCTGGCAAAATTCTGTAGAAAAAATCCACTTCGATAGGAAAACAAACTCAAACTGCAGGCAGGAAAACAAAACAAACAAAAAAAAAAATGGGTGGCGCTATAGTGTAGCGACGCGCTCTCCCTGGGGAGAGCAGCCCGAATTTCACACAGAGAAATCTGTTGTGATAAAAAGAAATACAAATACAAATACTACGACTATGGCCCTTTCTCAGTTCTCTATCCAGAATATAGACCTCTACCTTTACCTCACCCCACTTTCCAAACCAATCAGTATGAAGGGCAAAGAAAGAAGGTAAAAGCCTCAGTGTCCACATCTACTGAAGAAAACCTTGGGGAAACCAGACCGTAGTAAAAAAAAAGATCGTGTGGGGTGGTGTGTGTGTGTGTGTGTGTGTGTGTGTGTGTGTGTGTGTGTGTGTGTGTGTGTGTGTGTGTGTGTGTGTGTGTGTGTGTGTGTGCGTGTGTGTGTGCAAGATCGATAGTTCAAGAGCTTTTGACACCTCTACAATATGTACCTAGTGGTTCAGGGCGTTCATATTCACAAGCGAGTCGATCCAAGGACTTGTGTGTAAGTCCCAATCGCACATGGTGTGTGTGTGTGTGTGTGTGTGTGTGTGTGTGTGTGTGTTATGTGTGATGTGTGTGCATGTGCATACGTGCGTGCGTGCGTGCGCGCGCGCGCGTGTGTGAGTGTGTGTGTGTGAGTGTGTGTGTGTGCGTGTGGGTGTGTGCGTGCGTGCATGCGTATGTGTGTGCGTGCGTGTATGCGTACGTGCGTGCGTGTGTGTGTGTGTGTGTGTGTTCATGCGTACGTGCGTGTGTGTGAGTGAGTGAGTGTGCGGGTGGGGTGGCTGGTGGGATGTGCTTCGGAGATTATGCAGTTGGTCTGTTGTGGAAAAATATACGTTTTACTTTAGCCTTTTTTTTATTTTTTTACTTTCATTCCTTTATTCATATTTCTGTGCACGTTTATTTAAATATTTTCGCCTTGTGATGAATTTATCTATGAATTGAGCAACATTTTTCTTCTTCTTCTTCTTCTTCTTTTTTATATCAAAGTGACTTTTTCTGAATAGCTTTTTGCCAAGGACACCCCTGGGGTGGGGGTGGGGGCTGGGGGGTGGGGAGAGGGCAGGTGGGAAATCCTCCCGTTTCGTATAAAGGACCCGAACCTGGGGACATTCACTTCCTAGTTGGGCGCCGGCATTACCCACTGGCCCCCACTCCACCCCACCACTCCAGTCTACCACTCCAGTCCACCCCATTCCAGTCCACCCCATTCCAGTCCATCCCATTCCACTCCAGTCCACCCCATTCCAGTCCACCCCACCACTCCAGTCCACCCCATTCCAGTCCACCCCACCACTCCAGTCCACCCCATTACAGTCCACCCCATTCCACTCCACCCCACCACTCCACTCCACCCCATTCCACTCCACCCCACCACTCCACTCCACCCCATTCCACTCCACCCCACCACTCCAGTCCACCCCACCACTCCAGTCCACCCCATTCCAGTCCACCCCACCACTCCAGTCCACCCCATTCCAGTCCACCCCATTCCACTCCACCCCACCACTCCAGTCCACCCCATTCCAGTCCACCCCACCACTCCACCCCATTCCACTCCACCCCATTCCACTCCACCCCACCACTCCACCCCATTCCACTCCACCCCATTCCACTCCACCCACCACTCCACCCCACCACTCCACCCCATTCCACTCCACCCCATTCCACTCCACCCCACCACTCCACCCCATTCCACTCCACCCCATTCCACTCCACCCACCACTCCACTCCATTCCACTCCACCCCACAACTCCACCCCATTCCACTCCACCCCACTACTCCACCCCATTCCACTCCACCCCATTCCACTCCACCCCAACCCATTCCACTCCACCCCATTCCACTCCACTCCACGCCACCACTCCAGACCATTCCACTCCACCCCACCACTCCACCCCATTCCACTCCACCCCACCAACTCCACCCCATTCCACTCCACCCCATTCCACTCCACTCCTCTCCTCTTAAGGACTCCACTCAGTTGGTTTATTCTGAAAGAACACCTCCGACATCCAAATGGAATGAACTGATGGAAAGAAATTCGACGAGACACCAAATACAGCAGTGGTTTGTAGGAGCGATGAATGAAAGAAAGAAAGAAAGAAGAAGAAAAAAAAATTTGAGAAGTGGGGAGGGGAGCGGTGGGAAATGGGAACGAAGGTGGTGGTGGTGGTGGTGGTTGGGTAATGGGGGTGGGAGGTGGGGGTTAGAGAGAACAGCCGGGGTTAAAGAGAAATACATACCCATCCAGACTGCTTCCACAAGTTGTAAACGACTCTTTCCTACCTCCCTCCCTCCCATCTGACAACCGGAAAATCTCGCGCCATAAAATGCACGGGCACGAAGGAGCATTCAGGAGCATTCAGGAGCTGAAGTTACACGTTTGTGGTGCGGGGGGGGGGGGGGGGGGGGGGGCTTTTTTTTTCACATCATTTTTTCCAAGGCCTGAGTTGTCAGCTGCGTCCGAATTATCTCGGCAATTCGCGAAGGCTTTCTCTAGTCCCCACAGCGAAAAGCCTCCTCTCTCTCTCTCTCTCTCTCCCTAAAGCTTT
>NC_134893.1:52431924-52454424 GCF_041734735.1 Babylonia areolata | reverse complement strand
CTCCCCTCATCTCTCTCTCTCTCTTTCCCTCCCTCCTTCCCTTCATCTCTCTCTCTCTTTCCCTCCCTCCCCTCCCCTCATCTCTCTCTCTCTGTCCCTCCCTCCCTCCCCTCATCTCTCTCTCTCTCTCTTTCCCTCCCTCCCTCCCCTCATCTCTCTCTCTCTCTTTCCCTCCCTCCCCTCATCTCTCTCTCTCTCTTCCTCCCTCATCTCTCTCTCTGTCCCTCCCCTCATCTCTCTCTCTCTTTCCCTCCCTCCCCTCATCTCTCTCTCTCTCTCTCTTTCCCTCTCCCCTCCCCTCATCTCTCTCTCTCTCTGTTCCTCCCTCCCCTCCTCTCTCTCTCTCCCTCCCTCTCTCTCTCTCTCCTCCCTCCCCTCATCTCTCTCTCTCTCTCTTCCCTCCCTCCCCTCATCTCTCTCTCTCTCTCTCTCTCTCCCTCTCTTTTGTATTGAGTATTTGTGATGCTTTCCCTTTTCATGAGGGCAGGATGAAAAAACCAAGCCATTTGTACTCATTCACAAATAGTAAAAGAGTGGCAACTTTAAAAAATAAAAAAAACAAAAAACAAACAAAAAACCAAAACAACAACAAACAAACAAACAAACAAAAAACCCAAAAAACAAAACAACAACAAAAACACACAAAAACCAACAAGGTAGACAACTTGAAGTTGTGTAACTTGTTTATGGAGAGAGTTGTCACTCTTTACTACTTATTTAATCATTTGATCTCCTGGGCTTATCGTTTATTAATTTCATTTGTGCTTATTCCCATTTCTTTTTTCCCTGAAAGAAAAAAAAGAAGAAAAGATAGGTTCGTTCCTTCCTTCGTACGTTCGTTCGTTCTCTCTTTTCCTCCACTGACCTTGGCCCCCTTTGGCTGCTAGCCATCCATGCATGCTATCGACCCGTTGAAGCACGTGCCTATGCCCATACACGCTTCTCTACCACCCCCTGCTCCCCGCCCCCACCCCCGCCCCAACCCAGAGACTGTCTGTCTTCCCAATGCTCTGCCACAAAACAGACCTGTTTCCTGAAGCCACACCCACCAGCAGCCCCCCCCCCCCCCGCCCCCCCCCCTCTGTCCAAGCGCTTCCACCGGGGCCACCTTTGCACGTGCAGCTTTCGCTACTCCTTTTTATGACGCTGTATCCGGTCATGTGCCTCCCGCGCTGCTGCTGTTGTTTGGGGGTGGGGTGGGGTGGGGGATGGGGTGGTTGGATGGGGGGTGGGGGGTAAGGGGTAAACAATGGGCGCACATGACGGCTCTTTGAAGGGTCCTGTGTGGGTGGGTGGGTGTGCGTGTGGATGTGGGTGTGGGAGCGAGTTTAGTGACAGTGGGGAAGTGGATTGGGAGGGGTGGGGGTGGATATGTGTGTGTGTGAGGTGTGCGTGTGTGTGTGTGTGGGTGGGGGTGGGGGTGGAGGTGGGAAGGTAAAAGTTGAAGGACGTCGTTTATTGAAGGTGTACTTCTTTTGTGTGTGTGTGTGTGTGTGTGTGTGTGTGTGTGTGTGTGTGTGTGTGTGTGTGTGTGTGTGTGGACGCACGCTGACGCATGAACATTCACATGTATTATACACCAAGATCTGCGCACACGTGTTGTATCCAATTTATGTTGTGACTATATAGATTTGTTTTTAAAGGAGAGTGAGAGAGAAAGAGAGATAGAGAAAGAGAGAGAGAGAGTGTGTATGTATGTGAGAGAAAGAGAGAGAGAGAGAGAGAGGGGAGAGGGACAGAGGGAGTGAGAGACATATATGTGACATGTATATAAATTAGGTACACTCTGAGACGTCCGGCCAAGCTACAGTTAAAGACGGCGCTGACTTCATGCCAATAAAGAAGATCTGACGTAGGCCACTGGGGACCTGGAATACTGCTGAAACACCATCCTATGCAACACACACACACACTCACACACACACGCACGCAGACACACACACACACACACACACACGCACAAAACAACAACCAAACACATATATCAAAGTCCACTTCTTTCCATTATGAGCCGTTTACAGTTCCTTCCCGTAGAACGTCCTTGTGACCAAACCAAACTTACGGCCTGCCAGACAAAAGCTGAGCTTTGTACGGCAAGCTACCCCTACCTCACCCCACCCCACCCCACCCCACCCTACCCAACCCAACCCCCACAGACTCTTTGGTACCCTCGCTCCATTGTCGGGACTCTGGCTGATCACAAGGTAGTGAAGATTAACGATCGGTCGATCGATTCTTGGCGTGAAGGAGACTATGGAGGGGGAGGGAAAGGTAGAGGAGGGAAGGGGTGGGGTGGGGGGGGGAGGGGTGTGTGTGTGTGTGTGTGTGTGTGTGTGTGTGTGTGTGTGTGTGTGAGGGGGAAAGGGGGCGGGGAGAAGTGGCCTGACCTGTCCAGTGTCTATTGATCTTTCTCCTGATCCGCCACAAGAAGAAACCTAATCAGGCCTGCGAGAGTTGTGCGCAGGGGTACTTCCGGTCACCCCCCCCCCCCACACACACACACACTCACACACCTCAACCCCCCCAAAGACAGGTTTTGTGGACGGTTAGTTTGATGATGGCGATAGCTGGCCAGAGCATCTATAGACTGAGATATTAGTGTCCATGGTCTATGGCCAGACCGGGCGGCGTGGGGGTGACCAGGGGCCGCTACAGGTTTTCAGAAACAACAACAACAACAACACATAAACCAAAACACAAAAACGAGGTGGTGGTGGTGGTGGGGACAGGGTGGTGATAGGGCAGGGTGGTGGTGGTGGTGGTGGGGACAGGGTGGTGGTGGGCAGTGTGGTGGTGGTGGTGGTGGTGGGCAGTGTGGTGGTGGTGGTTCGGGCAGGGTGGTGGTGGTGGTGGTGGTGGTGGTTGTGGTGGTGGGCAGGGTGTTGGTGGTGGTGGTGGGGAGTGGGCAGGGTGGTGGTGGTGGTGGGCAGTGTGGTGGTGATGGTGGTGATGGTGGGCAGTGTGGTGGTGATGGTGGTGGTGATGGTGGGCAGTGTGGTGGTGATGGTGGTGATGGTGGGCAGTGTGGTGGTGATGGTGGTGGTGATGGTGGGCAGTGTGGTGGTGATGGTGGTGATGGTGGTGGTGATGGTGGGCAGTGTGGTGGTGATGGTGGGCAGTGTGGTGGTGATGGTGGTGGTGATGGTGGGCAGTGTGGTGGTGATGGTGGGCAGTGTGGTGGTGATGGTGGGCAGTGTGGTGGTGATGGTGGGCAGTGTGGTGGTGGTGGTGGTGGTGATGGTGGGCAGTGTGGTGGTGATGGTGGGTAGTTTGGTGGTGATGGTGGTGGTGATGGTGGGCAGTGTGGTGGGTGATGGTGGTGATGGTGGGCAGTGTGGTGGTGGTGGTGGAGCAGGGTGGTGGGCAGGGTGGAGGTGGTGGTGGGCAGTGTGGTGGTGGTGGTGGAGCAGGGTGGTGGGCAGGGTGGAGGTGGTGGTGGGCAGTGTGGTGGTGGTGGTGGAGCAGGGTGGTGGGCAGGGTGGTGGTGGTGGTGGAGCAGGGTGGTGGTGGTGGTGGTGGGCAGTTTGGTGGTGGTGGTGGTGGGCAGTGTGGTGGTGGAGCAGGGTGGTGGTGGTGGTAGGCAGTGTGGTGGTGGGCAGGGTGGTGGTGGTGGTGGTGGGCAGGGTGGTGGTGGTGGTGGTGGAGCAGGGTGGTGGTGGGCAGTGTGGTGGTGGTGGTGGTGGGCAGGGTGGTGGTGGTGGGCGTGGTGGTGGGCAGTGTGGTGGAGGTGGTGGTGGTGGGCAGGGTGGTGGTGGGCAGGGTGGTGGTGGTGGGCAGTGTTGTGGTGGTGGTGGTGCAGGGTGGTGCTGGTGGTTGGGGGACAGGGTGGTGGTGGGAGGGGGGGGGCAGGGTGGTGGTGGTGGGCAGTGTGGTGCTGGTGGTTGGGGGACAGGGTGGTGGTGGGAGGGGGGGGGCAGGGTGGTGGTGGTGGTGCAGGGTGGTGCTGGTGGTTGGGGGGCAGGGTGTTAGTGGAGAGACTACACTGACAGATTGCCTTAAACGTCAAAAAACGGGTGGCATAAAACTGAAAAAAGACAAACACTGAAAGGATTCAGACCAACTCTAACAAGTGCATGACTATTGTCCATTAAGTCGGATTACTTTTTGAAGTGAAAGCAAGCTGAGTAACTAATGCCTCAGACAAGCCTTTGAAACGACAGCCTCAAAAGAGGTTTTGTCAATGTCACTTTTCACATTCACACTCCAATGCGACACTGTATATTTCATTTTACCATTGTTTACGTTCGCAACCCATGCTAACATTGTAAAACGCACGCACACACGCACACACACACACACACACACACACACACACACACACACGCACACACACACACACACACAAGACACACCGTAAGAATCTACCATTACTGAAGACATTGACTGAGTTTACCACTGAACAACACAATGTAAATACGTCTGACATTCGAAGTTCGGAACAAGGGTCATATTTGCCCAAACACAGGCCCGTGTATTCTTATTCTGAGAGCCACAACATTCAGGGATGAAAAAAAAAAAGTCTGTGGCCTTTCATGCCCTGCTCTCATGGTGACCTCAGCTTCGATACCCCTCCACTTCTGTGCTTGGGGTGAGTCCTGTCAATGTCTTCAGTGTCGGCAGATTCATGGGGGGCTGTTGTTGGAGGGACGTGGTGGCGGTCTCCACTCTGGGAGGGACGCTCACTCAGTCTGGCTCCGCGACTAAGCAATTATTGTCGTTAGTAGGGGGCTTAGTAATTGGTGTCCTAAGTACGTTGAATCAGAACAGGCACCACTGAACACCACCGAAGTGACTCAACAGCAGTGCAGGGTCTCCTCTGGTGTGTGGCCTCCTGGCGACCTAACATCGATGGTTCCCTGCAGACTGCCGACGCTGGAACTGTGACGGACGAACCCGGGTGTGGCCGTGTATGGGGGAATCTAAATGAGCTGAGTGGGAGTAATGCCACTGAAATGTTGCAGATGATGGGGCCGCAATAAAAAAAAAAGAAAAAAAAAGAAAGAAAAAAAGCATCCGAAAATATGGTATCGAAAGTATTACATTACGAACGCAAGAATGCAGATAAGACGAGCCCAGCAAACAGCTTATAAAGTTCTGTATCCATTACTCCCTCATCTTCCAGCACCTCTGTCAACCAGACCATTAAAGCACGGACTGAAGTTTAGTCTTCAAGTCCAAAGGCCATTGGTTTATTCAGTGATATCTTTCTGATATCTCAACATTATATACTACACCAAAACCGTCACACCTTGGAATTTCAAAGTGAACAAGAACTGTTTGATCTAAACGTATTCAGACACACACACACACACACACACACACATATATATATATATCCCTCTTATTCCCAGGGCACTGGCATGGCACATAATTTCCTTTTGGTGCAAAGACAGAACAGTTAAATCGTGAAAACAACAACAACAACAACAAAACAACAACAACAGCAAACAAACAAAAATCACACAAAAAACAACCCCTCTCCCAAACAAACAAACAAACCAACCCAGCAACAATAACAACAAACATACACAGAGATAACAGAAATACACTCTGTAAGACTTACGCATCCGTCTTGGTCTCGGAAGAAACAACAACAAAGAAATGTCGGACAGTCATACATCGTGTATTACCTGTGTGTTCACAGCGTTCAGACGTCATGTCAACCTGTTACATTCACCCCATACACCACGACGCCAAACTGTGCAGTTTCGTGGATCACACTACCATTATTCGTGGATCATACTACCATTATTCACCATGTGGAGTTGAGTGATGGCCTAGAGGTAACGCGTCCGCCTTGGAAGCGAGAGAATCTGAGTGCGCTGGTTCGAATCACGGGTTCAGCCGCCGATATTTTCTCCCCCTCCACTAGACCTTGAGTGGTGGTCTGGACGCTAGTCATTCGGATGAGACGATAAACCGAGGTCCCGTGTGCAGCATGCATTTAGCGCACGTAAAAGAACCCACGGCAACAAAAAGGGTTGTTCCTGGCAAAATTCTGTAGAAAAATCCACTTCGATAGGAAAAAAACAAATAAAACTACACGCAGGGAAAAAAATACAAAAAAATGGGTGGCGCTGTAGTGTAGCGACGCGCTCTCCCTGGGGAGAGCAGCCCGAGTTTCACACAGAGAAATCTGATGTGATAAAAAGAAATACAAAATACAAATACAAATGTGGGAGACCCAGAAACACATGCGGATTCACATGTGGGCGTCAGTCATTGGTAACCTGAACCACGTAGGGAGGTGGGAGGGGGGGACCTTGACTTTTTTTTCTTTATTTTTTTTTTAAATCTCAACTCCTGGCCACAGAAACAAAAGAACAACAACAAACTAACTCACCCTGTCAATGCTCCCACTCCCATTTATAACGCCCCTGTCCCATTACTCCCCCTCCCCCAGCCCCCACCGCTCCCCCCGCTCCCCCACCCAATATCTGCTGATCCTACCCCCTTGTTCGCAGTCCCCCATGATCTCCCTTTACATGCACGGCTCCAGTTACCTCCCCTCTCCACCCACCCCCTGCTGGGCCTTCACACCATCACGCTATCCTCATACCTCCTGTGTGTGTGTGTGTGTGTGTGTGTGTGTGTGACTGTGTGTGTGTGTGTGTGTGTGTGTGTGTGTGTGTGTGTGTGTGCGAGAGAGAGAGAGAGAGGGGGGGGGGGGGCGCAAGTGCATGTGTGTGGCTTGTGTATTTGTGTGCACGCTAGGGACAACATGGCGAGTGTGTTTGTGTTTGTTCGTGTCTGATATGTGCGTGCGTGTGTGTGTGTGTGTATGTGTGTGTGTGTGTGTGTGTGTGTATGTGTGTGTGTGTGTGTGTGTGCGCGCGCGTGTGTGTGTGTGACAGAGAGGTAGAGTGTGTGTGTGTGTGTGTGTGTGTGTGTGTGTGTGAGAGAGACAGAGACAGAGACAGAGAGAAATACAAACACAGAGAGAGGGGTACAGAGAGACATAGACAGATAGATAGATAGATAGACAGAGATAGATATAACATACAAAGGCACACCTCATCGATAACCTGGTCTGACGGAAACTTGATCCAAGACAGGAGTGTGATGTGATCCCTCCCGACCCCCCCCCCCCACACACCCCTCCCTCCACCCCCTTCCTCCGCCCTTCCCTTACCTTCACCCTCTCCCACTTCGCTAACCCTTCTTACCTGTGAGGCAAAAGACAGAACAGCCCAGTTCTCTCCCTTTACCCCCCCCCCCCCCCCCACACACACACTCCCAACTTCTCTTCTCTTCCCTCAGACAGGTTGCGCTGAGCTGTAAGTGACCGACATCTCGTCATCCTCACCCCCCCCCCACCCCCTATCACCCCCTCCCCCACCCACCCCCTTGCCCCTCACCACACACACACACACACACACACACACATGTGGTTGCGATCCTCGTTAGATCCGTCACGTCAGTCCACAAACAATACCGCGTCTCCCTGTCCCGCTACCCCCCCCCCCCCCCGCCCCCTTCCCCGCCCCCCTTCCCCTTCCCCCAAGCACCCACCACAATGATTATCTCCATGGTCAATCAACACACACACACACACACACACACACACACAGAGAATATGAGAAATTTGCACGTGCCACTGTCAGAACAGGTCCGGTCCTATTCAGCTGTTTGGTCCCAACACAAGCAGCAGCCCGGCTGTTGTTGCTGTCAAGCATCTAGAGCTGTCTGTGAGATGGTGAAACAGATGGTTCTTCTCTCTTCTGGTTTGAGTTATCTTTCTCTCTCTGTGTGTGTGTGTGTGTGTGTGTGTGTGTATCATTCTGTCTATCACTCTCTTTCTCTCTCTGCTAGTCTGTCTCTCCTCAGAATGTTAGAAAAAGAAAGTTTGGTCATTCCTTTTCCATTATGAAACGCGCGCGCGCACACACACACACACACACACACATCCCCACTCTCCCTCTCCAGAGGTAAAACTTCATTGCACAACAGGAAAGAGAGGGAGAGGCAGACAGACAGGCCGATTACTCTGATGATAATAAGTTTAATCTCATGTTAGTATTGATATTAGCATTATTTTACTATGTTATGTACTGTTTGTTCATTTGTTTTATTTCATTATTTCATTACTTACTGTTTATCGTGTGTGAATGTTATTTGATACAATTGATAATATGGTTCATCAGCCGTCATGATAAAATTGAAGTGCAACGTTGTGAGCACAGTATAAGCTTTAAGCTTGTTGATGCTCTTTTTTCATTCATTGCATTGTAATCATGTGTATTGTTGAATAATTAAAGATTATTTAAACCAGACAGACAGACAGACAGACAGAGAAAAATGTGGCAAACATACCAAGGCAGATACAAATACACAACATACAATCGGTGGACATAAGTGCAAGTACACAACTTTCCTGTCATAAAAAGTTGACACCACAAAAATGTATTAACAAATTTATAACAATGGTAAAAGCAAATCGTCCACGGCGGACAAACACATGCTGTGGGACACAGGCGCGCAAAAAAGGAGGTTGCTTACAATATTTATTTAAACGCAGATAGGAGAGGTGGGAAAGAGGAAAATTGGAGGAATAGGCCCACATAACCCTTTCATAACAGCAACGCGGGACGATTTGTTTTCTCTTTGAGATAGAGAGCGCCAGTTATGTCCAATGTAACTGCACTTTCATCCTCTGCGAAGTCCTCATTCATATATATATATATATATATATATATATATATATATATATATATATATATATATATATATATATATATATATATATATATACTGGCAATAGCAAAAAACCTTGAAGTGGTGAGTTTAACATGTTGGCAATCTGCCCTTACGGTCACGTTATTCATAGCTGTGATCTGTCTCCGTAAAGAGGAGGAGGACTTTTGTTTAATGTCCCGGCACACATATCGGTGACATTTTGTTGAAGAATTTATGAATACATTTGAGTATTATCGGTTAGAAGGGGTGGGAGATGTGAATAAATGGAGGGTTGGGGGAAACTGGGCAAATGAGGCTGAAATGAGGGTGAAATTTGAAAAACAAATCTATATACAATTACAGGAAATTACTTAAAGGACTTCGTAAAAAAGAGTCGTTAAACTGACAACTGATAATGAAAGCAAAAAGTCAAAAACATCAACGTTCTCAGTCACTTTTGAAGATACTTTCGTGTACAAAAGGCTGCATCAAGCTACAATCCAAACTTATATGCTTAACTGACAGGTTACTAAAGCATATGCACTTGACAGAACAATACTTGGTCCGTGATGAATTTGATAATAGCCTGAGAGCTAAACTCAGAATTGGTCAGCGAATCGGGCCAAAGTCTGAGAGAGTCAACTGACGAGGTTTTAGACTCGAATTCAAGCACCTATAAAAGTCTCTTTCTAGTATATTGCTTATTTCCTTGTATGACAATGGGCAATATACTTTTATATTATCTGTATGATTCTTTGCTCCCCCTTTTTGCTGCCCTGTCTGCTTGGTCGTTATAAGGGAATCCAGTATGGTGCAAAGAGTGGTGTGGTGGAAGCGTTTGTCTTAAGGATCTAACTATTCTCCACGACGAATAATCCACACACACCAATCACACTTCAGTGGTGTTCTCAATCTCGGCGTGAGAAAAAAAAAAGATCACAATCCAGTAACTTCCTGAACCTGACCATGAAGGTATTGTAATGATCAGGAAGAAAAAGACGACAACGAGATATACAGTGAACAAAGAAATAGGGTGATAACTGATGAATGAATATCTCATATCATCTTTGTATCCTATGCTTAAGAATCCGAAGGAGGCAAAGGAGGCAAAAAAAAAACCCCAACAACAAACAAACAAAACATATCTGTACAGCTTGCTTGAACATGTCAGCTGCGTCATTACCCAAACATTATCACAGGGAACATGAGTCTAGAAGTGTTTAAAAAAAAATATTGCACTGGCTCTCAGTGCTGCAGCCTTGGGGGCTAGTTAACCTTTGGGGACCATCCCAACGCCAACTATCTCACAGCTCAATTAGCCGAGAAAGAGAGGGAATTCATTCTGGCAAGACGCTCCCAACAATAACAGACTTCTCGTCCACATAGAATGGACAGCAGTTGCCTTCTCGTCTGTTCTGATCGAAATCGGACATGACTGTGACTGTCATACAACACACACACACACGCACACACACACAAACACACGCGCACACACACACACACACACACACACAGATATATATATATATATATATATACACAAACAAACACACACACACACACACATACACACACGCATACACACACACATACAGTCACAGACACACATACAAACACGCACACACACACACACATACAAACACACACACGCATACACACACGCATACACACACACAAGCACACACATACAAACACACACACACACACACACACACACGCATACACACACACACGCACACACACACACACACACATACAAACACACACACATACAAACACACACACATACACACACACACACACAAACACACACACATTTCATGCTCTCTCTCTCTCTCTCTCTCTCTCTCCCCCTTTCTCTGTACGTGTTAGTACCCGCGCTCTCTGAACGCCTGCCCAGTCAACTGATGGTGTCTCCGATAGATCGGGTCCAGGGGAGAGCGGTGACTGGCACCGTTCGTTCCTTGATGATATCACTGGGCGAAGAACGCCTGCGCTTCCAGACAGGATCGAATCATGTTGCTTTTAGCTCCAGCCCACCGCAAAGGGGTCATCAAAATAATTTTCATGGCTGAATTCCAAAACAGGGTGTGGTGTGTGGGTGTGTGTGGGGGGGGGGGGGCTGGGGGGGGGGCGGTGGGGGGGCATGTGGGGGGCGGGACAAGCCATACTGCGAGACTTTTTTGAAAGCAAAAGTTTTAGCCCTTGTCATTTTTCATTATAGTGATAAATAATGATATACTGCTGTCACTGACAGCAAATACAAACGAAAACAACAACAAGAAGAACAAAACTACACAATCAAACACTAAAAAAAAACAACTATTTAAATTAGTTCACAGCGATGCCAAACACAAAGACTGTCTTAGGGTGGAGTATTCTATCCACTTACGAACTTCATTATTACATAGCGTTTAATTCTTGCTACATGTGTGTTTGGTATCATTTTATCAGGAAAGGTTTTAATACAATGTCGTGCTTTAGTTCCAACCGCAAATAAAGATGATGAATTTCATGTATCGTTCTCCGAATAAAGTATATGTGCCGTCGGTATACCACAAGAAACACACAGAGATGAATTTTATGAATGCAGTAGCTGTGTTTTGTCTGTGGTGATTTCTCTTTCTACATTGTCAATAATATCAAATGAGTTTGACGACTGTAAATATTGAAATACTTCATCTTCACCTTTATTCAAAGCTCGGAATTCCTGACAGACGAAAGCTAAAGACGCAGCTGTTTTCAACCCGATCCATATTCAGCTGACATGTTATTCTAAACATACGTGTGAACATATTATTCATTTGCCTTACCAAAGCTGAACTTGGAATCTAACGAGGATGGCTGTTCAGTTAAAACCCTGACAATGGCCATACCGTCTGTATATATATCAATATCTGACATCAGAAACTTAAACCTGAAAAAAGTCGAGATAAAACAAATTATATGTAAACAACAGCAAGATATATCTATATATGTATATAAATATTATATATATATATATATATATATGTGTGTGTGTGTGTGTGTGTGTGTGTGTAAAAGTATGTCCTTAAATGAAAAGAATGAACGCGCATTCATCTTACATCACAAGGTTAACATAGCCTACAGGCAGGTATTGCTTAAAATCATAATAGTCCGAACCATACGTGCCAATAATAATTCGTAAGAATGGGGCGATTTTCCCCCACTTTGTCCCGGTCCGGTTTCATTCCACACAGACACACACAGACACACAGACACAGACACACACACAGACACACACACAGACACAGACACAGACACACACACACACACACACACACACACACACACACACTGTCCTGCCTTCCCCCCTTCCAGAAAAAACCAGAGGAAAACAGGTGAGGACATGCCGGTGGTCCCTGGCCGACACCCAGTAGTCTTTTTTGTCCAAGGCCCCTCTCCACTGCCCTCGTCAAACAGCTCGTTCACACCCCTCCCCGGTTCACTGTTGTCCGGCTTTCAGGCCCTTCACAATGCCCCCCCTCCTTGCCAACAAGGTCCGATCCCTCCCCTCGTGTCCGAAAGCGTGAACAATGTTATTGTGTTCCCAGCTGACCCTAGGTAGCTTTGCGTTCTGGCGACCCAGTGGGAGATCTTCGTCGTCAATCCCCAGCTGTTACTAAGGGTTGAGAAAGTGCGCAGGAATGGAGGAGGAATGGAAGCGGTTCTATGGTGAAACGTTGATGTTGATTCCATATACAATTTTGCAACACACACACACACACACACACACACACACACACACACACACATATATATATATATATATATATATATATATATATATATATATATGTTGACCGGTATTTGTACCCCCTGTACCCCGCGATTTGGCATTAAAGTCACCTGAGGAAGGCAAGAGGCCGAAATATTGGGAACAATTTACTGGACGTTGGCCCTTTCTTCCTTATACATACATACATACATACATACATGTATTCATATATATATATATATATATTGTGTGTGTGTGTGTGTGTGTGTGTAAAATAAGAGAGAGAGAGAGAGAGAGAGAGAGAGAGAGAGAGAGAGAGAGAGAGAGAGAGAGAGAGCAATGTGACTGTCAGATCTATGTAACTGTCAATGCCGACCATCTGTGTGGCCTGAGTCTAGGAATTGCTTTTACTTTGACAAAAGTATTGACACACAGTATATTTCCATCATACTATTTTCCTGGCGACTGAAGTCAAACAGCTTATCCAGCGTCGGTACTTTGTCCGAAACCTATCTGGAAGTTTGACAGTGACTGTTATCAGTCATCTGATTTGCAGTTTTCAAAACATACAGTCTGAGCATTTCCATACAGAGTCGAGAATTGAGCAATTCATCAACAAAATATTTTTTTGAAGCATTTACAGTTTGCTCAAGTGCTGTGATTTTCATCCAATGGTTAGTTTTGATCTTTTACAACTCTGGATACCCAGCTGTGTTTATTGAAGTGCAGTATATATCTTGTCAAACATTAAACGTTTTCGTTTAGAATCTTTCTGACTGTTGAAGCGTTAAGATCTTTTGTGAAACCATTTATTTCGAGTCTCTCTCTCTCTTTCTTTCTTTTTTCTTTTCATATGATTTTTTTTTTTATTTATACTTTTCTGAAGCAGAGTACTTTTCACCACCAAGCGTTTTTGTTGGAAGGTCTTTTTCAGACGTTTCAAAAGCAGAAGGCTTTTCAAGCCGAGAACACTCGTTTGACCTCGTTCTAGTTAGCCAAGCGAAAGCAAATCGCCCTCACACCGCTCTTTGGATTCTCCCTGTGGTGAGCGGCTGGCAAGGGCACAGGTCCCTTCTTCAGCCACGTCTCGAGCGGCAATTTTCTACATGGGCTGAGCGTTCTACAATGAGTTTTTTTATTATTATTATTATTTTTTTTTTTACAAGCGAAATTGCTGGTGGACTGGTTTCTACCCAGAGAATAACAGAGAAAGAATTACAAGAACCATCTCTCAACCCCAACTAACCCCCCCCCCCCCCCCCACCCCCCCCCCTTTTTTTTTCATCATTTCACAGCGTCATGTTTTTAAATGCGCGCTTTGACCGCGTGTTTGTAAACCCGGGGACAGTTTGTACTTTTTCTTCTCAGAGGTATGGAATTTGTTTCGTTACTGATAGAACTGACAATGAGAGAAAATAAAAGGGGATGCTTTTATTAAACTTAAAGTGAAATAAGTATCAAAAGGAATACAGGGAAAAGACAAAAAGTGGAGGGGTGAGGACAGGGAGGGGTGAGGATAGGGAGGGGTGAGGACAGGGAGGGGTGAGGATAGGGAGGTGTGAGGACAGGGAGGGGTGAGGACAGGAAGGGGTGAGGACAGGGAGGGGTGAGGATAGGGAGGTGTGAGGACAGGGAGGGGTGAGGAGAGGGAGGGGTGAGGACAGGAGGGGTGAGGACATGGAGGGGAGGAGGGTGAGGACAGGGAGGGGTGAGGACAGGGAGGGGTGAGGATAGGGAGGGGTGAGGACAGGGAGGGGTGAGGACAGGGAGGGGTGAGGATAGGGAGGGGTGAGGACAGGGAGGGGTGAGGACAGGGAGGGGTGAGGACAGGGAGGGGTGAGGACAGGGAGGGGTGAGGGCAGGGAGGGGTGAGGGAGGGGTGAGGACAGGGAGGGGTGAGGACAGGGAGGGGTGAGGGGTGAGGATAGGGAGGGGTGAGGACAGGGAGGGGTGAGGATAGGGGTGAGGATAGGGAAGGGTGAGGACAGGGAGGGGTGAGGACAGGGAGGGGTGAGGGGTGAGGACAGGGAGGGGTGAGGATAGGGAGGGGTGAGGGAGGGGTGAGGACAGGGAGGGGTGAGGACAGGGAGGGGTGAGGGGTGAGGATAGGGAGGGGTGAGGACAGGGAGGGGTGAGGATAGGGGTGAGGATAGGGAGGGGTGAGGACAGGGAGGCGTGAGGACAGGGAGGGGTGAGGATATGGGTGAGGATAGGGGTGAGGATAGGGAGGGGTGAGGGGTGAGGACAGGGAGGGGTGAGGACAGGGAGGGGTGAGGATATGGGTGAGGATAGGGGTGAGGATAGGGAGGGGTGAGGGGTGAGGACAGGGAGGGGTGAGGACAGGGAGGGGTGAGGACAGGGAGGGGTGAGGGGTGAGGACAGGGAGGGGTGAGGATAGGGAGGGGTGAGGACAGGGAGGGGTGAGGGGTGAGGACAGGGAGGGGTGAGGACAGGGAGGGGTGAGGACAGGGAGGGGTGAGGATATTGAGGGGTGAGGGGTGAGGACAGGGAGGGGTGAGGATAGGGAGGGGTGAGGATAGGGAGGGGTGAGGACAGGGGTGAGGATAGGGAGGGGTGAGGATAGGGAGGGGTGAGGACAGGGAGGGGTGAGGACAGGGAGGGGTGAGGACAGGGAGGGGTGAGGACAGGGAGGGGTGAGGGAGGGGTGAGGACAGGGAGGGGTGAGGATAGGGAGGGGTGAGGACAGGGAGGGGTGAGGACAGGGAGGGGTGAGGATAGGGGTGAGGACAGGGAGGGGTGAGGATAGGGAGGGGTGAGGACAGGGTGAGGACAGGGAGGGTGAAGGTACGGTGTGAAATAAGGAGATCGTGGTCATTTTCCCCCCTTTTATTGATTTTTTTTTAAAAGAAATGTCATCACTGCCTTAGGTTTGAGTGTGTTACTCACCAACATGGTTTGCCCTAATTCAAAACACACAGAAAAAAACAACAAAAAACCCAACCAACAACAACAACAAAAAACAAACAAACAAAAACAAACAAACGTACAAAACAACAGCAACAACAAAAAACAACAATAAAAACACAATTATCACGTTCAAAGGGTGAGTGGGGTTGTGGTATATCTGAATAAGTACAACCGTGTAAAAATAAAAAGTAGAAAATCGAAAAGCACTAACTTGAGCGCACTATCAAACACACGCATGCTCATGGAAGCATACCACACGCACAAGTTTGCAAAAAACCTACGCCTACACAGCAAACTACGTACATTAAACATTCAACTAGTGTAGGAGTTATGTACATTAATTATTCAGCTAATGTTATCTTCTAGTGTAGGAGTTATGTACATTAATTATTCAGCTAATGTTATCTTCTAGTGTAGGAGTTATGTACATTAATTATTCAGCTAATGTTATCTTCTAGTGTAGGAGTTATGTACATTAATTATTCAGCTAATGTTATCTTCTAGTGTAGGAGTTATGTACATTAATTATTCAGCTAATGTTGTCTTCTAGTGTAGGAGTTATGTATATTAATTATTCAGCTAATGTTATCTTCTAGTGTAGGAGTTATGTACATTAATTATTCAGCTAATGTTATCTTCTAGTGTAGGAGTTATGTACATTAATTATTCAGCTAATGTTATCTTTCCATTTCGGATAAAGTGGTTCCCCTCCCACCCCTCACCCTACCCCCTTATTTCTAAAAGAAAACTATCACACAATTCACTGCTGACTCCGACTCCGAACGGACATTCCTTCTTCTTCTTCTTCTGCGTTCACTCGTATGCACACGAGTGGGCTTTTACGTGTATGACCGTTTTTACCCCGCCATGTAGGCAGCCATACTCCGTTTTCGGGGGTGTGCATGCTGGGTATGTTCTTGTTTCCATAACCCACCGAACGCTGACATGGATTACAGGATCTTTAACGTGCGTATTTGATCTTCTGCTTGCATATACACACGAAGGGGGTTCAGGCATTAGCAGGTCTGCACATATGTTGACCTGGGAGATCGTAAAAATCTCCACCCTTTACCCACCAGGCGCCGTCACCGTGATTCGAACCCGGGACCCTCAGATTGAAAGTCTAACGCTTTAACCATTCGGCTATTGCGCCCGTCGAACGGACATTTCAAATTCTGATTTGAACAGAAGACACTTGCTGAGCTATTCTGCCTGTTCTTGTGGTTGTCCAAACGAAAAAAGCACATTTTGTTTTTTCAATTCAATGCCTAGGCTATGAAAACGTTCGTCTCCGGGCAATAATTAATAATTCACCAACCCCACTTCCGGTGATAAACAAAGTGTGGAGGTGGTGTTAGTGGAGATGGCTACCCCAGTTTTTACGCAAACATCAATATTAAAAAAACAACAACAACAAAAAACAAAACCCTATCAATGCAGATTCCATGGGGTTTTTGATACCCCAGCGTATGAAAAAAGCCCCACCCAAACTGCAACAACAAATAACCATGCAATGGAGCACTATATCCAATAAAATCCTGCTTTAAAAAAATGCATATCTGTTTCAATTAAATTCTTTTTTTTTTTCGATCTCTTTCATTTCTTTGTTCTCAAGTCAATGCTTCTTCTTGTTCTTTTTTTTTTTTTTTTTTTGGTGTGCACATTTCAATTTTTGATTAGTTTGTGTGTGTGTGTGTGTGTGTGTGTGTGTGTGTGTGTGTGTGTGTGTGTGTGTGTGTGTGTGTGTGTATGTCTGTGTGTCTGTCTACAAGGCAGTCGATTCATGTGCATAAAATTGTCGCTATATATATATATATATATATATATATGAATGTGTCAATGTGCCGGCATGTTTTGTGTGTGTGTGTGTGTGTGTGTGTGTGTGTGTGTGTGTGTGTGTGTGTGTGTGTGTGTTTCGCCCCAATAACTGTGCCATCTCACTTGTTACCAAAAACAGTAATGTCCTCTTCGCAGGGCATAGGGGTATACATCAAAACCATTGCTTTATAAATGTCCTTTTCGCTCTTGTTGCTCTTAGACTTATGTATTACAGTCTCTCTCTGGCAGTAAGTTGGTTTAACTCACTCAGTACGGCCAGTCCTCTCTTCTCCTCTACACAGATCCCTCGGATGTCCAGTGGGTGTCTGAATGACCCAACCTTTAGCTTCCGTCGTCAGAATTGTGGTAGTCTCTGTCAACATTCACCTCTTCAGTATAAGAGCCTTCCGCTTGCAATATTTTGATGATGGTAATTGGGGTGAAACGCTGTTAACGTCGTCTCTTTCGCCGTTCGTATGGAGAGAGTTAAATCAACTAAATACATATATCAATTCCAAACATTGGTAGTTCGGTGCCTTATATATATATATATATATATATATATATATATATATATATATGTATGTATGTATGTATGTATGTATGCATGATACCAATGGCCTTTGGTTTAACAAAACCATGTCAGCCGCCATAGTTTAAATCAATTTTTTTCCGCTACTAGTCACAATTAATAGACAAGATTTCACACCCGTTCTAGACCACAAACTTAAAACAACAACAACAACAAAACAACAACAACAAAACAGTTGCTGACAAGATGATTTCTCTCTCCACCCTCTTTTTATTTTCTCTCTTGCTCTTTTTGATCTTTTTTTGTGTGTGTGGTTTTCTGTTGTATGTAGTGGAAGGAGTACACTCTGTTTCCTCATGCGTAAAACTGAAAAACAAGCTAACTTGGGAAGATGCTGAAGAAAGTGTGTAGGTTAAGATGTGCGCAAATGATACATTTTGGGTGGAATGGATAGATACATATATATATATATATATATATATATATATATATCTTTTATTTCTTATATTTGATGACATATATTCAAATGACTTATGCACTTATTGACAGTTGTTTTGCTAAGTATGCTATACATATGTCATTATGTTGCGTTGTTTTCATCTTTGATATATATTCCGTTCTTCGTGTTTCGTCCGGTTAGTCATTTTTCCCTTCACATGCATTTACGTCAATTCTCTACGTGTTATAAAATATAGCAAATAAGAAAAATACACCATATATAATGAAGAAAAAATGGTAAAAAAAGAGAAAAGAATCCATTGTCTTCTTCTCCTTGCACACCCACCCACCCACCCCACCCACACAACCAACCAACCACCCACACGCCATTTACAACCTGTAGGAAGTAAACTGCGCTGTCCGCTATATAAGTATATATATACATAAGTACGTCAGCAATGGATATTTACACTATGTCTTACGCACTGCGGGCTTACCACCATGAAGTATTGACAAAAAAAGAGAGCTGTATACGCGACAGTGGTAGTTCTGAACCAAGAGAGAGAGAGAGAGACAGAGACAGAGACAGAGACAGAGAGACAGATAGACAGACAGACAGAGAGACAGAGAGGAGAGAGAGAGGGAGAGGGAGAGATAGAGAGAGATGGAGAGAGAGAGAAGGGGAGAGGGAAAGGGAGAGGGAGAGAGAGAGAGAGGAGAGAGAGAGAGAGAGAGAGAGAGAGAGAGAGAGAGAGAGAGAGAGAGAGAGACAGAGACAGAGACAGAGAGACAGACAGACAGAGAGACAGAGAGAGGGGAAGAGGAGGAAGAGGAGGATAGAGAGAGGGAGAGAAGAAGGAGAGAGAATGGAGGGTGGTGGTGAAGAGAGAAAGAAAAAAATAGACTTACTGACAGACAGACAGACAGACAGACAGACAAGCACGCTGGTAAGAGAAAGAGAAAGATTAACTCACATAGGCAATGAGACACACAGAGGGAAAGAGACCGAGAGAGAGAGAGAGAGAGAGAGAGAGACAGACAGACAGACAGACAGACAGACAGACAGACAGAAGACAGACACAGAGAGAGAGAGAGAGAGAGAGAGGTGGTGGTGGTGAGGGGGGGGGGGGAAGAGGAGGAAGAGGAGGACAGAGAGAGGGAGAGAAGAAGGAGAGAGAGAATGGAGGGTGGTGGTGAAGAGAGAAAGAAAAAAATAGACTTACAGACAGTCAGACAGACAGACAGACAGACAGACAGCCAAGCGCGCTGGTCAGAGAAAGAGAAAGAGAATTTATATTATTAACTCACATACGCAATGAGAGACGCACAGGAAGAGAGGGAGAGAGAGAGAGAGAGAGAGAGAGAGAGAGAGAGAGGAACACACCCACGTATAGTGTCTTGCATTTCTTACACATGTATACAGTCACAACTTATCTTGCACTGAAATAAGGAAAAACGAGAAAGGACACTCAACTAAAAAAAAAAAAAAAAAAAAAAAAAAAAAAAAAAAAAAAAAAAAAAGGAATGGAAACAGCACGACATAAAAACACAGCAGCTAAAAACTAAAAACACAACAACGTTTCATAAAATAAGACTTAAAGACGACGTTATGACAGAAAAAAAAAGTCCCACACAACTAAAAACAAATACACCAGGACAAAAAACACAACTAAAAACAGCACACTGACACACACACACACACACACACACACACACACACACACACACACACACACACACACACACACACACTAAAACCAACACCATGACTGACAAAAAAAACCCAACAACACAAAAAACACACACAACTGACAACAACACAGCATGGCACAAAACACACAACTACAAACAATATTGTCAACACAGAACCACAAACTGTCGACAATATGATAACACAGAAACACTGCTCAAAATATCACATATCACAGAAAACACTACTACAAAAAAACAACAATACCACAGACAAAAAACAACAACAACAACAACAACAAAAAACTAAAACAAAAAAAACCAACAACCCAACAACAAAAACTATACTATACCTCCATCATTATCATCAACAACGACGACAACAAAACACAACTTATAGATATTACACCATATCACACACAGACACAGACACACACAGACACACACACACACACACACACACACACACACACACACACACAAACAAACAAAAGGCAACCTAATGATATGTAAACAACTCAATACCAAACACACACACACAGACACACAGACACAGACACACACACACAGACACACACACACACACACACACAAAGTGCCCAATCACACATGAAAATATAATATACAGGAACAAGGTTCACCAACTACGATACAACACAACACAACACAACGGAATGCAATGCAACACAACACATTACAATACACTGCAATCAATACGATACGATACAATGCTATGCAAAGCAATGCAATGCAAAAATATAATGCAATGCAATACAACACAATACAAATACATTACAAAGCAATGCAATTTCAATGATTACAATGCAACGCAAAACAAAACAATACATCACAATACAATGCAATACAATGCAATACAATACAATGCAATGCAATACGATACAATGCAGTAGAATACATTACAATACAATATATTACATACAATACAAGACGATACTATACAACACAACAGAACATAACAGGACCTTTCCAGCTATCACACACTTAGCATTTCCTTTCTAGCTGGGCTTTACCTGTGAAGTTCCACTGTGCCGTCCAGTTCTGGGAGTCGTGGGTACCGTGATGGTCGAGACTGAGAGCCATGGTCAGTCCTTAGTCCTGTTTACCCTGTCTTGTCCAGTCCCTTGCTGTCCTTTGCTCACGTCACGGGCTCCAGCCTTGCAGCTTACTCTCTGGCTGGGCTTTCTATACAGTCATTTGCTGTCGTTAGTGTTGTTGTTGTTGCCTTGTTGTTAGATGGCCACCCAGCTACACGCCAAGCAAGAAAGTATCAGTATCAGTAACTCGAGGTGGCGTCACTGTGTTCGGACAAATCTGTGCAAGAAAACGAAACAGTTATTGGGACACGTCCCGGTCTTTTACCCGTTTCGCAAGAGGAACAGGAGCGGTAGTTTCGAAGGAAAAAAAAAAAGTTATTTACCTGTGTTTGTCAAACTTTTTCGAAAACAACGTTCTATCTGAGGTTGCTTTTTCTGTGTCTGTTGCGTATGTGTATAACACACGTGTGTTTTTTCATACACTAACTTCCACCTCGCAAAGTTATCAATGTGATTGAAGTTACATACAGCGGTGTCTCAATGCGCTTTTTGTCGGAAAGTTAAACGAGAAAGTCTAATGCTAAAGTCTTTTACGATACATCCACTCAATTTCAACTGATATCATAATTCTTACATATTCTTCCTTATTCCCGCTGTTGTTTTCAGAAATGAGATGGTGTTTGTCAATATTCTGGCGGATATGAGCAAGTTCTTTCTAACTATCCCACACTTATCATTTCCTTTTTACTATATTGGTTTTATTACAGACACAGCGCGTCAATCAACCGACGGATGCAAGGGCGGTTCAGATACAGCGACAGTGTGTATTGCACAGGTGTCACCGTATGTCAGGAGCAACACATCCACAATGTTATGATAAAACTGCAGCACGATTCTCCCAGGCTGACACGAAACTGGTTCGTTTTACACGGTCAATACATAATGATCGCGCGGTTTGCGGACACAGAAACCTAGGAACAAACAACAACAAGACACACACAAACCCCACTCTGTCATCAACACAACACACACGGCTGGGCGGCAGGATAACAGTGGCAGGCGAACTACAACTCCTCAGACCTCTTTCACAACAGACGGAGAGCCAAACACGTATTCCTTTCCTTTGACATCAAAAGACGCTGACACCGTCTTGGGCACATCTTACACTGAAATCCCCAGCAGCAGCACTGCTCCCAAGAAGAGGCGTGTGATGGACATGGCTGCTGCGAAAATCAATTAAGCGCATCCATCGTCTCACATCGACAACTTGAAAACTTGTCAACGCTGTGTCCCAGTTGTGGTCTAACGGGACACACGATTTGTTGTCAAGCTTCAGCAGCGCTCGTGTGGAACGGTCCATTCACTGGTCACCGGCCGTGACAGGGGGGTGTAGGGTCCGAAAGAACAGTAGTGAGATGGAATGGAACACGGGGTGCACGGAGACGGAGACAACACGACAGAACTGGGCCAACCACCAGCCGCTCGCTTCCTTGTCACAGCAACGCTCCACGCCTCGCCTGCCTTCAGGTGTAGTAGGACTTTGGGGGACTTGCCACACAAACATACACGCACACACAGACTCAGATACGCGCGCGCGCGGACACCACGCACTGGCTCACACAGCC
>NC_134893.1:52404424-52411924 GCF_041734735.1 Babylonia areolata | reverse complement strand
GATCGAGCGAGCCGCGAGAGACAGAGGGGTAGAGAGAAAGACTGTTCGTAGATGAGGCAAAAGAAATGAACAAGACAAGAAAAAGCTTTTTCAAACCACACAATACGCCAAAATGAAATAAGCACGATCACAGACACAAGTAATGCCCCATATATCTGCAGACAGCGACAGGACTTTTAAAGTATCAATCAAGTGGTAGAAGTTATCTTTCACCATTGCATTCGTTGATCGCTTGTGTCACATGAAAAGAGCACGCTGTAAGCTCACGTTTATTATTGTTGCTCAAGTTTTGTTTTTTTTTAAATCTTTTTTTCAATACTGACCGCTGTATTTTGTCACGTTTCTTGAATCTTGAAACATTAAAACCAAGAGGAGGAAAACAAAAAAACAAACTAATTTACTTACTAACAGACCACTTCGTCTTAAAAAAAAGAAGAAAAAACCCAGACCAGGCTGTACCGAGAGGGAATCTGTCTACCTTTCCAGGGAACATCATAGCACGGCATCCTTCAGTGAGGGTGCTCCGCTCCATCACGGCAACAGTTCCAGATACGGGCAATACCCGCCTCACCGATACAAGCATCGTGATCAAGGACCACTGAGGAAGGTGAGGGGACTCTGTCTGGAAATTACAACGCACAGGTCACGCAGTTCTCTCTCTCTCTCTCTCTCTCTCTCTCTCTCTCTCTCTCTCTGCCCCCGCTCGCTCTCTCTTTGTCATGCAGGCATCTCGTTCCTGTTGCATGACGAGGGAAGGAAAGTTTTCTTCTACTGAGACAAATCAATCATTGCGAAAAGAGTGTGCCCAGCTAGCATCCATGGTGTGTCTTCATGATGCCTCCTGTCTGGTCAGACCGCTGATGAGCAACACATGCTGATTCACACACACACACACACACACACACACACACACACACACACACACACACACACACACTTCTCGATCAGTTCATCGAGCTTACTAAAGTAGAGACACTGTTACAAAACGAATACGTCTCAGTTGGTAACCGATTGATTCTGCTCTTGAAAGATATGCATCTCCGATCATTTGGAGTAGTTTTTTTTCCCTACTTCTTCTTCTCTCTTTTTAATTTTTTTATTATCTATTTTATTTTTTTTCTGCAAAAGTATGGGGCATTCACTGAGAACGTCAGAGGCAAAATGCGACAGGCTGAAAGATGTAACTATGAAAAAAGAAGAAGAAAAATCAGAAAAGAAAGACCTACAATCAAATGCTGAAGAGGACCAACAACATTTTTTTTTTGCGAGAAAGGTGTAGGGGCGGGGGCGGGGGGTGCGAGGGTGCGAGGGGGGGGGGGGAGTTGCACGTGCTGTCTGCACCACGCCCCCCCCCCCCCTGTCCTAATGCCCCGCTGACACGGCTGAAAACTGACAGGGCCAGAGTGAAACATTAAAACAAGTACAACGTCATCATACGACATGTTCTGTCAAATGAACAGAGAATGTAGAAAGCCTAATGAAGGTCTATGGTATACGTGTATACATATACGTAAAGGGAAAAGCAAATACGCACGTCAAAACAGTGAAACTAAAGGATATATAAAAAATAAAGGAGTACACAGACACAGTCTCCTTTGAGTGATACATAGTATTTGATTACAGAATATGAACACACACACACACACACACACACACACACACACACACACACACATATGGGGACAGTGAAAGACAGACAGAGAGGCACACATACTCCATATAAACATTAAAAAAAACAACCGAAACGGAAATGTCATTAAAAAACAACAACCAAGCTACAACAACGACATCAACAACAACAAAACTTGAACAACGACAAGAGCATTTCCAGTGAAAAGATGCAAATGACGGCGCCTGTTTGTGAATGGTTAAATGGGTAGAGGAAGAAGGCATGGGTGGAATCCAGACACACAAGCTTCATAGCACAACAATAAGCTGGGGATAACTTGCATGCTCAGCCAGCAGTCAAAGACTGATACCCAGAGGTAGGGAGGGGGGTAGTGTGTTGGGGTGGGGGTAGGAGGGGGGGGGGGGAAGTGGGTTGGTTTCAAACGCCCTTGTTATAGTTCAAATGTTGTTTTTCTCTTTTTGTAAACTTGCAAACAGGTTGAGTGGCTTTTTTTTTCTTCTCGTTGTTACCGCTTTTCCACTATAGAACAATAAATTTATTTGTGTTGGTGATAAGAACTGCTCATTGCTTTTATTCTGTTATACTTTATCATTATCATTAAAAAGATTTCGTTTTTCTGAAAGTTGGTCAGGGTCTTACAATAGTTATTCCGGTTTTCCCAGGTCGCTTTAGCCGAAATGTAAACAGTAGTTATCTTTAGTTTACTCCTAGTAAATTATGTTCCATATACTTTTATCGTACACGTTTTGCTCATGGATTATATATATATATATATATATATATATTATCATCCAGCCGTAGTTTCCCAGGACTTTTTTTTGTTGTTGTTATTTTTAACTCGAGGTGTGTGAAAGAATATTTGGAATGTGTGAACCCCTTTTGCTCAGGTTTCAATGACACGGCACAGCGTTTTCGCTCAGAGGCCCAGGTAAACAAACGAAAGTAGCTGCCGCAGGGAGTCTTTCAAGAAGCTGCCGGAGGGAGTCTTTCAAGTAAAACGCAACGAGAGATCCCCTTTCACCGGATTGAACGGCACAGAGCTAAACTAGTTGTTCAGTGTGTGGATAAACACTGAAGCTCAGCAGAGACAAAGATTAGAACCTCGCGAGCAGTTTGGGGAGCGAAGTCCTTGCGACGAAATTTTATCTCTCTCTCTCTCTTTAACTCACTCAGTACGACCAGTCCTCTCTTCTCCTCTACACAGACCCCTCGGATATCCAGTGGGTGTCTGAATGACCCAACCTTACGATGTATTCTGTCTTTTCCCCAACTGATAACATTCAGTTTCCTGGGGGTGGGAAGGATGTGGGTGGGGTGGGGGAGGGGGGGAAGTGCGGGGGGGGGGAAGGGAAGGGGGGGCGTGTCAAGTGCTTTGGGCGTTGAAAATAGGACACCCCTTAAAATGGAACAGGCGCATGGTTTGGGGGGGGGGGGGGGGAGGAAGAAAGAAAAAGACTGAAGTGTGCAAGGAAAGATGATTTCGAGATCCATACTCGAACAGTCATTTCCACGAAAACACATTTTCGCAGAAATAACTGCTGTTCCAGTTAAACTGATGGAGGTTAGAATATTAGGCACTGAGGTTTGACTTAAAAGAAAAACGATACCGTTATTGTCATTGATTAAAAGACAAACAACAACAAAAAAAAACAACAACAAAAACAAAAAACGAAAAGAATTTCAACCAAGCTAGAGATGTTACGTCAAAAATTGTTAATCCTAATGCAATAAACAAATGAATAAACAAATAGCTAGCGAGATAGATTAGATAATAATAAAGTAATAAATAAAAAAAAAATGACGTGTTCCTGAAGGCTATCAATAGCTAAATAAATATATCAAATATCAATTAAAAAAATTCTAATTAAAAAAAAAAGACGCGTTCTTGAAGGTTATTGTTAGTTAAAAAAAAAAGGAAAAAAAAGAAAAAAAAAAAGGAATCTACCATTCCGCTGAAACGAATTTCAGTGGCAGTAGTATTTCTCTTGAGCTCATCGCACTTAGTACTGCAAACACACTGACAGACAGACTAGACAATTGCGACATGTGGAACAAGCTGTTTTGTTGTTGCTGTTTCACATGTCGGGGGGGGGGGGGGGGGGGGGGGGGGGGGGGGGGGGGTCTGCTTTCACCGCCGACCTACAGACAGTGAGCGTGGTAACATGATGTTGCATTCTTTCGGCTGTGCGATCATTTGCTAGAAACAGCTACAGGTTCTGTCATTGAGAAAACCAATCCCTCCTTTGTTTACATCATGCCAGCATCTCCTGACAAAGCCTGCAATATTTTTTGTCTGTACTTTCTGCCAAATGACAGACAACGATTGTGATTTTCTACCTAAGCTGTTCTGGAGATGATAGTTACATTTGGCGCTTTATCATTTCTCTTCAAAACGCTGTTTCTTAATTCACACACAAAATGCAATCTGGTTGCCAGTGTGTTTGCAGGCACGCTCAATGATTTGTTGTTCTGTCAGTTTGAAGAACATTCGGACTCCTCTCATCGAGAATATTCACGTTTGTTCTGGCATCAGACTTTCACTCACATTCTGACTTTCTCTCGTGAAAGATGATTATGTGGGTGTGTCAGCACACTTTTTCTCGCATGTTCCGGCTCGCTCTTGTAAAGGAAATGGAGGCTCAACTTTTCAAATTAACTTAAAGAGTTGAGGTATTACATTAGCATCAGACGAGCTCACTTAAAAAAAACAAAACCAAAAAACAACCCTCTCTCAATACTTTCCAAAAGCTGGACCCGGAGTAACAGGCATTAGATTATACCGTTTCACAAGGTGTGCACACAAACATGAAAGACAAAAAAAAAGAACAACAAAGAACTAAAGCTCTCAGACACAACTCAAGCACACTCCAGTTTTCTAGTATAAGATCTTCTCTTCCCCTCTTCTTGACTACAGCGGTGGAGCATAAGGAGCTTGGAGAAGGCGAGGAAGGACTTCTTGCCGGCACGGATCGCCCGCCGACACACCCGGTGCGCCTTCTTCTTGCTCTCGAACAGCGTCTGGTCGTCCATGACGAAGAGCAGTACCATGTCCTGACGCTGGCGGGTGCACAGGAAGCGGAAGAAGAGGTAGATCGTGGCCACAATCACCGCCACGCTCGTCAGGAAGCAAGCCACCAGAAAGGCGATGACGTCGATCAGCATGAACTGGTACAGCGGCATCTCGTGGCCTGACGACCGCATGTAGGCACCTCCGTACTCCATCACGTGGTCCAGCCAGAAGGCAGCCTCGTCCATGGGCACGTGGTACTCCTGGCGGAAGAGGCGGGAGGCTGCCGAGATGGCCGCCTTGTACTTGGGGTCTCCGGCCACCTGGGAACAAGAGTCAGGTCATCCATCGTTCGTTTATTTATTTATAGTCTGTTCATCTAAGATGATGATATTAGACTGAAAAGTAACAACACTGCGCTAAAACATGCAGCTGTTTTAACATGTATAATCATGTAAGAATATTAAACACCTTCTTACCAACCTATCTCCCTCAGTTTGTACTCACTGATATATATATATATATATACCTAAGCTGGATATATATATATATTATTATTATTTTTTAAAATTTCATTGTCATCAATTGCATTGATTAATGTAACGGCATTCAGAATGACGAAGCAACAGATATCAATTAAAGATTTACATAAAAAGAAGCAAAAGAAAATATATCAACGAAATAACACAATTCACACACACACACACACACAAAACAAAGGAATGTATAGCTTTACAAACATTCATTGAGTATAATTAAAACTTAACTCATCAGACAGATTCACTAAAGAATGAAGGCAACGAAAATTAGTAAAAGCCAGCATTGACAAATAAAACAAAGCAAAAACAACAACAACAGCAATAAAAACAAAACAAAACAAAACAAACAAACAAAAAACACTTGGAAATCATTTCACCGAAGTACAAAAACCAATCCTCCTTCAACGTATAGGCTAACCAAACGCCTCCCGCAAACATACAACACCAACAAAACTCCTCGCCCACCTCCGCCCCCCTCAAAACACATACACACAGAGGATGTAAAAAAGCTGTATAAGCTTATTCTTTTACCATCGATAAAGATCATTTTGACTTGACTTGACCTCTCTCTCTCTCTCTCTCACACACACACATGCGCGCACACACACACACACACACACACACACACACACACACACACACACACAGAGGATGTAAAAAAAAAAAAAAAGCTGTATAAGCTTATTCATTTATCATCAATAAGATAATTTTGACTTTACCGCACCCACACTCACTCACCCACCCACCGACATATACACAAACGCAACTCTCCCCAACCCAAGCCCCACACAAACTCCCACCCCCCACCCTCCCCGCCGCCCAGTACAGCATCCTTCCACTCCACACACACACACACACACACACACACACACACACACACACACACACACACACACACACACACAGAGACCCCAACCAAACCAAACCAAACCAAACGCATACAAAACCTAAACGCACGCATACCTTCATAATGGTGGACACCATCTCGTCAGCCGTGGACGTGCGGAGGTCGAGGACCTCTGCGAAGCCCTTGACACGCATTCGCTCAGCGTTGTAGGGCTGGTCACCGAAGATGGGTACGGCCACCACAGGGACAGCGTGGTAAAGGGCCTCGTACTGCCCGTTCTTGCCGCAGTGGCTGACGAAAGCCTTGACCTTGGGGTGGCCCAGGATGTCGTTCTGGGGTATCCACGGGGACACGTAGATCTTGTCCGGGTTGGGGGAGGTCAGGTTGGATCTGTTAACCCGGTTTGATGGGTTGTGGAGGTGGGGAAGGGGGGGGGGAAGAAAACACAATTATGTGTCAGCTTGTGATTTAGTGATGTAAAAATTATAAAGCCAAAGTGTTGAAAACGAGAACACACACGAACACACAAGCACGCGTACGCGCGCGCGCGCACACACGCACACACACACATACATACATACACAGGCACGCGCATACACAAGCTTGAGTGCATAAATACAGACATGCGAGTATATTCACACACACACACACACACACACACACACACACACACACATACACAGACTCTCTCTTTCTTCTTCTTCTTCTACACACACACACACACACACACACACACACACACACACACACACACACACACACAGACAGACTCTCTCTCTCTCTTCTTCTTCTTCTACACACACATACACACACACAACCCAATCCCCCCGCCCCTCCCACCCTGCCCCTTCCCCATCAACCAACCCACCCACCCTCACTCCCCTCCTCCCAAACTGACCTGAAGATGACCTTGTAGGGCAGCTGGCTGTACACCTCCCACAGCTTGTCGCTGATCTCCTTGGGCACGTTCAGCACGTAGCTGCCGAAGGACACCAGGATCACCCCGTTCTCGGCCCCGTCGAGGAACTGACCCAGCTTGCCCGTGACGGGCTTGGAGGGCCCCGTGGCCGTGCCGCCGATCAGCTTGACGTTGGGCAGGGTGGGGCGGGGGTAGTCCAAGATGTGGTCCATCTCCACCAGCCAGATCTCGGCGCGGGCGATCAGCATGTCGGCGGAGATGTAGGGCTTCTCCGGAGCGTAGCGCGCTACGGCGTCCGTGTAGATGAAGGGGTCCATCAAGCTCCAGCCGATGGCGATGAGCGTGGTCAGCACGCGCTGGAAGAAGGTCATGTGGTCCGTCACCTTCATGATTGGCAGAGGCAGGACGGCCGGGGAGAAAGGAATGCGCTGGTCCAGCGGCAGGTAGACCGACCCCACGTAAGCGAAGGGCACCCCGATCCTGTACGGCAGCACGGCCAGCATCTTGACCTGCGGCAGGTTGTCGATGACCACCAGGTCAGGCTTGAGGTCTCGGATG
>NC_134893.1:52396924-52399424 GCF_041734735.1 Babylonia areolata | reverse complement strand
AAATCCCCCGCCACCGCCCCCCCCCCCCCCAAAAAAAAACCCCGAAGTGATAAACTACCCACGCACATAGTCCCGTCACTCAGTACTGAGTCACAACCCTTGCCCTGAATTCTGCTGTCGCACGTAGTGAGTCAGATCAGAGAGCTCATAGCTCAACAAACAACGCCGCTTATCAAAAGAGGTCAGTCAACACCCCACACGAATATATTTCCATATATAGTTTAGTAGTCGAGGATGGTCGTGTAGGATATAGGGTCTGAAGCCTGCAGTGTTTTAGTGGGCGGGGACAGTTGGGAGAAAGATGTTTCGATGAACAACTCACCCTCTTTTACCCGAGCAACTGGTTCTAACTGTGCTCAAACTGCTCTTCACAAACGAAAGAAAACTTAGCATGTCTGGAAAATCTTGCCTGGCTTCAATATAAGAGGTTATAGATAGGTAAAAAAAAACCCAAAAAAACAACAACAAAAAACAACAACAAAAACACCCGAATCTCGATTAAGAAATAAATGAATAAACGAAGGAATGAATAACTTCATCACTAAGTGGTGGTGTGTCCATCAAGATCGATGATGACCATCGTTGTCATCCAGAAGGGGGATAGGGGATGGGGGGAGGGTGGTGGTGGGGTGGGGGGGAGGGATGCTCATGAATCTATCTGTGAGTGCGCAGATGGCTGAATAGTCCAATCTGCGCACGAAATGTTCGCTGACAGTTTGGGCAGACAAAGACAGGCATATCATTGTCAGGGAGCTTGTTTGCCCGTGACTTTCTGGCCTGCCTCTTCTCAACAGCTGCAGCAGTCCTGTTGGCCTCGCACAACTTGGCGCCTTTGTGCACAGCAGCGCGCCATTTGTCACGGTCCACTGCAGATTCCTCCCAGGAGTCAGGGTTGATATCAAACGCTTTAAGAGAGACTTTCAGAGTATCTCTGAAGCGCTTCTTCTGACCTCCGTGTGATCTCTTCCCTTGTTGCAGCTCGCCATAGAAGAGCCTTTCGGGCAGCCGATGGTCTGGCATGCGCGCTAAGTAACTAAGTAGCTAAGTAGCTAAGTAGCAAACCAACAAACTTGAGTCAGTTGGTTAACTCTCTCCATACGAACGGCGAAAAGGACGACGTTAACAGCGTTTCATCCCAATTACCATCATCAAAATACTGCAAGCGGAAGGCTCTTATACTGAAGAGGTGAATATTGACAAAGAATACCACAATTCTGACGACGGAAGCTAAAGGTTGGGTCACTGAGACACCCACTGGACATCCGAGGGGTCTGTGTAGAGGAGAAGAGAGGACTGGCCGTACTGAGTGAGTTAATGATATGCAGTTGCTGTCTGTGAGGGGTTTATATATAGTTCCCTCACCCTCAACTCCCCCCTCCCCTCCCCATTTCTTCTTCTTCGTCGTCTTCTTTTCATTTAAAGGAATATATGCAAAAGTCATTCTGCGAAAGAAGAAACTCAAAACTGTTTTCCTACTAACTGACTGACTGACTGACTGACTGACCTACAACCAACCAGCTAAGATAAACTAAGGTTGGTTTAAGCTTCTGAAGCAGATACCATCGTTATCGCGAACATTGTTACTCTTCTTCTTCTTCTTGGTGTAGCGTATATGGGTTTGCGAAATGTTTTGCGAAATGAGTCGTTATTTATTATCATTATTTATTTATTTATTTATCTATTTATTTGTTAGTTATGTAAACGGAGAAGTGACTTTGAAATCTTTTGGTGTTTTTCCTTGTCAACAGGTATTGCACGTTGAGATTATGATAACCTCCCCCTCTCCCCCCCCCTCTCTCTCTCACCCAAGCACACATACACACACACATACCCGCATTCACACACACACACACACACACACATCCGCAAGCACACACACCTTCAACAGCACACACACATACACACACACACACACACACACACACACACACATCTACACAAACACAAACACAGACAGACACACAGTATGAATAACCTTGGGGCATTATCTTCCAAACCCATCGTTCGACTTTTGTTATCAGCACCATATAGCGCCCACATTGACTTGATTAAAAAAAAAAAAAAAAAAAAAAACCCATCAGACGAACTGGTCACCCCATTCAGGTGTCAAATTGACATACCGATATTTTGCAATTATTATCTCGGTCTGCATTGTTTCAAGGCAATAATACACACCTGCTTCTCTGATTACAACAAATCGGAGACTATCCAACGAAGCAACACTATTTTACTGTCTTTGGTTCAACGTCTTTTCACTGTTCGTTCGTGGTAATAGACAAGCGCCGATGAAAATCATTATTACGTATATACACTGTCCTTAATTGTGATGGACAAGGAGATAAGTACTGAGAATATATATTATATACAATATACGTATGTACATACATATACATATATCTATATATATATATATATGTGTGTGTGTGTGTGTGTGTGTCTGTGTGTGTCTGTGTCTGCGTCTGTATGTCTGTGTGTCTGTGTGTGCGTGCGTGTGCGTGCG
>NC_134893.1:52376924-52381924 GCF_041734735.1 Babylonia areolata | reverse complement strand
AAAAACTACACAGAACCTTTGATGTATTGTCTTGAACAAATCGAAAAGATTTTACGTTGAGAGGAAGAACACCCATTCTGAGTTTTGCGATCATATCTCTAAAACGTTTTATTCTAATATTATCTATGTAAGGTTCAGGGGAGAAATTTGACTTGAAAGTTGAATACAGCGAAAATCTCTTGCTAGTGCTAATTGCTGTTGTCCAGTCGTCAATAAAGATTGCAACGGGTCGATCTCTTAATAACGAGAGGAAAGATCGTTCATTCCCAACACCTTTGTTCAGCCAAACAAAACCAAAACCACATTTCTGGAGTATGTCTCTGAGTTTCCATGCCCAACACAATTTTCCGTTTTTTCTCCACATTCACTTGCATCAGATAAGCTTGTTTGGGTAGTCTTCTAATAATCATATGTAGTAATTTTAACCATTGCTCTCATGCATAAATTCACGTGTAACGGATTATATCTACCAAGCTCTCCATATACACATTTCTTTGGTGTCTTTGCCGAAACATTTAAGAATCTTTTACATGCCTGTGTGTGTGCACCTTTTCAATTGAGTCTATCGCCTCTTGACCCCAAATTTCTGACCCATATAACAGAATCGGCTGAACCTGGGCATAAAAAAAAATATCTTGAAGAAACATTGCCTCGTCATCTGATTGAGATTTCGGAGAACACGTGCACAGTCATATACAGTTTTCTTTCCTTTCGTTACGAGGGATCGCAGTCCCTGTACATTACTTAGCATTGTCGTGAACGTATGTCCTAGATAAGTGTAACTGTTAACCACTTCTAGATCAGCACCATCCAAGAACCATATTTCTCCAAGGTAACCCTCCTTTTCTGAATACCATAACTTTAGATTTTTCGAGAGAGAGAGAGAGAGAGAGAGAGAGAGAGAGAGAGAGAGAGAAGAGAGATAAATTCAAAAACTTTATGACTCAAGAATAAAGATTTTAGGCATTGCGTATTCTTCCAATCTGCCCTTGTGACAACAATAACAACAACAACGATAACGACACAACATTAATAAATTTTGTAAATACTGCTGCTGCTACTTCTACAACAACAACAACAACAACTACTACTACCACAACTACTACAACTACGAATGATAATCATCATTATCAACGTTGTAAAAAGTGATAAAAAACGAACACATTCACACCGAGAGAGAGAGAGAGAGAGAGAGAGGGGAGAGAGAGAGAGAGAGGAGAGAGAGAGAGAGAGAGAGAGAAAGAAGAAGATTGACTGATTGAATCTTTAATGGGTAAAGAATTAGGCACAGTAAAGGCCTTTTTACAATTCTGCCCATTTAACGACACAAAACATAAAGAATAAAGAACGACACAAAACATAAAAATAAAGAAATAAACTTAAATAAAATAAAATAATAAGAACGACGAATAAGAATAGGAACTTGAATAGTCTATTAAAGGTAACAAAGCGATGAAAACTGGAACAATTGGTACATTACATGTACATACGTACTTACACACACACACACACACACACACACACACACACACACACACACACACACACACAATTATAAGAAGAAGAAGAAGACTTGACCTTAAAGAGTGAGTGAGTGAGTGAATGTCGATCGTTAAATCTTCGGCTTTTCCCTTTTCTGTGAGCTGATGAGAATCGCTCCACGTCAACGTCCCAGTTGTACGGAGCCAGACTCGTGCCGTGGAAAATCCATACGGGCTTCACCACCACCTGGGTGGGTGTTATTGGCTTCTGAACGCTTCGGCTGACATATTTCTCTCTCTCCTTCTCTCTCTCCCTCTATCTCTCCCCTCTCTCTCTTCCTCTCTCTTTCTTTCTCTCCCTCTTCTTTCTTTTTCTCTCTTTCATCTCTCTCTCTCTCTCTTTATCTCTCTCTCACTCCTGGTCCCCTGAGGGTTTTGTTTGGTTTGTTTTTTAGTGTGTGTGTGTGTGTGTGTGTGTGTGTGTGTGTGTGTGTGTGTGTGTGAAAATCGACTTGCTTCTGACGTGTGTTTGATTTAGCGATATAATACATACCCCCCCCCCCCCCCCCCGCACTCCCTCCCTTCCCAATAATCCCCCCAAAAAACAAACAATGACAACAGGAGCGGGGGTACGGTACAAGTCACAACAACCCCCCCCCCCCCCCCACACACACACCTTTTTGTTCTTCTTCCTGCATTGTATGCAATGTGTGTCAAAGGGCAAAAGGGGGGCTGTGTGTGTGTGTGTGTGTGTGTGTGTTCTGGAACAGAGAGCTGATTGCCAGCATGTCACTGTGTTGGCCCCCAGGTCCCTGGGTGTGTGTGTGTGTGTGTGTGTGTGTGTGTGTGTGTGTGTGTGTGTGTGTGTGTGTGTGTGTGTGTGTGACGTGTCCGCCTTTCCGCTCTTCTGGTCCTTCGATCGTCTTTCTTCTTCTTTTTGTGATAATGGTGCTTCTTGGGTTACCTTGGAAACCGACCGTGGTGATGACTTGGTTTGGTTGTGGTTGTGATGGTGGTTGGTGGTGGTGGTGATGGTGGTTGGTGTGTATGTATGTATTTATGTGTGTGTGTGTGTGTGTGTGTGTGTGTTTATTTACACACACACACACACACACACACACACACAACACACAGGACATATTCCCAGTCAGGTGATGCTAACAGATGATGAATATATACAAACAAGATTAGGGAAAATTTGTTTATGAATGCTGCTGCAATTTACTGCATTAACTGATTGATTAATTGTACGCTTTTTCATTCGTTCATTCATTTACCATTGCACTTGTGTCTAATAAACCTTACGGTTTCATGACAATAAATTCTATTCTATTCTATTCTATTCACAGACACACACACACACACACACACACACACACAACACACACACACACACACAACACACACACACACACACACACACACCACACACACACACCCACACCCCACACCATAAACCTCACACAACACTCCACTCAAACCACAACGCCGGCACGAAAAACCAACAACTACAATAACGTTAAGCGAACTAAGGCAGCCGCCCAGTAGTAGTGGTGGTGGGGACGGACCGATATTAATGATATAGTATTATGATGATGATGATTATTATTATTGATCGTGCCTTGACCACCCTGGGTGGTATGGCCGGCTGGATGTCAGTCAGTGTCATTAATTCTGCCCCTTATTGCTTCCGTCAGCACGCTCTTCCGACTGACCATCACATTGTGTCTGTCGGTGAAGCTGCATGCAACAACCACTACTCTTCGTCCATCCATACCACAGTTAACTGTTCCGAGTCAAGTCACGATGCGTCCGTCCGTCCGTCTGTCTGTCTGTCTGTTTGTCTGTCCGCCTCTGGGGGAGGGGGAGGGTGTGTGTGTGTGGGTGGGTGGGTGGTAACAGGATCTGTCTGTTTGTCTGTCTGTCTGTCTGTCTGTCTGTCTATTTATGTATCTGTCTATCTATCTGTCTATCTATCTATATCTCTTTGTCCATCCATCCAACCATCTATCTATCTATCTGTTTGTCTGTCTATCTATCTATCTATCTGTTTGTTTGTCTGTCCATCTATCTCTCTATCTGTTTGTTTGTCTATCTATCTATCTGTTTATCTATCTATTTGTCCGTCCGTCCGTCTATCTATCTATCTATATATCTGTTTGTGCGTCCTTCTATCCATTCATCCATCTATCTATCTATCTATCTATAAGAGAGGTGCAAGGGGTGGGGGTGGGGTTAGGGTTAGCGTTACCATGACATCACGCTCAGTGTGTTTACTCAATGATTCTGATCGTTGTTGTTCTGCCTCAGTGAGCAGTTTTTATTTTGTTTGTCAAGGTTCTGCTCGAGTTGACTCAATTCCAGCGAGTCGACGTTTGCAAGAACAACTGATTTTGCTGATTCCAATTCATTCATTTTTTAGACAAAGTCATTCATTCATTCATTCATTCAGTCAGTCAGTCAGTCATCCACCCATTTTCATAGTCATGCTCCCTTAACTAAACCTACCATACTCAGCTGACGGGGGATCAAAATTCACGGCTCTCAAATCTAAAGTCCAAAAAAACCTCTTATAACAAGAACTCAACGATCGCATCCGTCCCTATTACTACTAACTGTAGGCAGGATCCCACCATTATCTATGCCTTTGTGTAGAAATGTTCGTCGATCGATACTCACCTGCAGCAGTTGACTGCATTAGGAGAATTTGCTTCCATTATTATTGTTGCCAGTGGATGACGAGGCACGTTAACTCACTCAGTACGGCCAGTCCTCTCTTCTCCTCTACACAGACCCGTCGGATGTCCAGTGGGTGTCTGAATGACCCAACATTTAGCTTCCGTCGTCAGAATTGTGGTATTCTTTGTCAACATTCACGTCTTCAGTATAAGAGCCTTCCGCTTGCAATATTTTGATGATGGTAATTGGGGTGAAACACTGTTAACGTCGTCTCTTTCGCCGTTCGTATGGAGAGAGTTAACTATCAGGCAAAAGAATAGTCAGCACGACAACAACAAAACAACAACAAGAAAAACACACAAAGAAAACAACAACAACAAAACAACAACAACAATAAACAACAACAATAAAACACGAGAATATCACGGGTAACGCACACTAACAGGTTGAAAAGCAGACTCGTTAAATGAAACAGCATTGTGCGCTAGTCGAAAGCATTTCTGTTTTTTTAATACCCCCCCTCCCCTTACCCGCCAACCCCCCCCCCCACCCCCCCACAAAGAAAATGGAAAAAACTCGGAACAGCCAACCTTGTCTTTGCAGTTGTCAACAGACCAGATTTCCAACAAAAACCCCCTCTGTAAAACCGCTGCAACAGTTTGTTGTTTTTGCTGAGTTTTTTTTTTTTTTTTTGGGGGGGGGGGGGGGGGGGGGGGGGGGGGGGTGCGGAATGGGGTGGGAGGGGGGGGGGGGGCAGTTTCACGTTTCATGATGCCAGTCTGTCATCGATTTCTTGGTCACAGCCTATATAATCATATAATGATATCATTCAATAGACAG
>NC_134893.1:52344424-52374424 GCF_041734735.1 Babylonia areolata | reverse complement strand
GGAAGTGGAGGGGTGGGGGCTGGGGGTGGGGGGCAGGGGGTGGGGGTGGACAGAGTATTGGTGGTGGTGGTGGTGGTGGTGGGGGTGGGGGGTGGGCGGGAGGAGAATATCGATTGAAGAGGGAGGCAAAGCACAGCTGTACACAGCACCGCCAGCCAGCAGAAGCAGCTAGCAGAAGCATTAAACTTTCGGGTGGGACTTGCCGTCCTGGCTACGTACACTACAGGGTGGGAGGGAGGGAGGGAGGGAGGGGAAGGAGAGGGGAGAGAAGGGAGGAAGGGGTGGGTGGATGGATGGGTGGGTGGGTGGGTAGAGAAATGGCAAAGTGCTGATATGTGTTAATACGCTGTGATCCTTATCAAACATGTTCCCTACAAAATCCGCTAAACGCACACACCGGCAATGCGCAGAATGTATTATTGTGTATGAGTCAAAAGCACAACAAAGAAAAACTTATAACCGTGCTCTAGACTGGCTAACTGTCAATGAACTGGCTGCAGTTTAGAAACAAAAGTACACGAACTGAAATAAAATGCAAAAATAAATAAATAAATAAATAAATAAAATAAAAATAAGTGAAACAAGTAGAAATATGGGGGTGGAGGTCAAAATAGCACATTCACTTACGCATTGCAAAATTCCAAATTCCAAATCGCCGAACATATCAAAGGGAACATTACAAGTATGCCACGCCGCCAGGCCAATACTGATCACCTTAATAGCAGTCGTTAATTTGTCACACTATACACTGGCAGTCGCCAGTATTTTCTCCCCCTCCACTAGACATTGAGTGGTGGTCTGGATGCTAGTCATTCGGATGAGACGATAAACCGAGATCCCGTGTGCAGCATGCATTTAGCGCACGTAAAAGAACCCACGGCAACAAAAGGGTTGTCCCTGGCAAAATTCTGTAGAAAAATCCACTTCGATAGGAAAATACATAAAACTGCAGGCAAAAAAACAAAAAAAAACCCCCCCCCCAAAAAAAACAAAAAAACAAAACAACAAAAAAAAAAGGGTGGCGCTGTCAATGTGGCGACGCGCTCTCCCTGGGGAAAGCAGACCGAATTTCACACAGAGAAATCTGTTGTGACAGAATAAAAAAGAGTAATACAATGATAGAAGCGAGCCTATTGAGACAGAACTGTGTTGTGAGTGTGTGAATGGAAACCTGGCCAGGTGAGAAGGTAGATTATCCCGGGATTGGGATTATAATGTGGATGTTTTCTGCTTTTAAAATTCCATGTTGTGTGAAGATTTTTAGTTGACGTGTGTGAATTAATAATCATTTCTGATCAGTACACACACACACACACACACACACACACACACACATATATATATATATATATAAAGTGTATAAGTGTATACTGTGTCCTCAGCTATGTAACAGAAGAATGAATTATCAGTGACTGTTTGAGTGAGTGCACAGATGTGTGCTTTACTGAGAATCGAACCTAACAACCTGTGAGCTAACCCTGACAACAACAACAACAACAACAACAACTAAGTACACATTTTCCCCAAACCTGGACACACACACACACACACACACACACATACACCGCTTCGTACTTGGGGGCGATTTTGGCCGCTCAACCAACTGAACTTCGTAGGCACCCCTATACAACTAGCACAGCGCAGACATTTCCACCACACACCCACACTTTAAACAGGTGTTAACAGCTTCACACAGATAAAAAAAAAAAAAAAAACAACAACCCTCAAAACAGCCCCAAACAACCCAACAATCGCCCCCCCCCCCCCCCCCCCCCCCACCCACTGCCTAATCTAAACCAAACACAGTCACAGCAACAAATCATTGCATTCTCATGTTCCCTTGTCATATGTGGGTCTGTCTATATACATAGTTATCCACCGACAGAAAATATTGCAGAAAAAAAAGAAAGAAAGGAAAAAAAAAAAGAAAGAAAAAGAAGAAGAAAGAAAAAAAAAGAAGAAGAAGTAAAGAATAATAATAATAAGAAGAAATCTCATGGACATTTTTCACACATTGATATTAACAATCACCTTAGCTCTCGTTCTTCTGGGTTTGTGTTGTGTAGAGCGAGTGATATGCAAAGTAAAGTCGCTGTGTGATTGTTTGCTTTGAGAGATAACGTCAGGTTTGTTGGGGATTGGGGGTGGGGGTGGGGGTGTCATCAGCGTTGGGTGTCACCGGCAACAAGATAAAGAGTCCCCCCCCCCACCCCACCCCTCAACGCCTCACCCCCCCATCCCCGTCCCCACCAGTGTGATTGGATTCTTTTAGGATATTATCAACTACTGCAGAATTTGGCTGTTGTTGCTGTACTGTATGATTTGATTTGCCATTGGATTTGTTACTTCAAAATTTTTACTGCTTATATTTTCACACACACACACACACACACACACACACACACACACACACACACACACATATATATATATATATATATATATATATATATATGCATGCATATACTGTCTTTCTATTCTGGTGTTCAGAAACACGTTGTAACATGTGTGTGCGGAATATGCGAAGGCTCATGAGCACATTCACGCGCGCACTTCTCACGATATTATGTCCAGAGAGAGATCTTCCTTCCTCACCCATCCACCCGTCAACACACACACACACACACACACACACACACACACACACACACACACACACATACTGTACACACACACACACACACTGTACACACACACACACACACACACACACACACACACACACACTTCCTCAGAGACACACACACGCCCACATACAGCCACACACACACACACACAGAATCACACACACACACACACACACACACACACACACACACACACACTCACTCCCTCAGAGACACACACACCCACCCACAGTCACACAGACTCACACACACACACACACACACACACACACACACTCAGAGTCACACACACACACACACACACACACACACACTCCCTCAGAGACACACCCACCCACACACAGTCGCACACAGACTCACACACACAGAATCACACACACAAACACACACACTCAGAGTCTCTCTCTCTCTCACACACACACACAAACAAAACCAAAAAAAAACCCACAAAAGAAACAAGCAAACAATCACACACACACACACACACACACACTCACTCCCTCAGAGACACACACACCCACCCACAGTTACACACACACACACACACACACACACACACTCCCTCAGAGACACACCCACCCACACACAATCACACACTCAGAGTCTCTCTCTCTCTCTCTCTCTCTCTCACACACACACACACGAACAAAACACACAAAAAACCCACCAAAGAAACAAGCAAACAATCACACACACACACACACACACACACACACACACACTCACTCCCTCAGAGACACACACCCACCCACAGTGACACAGACACACACACACACACACGCACACACTCAGAGTCACACACACACACACACACACACACAGTCGCACACAGTCACACACACAATCACATACACAAACACACACTCAGAGTCTCTCTCTCTCTCTCTCTCTCTCTCTCTCTCTCTCTCTCTCTCTCTCACACACACACAAACAAAACAAAAAAAAAACCCACAAAAGAAACAAGCAAACAATCACACACACACACACACACACACATACAGAATCACACACACACACACACACACACACACACACACACACAGAATCACACACACACACACACAAACACACACACACACATACACACAAACACACACACACACGCGCGCGCGCGCGCGCGCGTTTCTAGGGCACATCAAATCATCTTGAAGAGTTCACAGTTTGGTGTTGTTTTCGGATCACATGCCCAGTGAAAAAGTCACATGAAAAAAGCTGAAAAGTCACGGGGCTCACTGAACACAGTCAACCGGTTTGACGTGTGTGTGTGTGTGTGTGTGTGTGTGTGTGTGTGTGTGTGTGTGTGTGTGTGTTTCGGATCCACTCTGTTTTCGCATACCCAGATTCAAACACTCGACTGTAAGCCGCCGTTCTTTCTCTGTCTCTGGACCTTGTAACTGGAATGAACTTCCTCTTTCACTTCGTCAGGTCTACGCACTCGGCTCTTTCAAATCTGGCCCTAAAAACCCACCTCTTCCCCAAATAGCCTCCCTTCCCTGCCTCTTCCTTGTCTTCAGTTTTTTTCCTTTTTTTCTCTCTCCAGTTTTAGAGTTATGCATGCGTTTGAATGACAGGTGCGAAAGCGCTTTGATTTGTCTCTGCACAAGATTCAGCGCTATATAAATATAATAATCAATTATTAATTATCATTATTATTGTGTGTGTATGTGTGTGTGTGTGCGTCGTGCCTGTGTGTAGGGGTATGTGGGTGTATGTGCGTGCGTGAGTGTATCATGTGCGTGCATTCGTTCGTGCATGTGTGTGTGTGTGTGTGTGTGTGTGTGAGTGTGTCGTACATACCTTGGCTCCCTTGAGTACCACGTGTGTGTCTGTGTGTATGCAGGACCGACAGACAGCAGCGCAATAGACTGTGTTTGGTACCGATCTACGAATTCCCGTGCGCGTGGGAGAAATCGTATCTTTCCATCCTAGCCATTTCCTCCCATCACGTCTATAATGCAACACCCACACACGATTAGGCGGCCTTTCAAAGCGTGGGCTGGCTGTATTGTCCAAAGCAGTGTTACACGCACGCACACACAAACGATCGTGAACATTAACACGCACACAGAGGCGCGCGCGCACACACACACACACACACACACACACACATACACACACACACACACAAAACACAGATAACAGTCAGACAGACAATGACAAACAAACACTCATGAATACACACACGCGCGTCAAAGTCGGTCTTTGGGGGCAGTAAGAGAGGTTGGGCGGCTAAGAAGGAAGAAGGAAAGAGAATAGCATTAAAAACCACCACCACCACCACCACCACAAGAAAACACCAGCAAACGAACAAGGCTAGTTCTCTGAAGACATGCCTTCTTCAATGGTTTAACAAGCGAGGAAAGAAAAAAAAAGAAACAACTTCGAAGTGTATCACACGTTGTAAATTAACAAATAATGAGGCCAGGAGATGAAATGATTAACAAAATAGTAAAGAGTGGTAACTCTCCATTCACAAGGTACACAACTTCCAAGTCAGTGCTGCTTACGCTACCGATTCAGCTAGCACACAGGGAAATAAAAGGTACATTGGAACAAACCCAGACACTTCCTCAAAAAAAAAAAGGAAGCGCCGGGCCTGTCCTTATACCGATCATCTGACATGTGCACACAGCAGCAAAGACAGAAGAAATGTGCAAACACAAATTAGCTTTTATTCAAGACTGGCATAGCCTCTTTAATCCTGAACACATGGACAATACAGAACAAACACACGGTTGCTTCGGTGGTTTTTCAACTGGAAATTAACAAATAATGAGGCCAGGAGATGAAATGATTAACAAATAGTAAATAGTGGTAACTCTTCATTCACAAGGTACACAACTTCAAGTTAGTGCTGCATCACACGTTGGTTTACAGATCCATCCGCATCATTTTCCTTCTCCCTTGGCAGTAAGGCTGCGTATCATTTGCGTTTTAAAAGACATTTTAAATCTTCTACTCACATTCTAGGTCACCACCACATTGAAGCTCAAGTTTGCAACATAACACAGATTCATTTCTCAACACGTGCCGTTTTCGCTGCATACCCCGGTTACCAGAACGACGGTGAACTGCGCGCGCGCGCGCACACACACACACACACATACACACACACACAGACACGCGCGCACACACACACACACACACATACAGACAGACACACAGATAACACCACATACTGACATAGTAAGTTACTTGTCACCACTTTGGACTATACAACGACAACAAAAAAACAAAAAAAAAACACCACCAGAATCGTGTGTGTGTGTGTCTCTCTGAACATTGAGATCCATCGGTATGTGTACCACGCACCGGATGTGATGACATAACTTGCATCCTTTCTAGATTCCCAAACGTAAAGTGCAAAAGAAAAAAAACCCATTAGTGACTGTTATTTCTTTCTCTTTTTTCCCCACACAGCGTATAATTGAAAAATTGGGGATGGGGTGGGTGGTGGTGGTGGTGATGAAACTGAACATTTTTCAAAGTGTAACGACATAAAATTAGAATTTCTGAACTATTGTGCAATGGCTTACACATATATATATGGGTATTTGCAATACTCTCTCTCTCTTTTTTTTCTTCTTAAGGCCTGACTAAGCGCGTTGGGTTACGCTGCTGGTCAGGCATCTGTTTGGCAGATGTGGTGTAGCGTATATGGATTTGTCCGAACGCAGTGACGCCTCCTTGAGCTACTGAAACTGAAACTGAAACTACCCAACTTTGTATAACAAGGGCCGGAGAACTTGGCGATGGGCTGCTCGCGAGGGGCTGTTGGGTCCAGCACCAGCAGGCAGGGTCCAGTAACGGTATGGTATTGCCTGTCCGGCTTCCCAGTATCCCTTGCAGCCCTGTATATACTGAGCCTACATTGTGGGTTTCGTCGCCCTAATTTTTGACTCACTCTGTGTAAACAAAGTGAGTCTATGTTTTAACCCGGTGTTCGGTTGTGTGTGTGTGTGTGTGTGTGTGTGTGTGTGTGTGTGTGTGTGTGTGTGTGTGTGTGTCCGTGTGTCTGTGTGTCTGTGGTAAACTTTAACATTGACATTTTCTCTGCAAATACTTTGTCACTTGACACCAAATTAGGCATAAAAATAGGAAAAATTCAGTTCTTTCCAGTCATCTTGTTTAAAACAATATTGCACCTCTGGGATGGGCACAAAAAAAAAAAAAAAAAAAAAAAAATGAAGCCTAATTATATGCAAACCACATTTACTGTTATATTTATATTTTTTTGTATTCTCTAAACTTGGCACTTTGATCTGATATTCTGACCCAACAACAAGAGCAGTCATTATTATCATTTTCTGTTCAAACAGGAACTTCTTTTGCTCAGCATGGAAGTTTTATTTATTTTGCAAACGTTTTGGTGCAGATAGTAAAAAAGGGAAATTACTCTGTAATTAATGCTAGGGGACTTAACTTACTTTAAACTGATCTTTCTCATCTTAAACATTACATTTTGAAATTATACTCAATACATAAAAAGCTTGGATTTTTTAAAAAGTATATCACAAGTGAGTCTTGAAGGCCTTGCCTCTCTTGTTAATATTATAGTCTTGATTTCTTCTTATTCTTTTCATCGTCATTCATTGGACAGCGCTAGCAAGTCAGTGGCTTCTGATCTCCTCCCTGTTCCGCTAAACTATGACTTCTGTCTCTGGATCACTCACCACAGAGGATGATAACTGCTCATCACATTTTTTTTTGCAGAGAAATCTGGCGAGTCCACTTGGGACGAAACTGCAGAAGTTTACATCCGGCATACATGTGGAGTGATGGCCTAGAGGTAACGCGTCCGCCTAGGAAGCGAGAGAATCTGAGCGCGGCGCTGGTTCGAATCACGGTTCAGCCGCCGATATTTTCTCTCCCTCCACTAGACTTTGAGTGGTGGTCTGGACGCTAGTCATTAGGATGAGACGATAAACCGAGGTCCCGTATGCAGCATGCACTTAGCGCACGTAAAAGAACCCACGGCAACAAAAGGGTTGTTCCTGGAAAAATTCTGTAGAAAAATCCACTTCTATAGGAAAAACAAATAAAACTGCACGCAGGAAAAAATACAAAAAAATTAGGTGACGCTGTAGTGTAGCGATGCGCTCTCCCTGGGGAGAGCAGCCCGAATTTCACACAGAGAAATCTGTTGTGATAAAAAGAAATACAAATACAAGTACAAACTGACCCTCAGTATCAGACAAAATTCAAATGTGTCACCAGTAGTTGTATTCGATTGGTTTATATCGACTCATTACCATTAATGTTTTATCTAGGTCATTAATTTTTTATCTCATTTACTCTATCCCTCTTCACACAGCTTTGCAAAGTAATTTTTGTAATGACAGAAGATTTGCTTGGTTAGAACCTGCAATTGTTTTCCTCCAATATCATGTTGTTCGAAACGAAAATCCTGCTTGCATCCTTTGGGTACCTTCTGAATTATGCACACACACACACACACACACACACACACACACACACACACACACACAAAAGCTGGTCTGTGTGGGTAAAGCAAGGAAAGAGAGACGGTAAAAAGTAACGGATAAAAGGTGAATGATAAGAATTGAATATCTATCTATCTCTGTCTCTGTCTGTCTCTCTCTCTATATATATATACACACATATGCACGCAGAGAGAACGAGTGGAGAGTGAGAAGGTGGGGTATGAAGTTTAAGAGGAAAGGGATTTTTTCCCCACTCTGCATACTGCTTCTTCATATTATCAACACAAGAATGCACACCAACTTTATAAAAAAACAACAAACAACCCCCCCCCCCCAAAAAAAAAAACAACAACAACAACCCCCCCCCCCCCTCCGAGTTTGCAGCGCGCAAACACCACGTGTTTTTTTTTTTTTTTGTTCTCTTTCTTCAACACACAATTGTTCTTATCAATAATAAATCATCACTCAGAGACTTGGCTTCAGTTTTGGACACTTCCACTTGTGGACTCGTGTGTGAGAAACTAGAACACGAAAGAACAGCCTGGAGACATAAAAATGTTGTCTGCTTCATGAAGTTCAATCAAGAGTTCAGACTGAGAGAAAGATAGGCGAACCAAATCCATATTCAAATAAACAGAGACACACTTTAGCTTCTCCAACGCAGACAGAAAGAGTCACGCAAAAAGATGCAACGCACGCTCACGCATTGAAACCAACAACAACAACAACAAATATATATATATATATATAAACAAAATTATTATAGTATAAAAAAAAAAAAAAAAAGATGCAAGGAATAGCCATGGGCAGTTTATATCTTATATATAAACACAACTAATACAAATATAACTATAAATAGATACGAGTTTTTGTTGCTATTGCTTCCACACTAAACTACTGTTGTTGAGCTATTGTGGTTGCTGTTTCCGTACAAATCCGCACCACCATCACAACCACAAAAGCTGATACGCATACATGTATCACTACCATTATTACTACAACGGAAATGTCCTACGCTATGAAATGGAATGGAATGGAACTCTCGACTCCCGCAGATCTTCTAACCGGTCAGCTTAATCCGACACGACGGCCTTCCACGGAGGCGACACATAATAGTTGGTTGTGACTGTTGCTGTACAAGTGAAGACACGCTCTTGGGTTTTCGGCTGCTGTCCTATTACTACCTGTGTTTTGAGGCTCACCGCCGCTCGCCTTACATGATGGGACGCGCAAGTGATTACGGCTGAAGGGTGTTTCTGAAAAAAACAACAACCAATACTTATCCAAAATACAGGTTTTTGGAGGTGTTCATATTCCACAGGGACTTCTGACGATACAGAAAGTTCACAGATGACGGCCGACGACTTTGTCGTGTCCAGTAAGACATTTCTTTAATCGCTGTTGCATGGCCCGCGAAAGATTATAAAACAAGACTGCTTTCAGAAAGTTACTCTCATCCACGTTTGAAAAAAGAAAGAAAGAAAGAAAGAAAGAAAGAAAGAAAAAAAAAAGAAATGAAAAAAGAGAAGATAAATAATCACTGATGTCTTGAAAGCCACTAAAGCAACAACAACAGCAGTAACAACAACAACAAAACCTGAAAGTTGGTATCAGATCCCTCCAAAAAATGTGCCTCCCGTTAACAGGACGGAATCTAATGTGAGAAAATAAACAAAAAGCATTCTGGCACCACTGCTTTGTTTCACAATCTTTCCGCAAAGAAGTTCCATATCCTTGTTCCGAAAAACATGCTGTATCATGAATTGTTTTAACAACACCGTTTCGTCATCAACAACAACAACAACAACAAAAACCCAAACAAACAAACGTTGATGCTGACAGGCGTAGCTCACAAATATCCATTAACACTCAGAATCAGTCATTAATACTGAATCCTCAAGACAGAGGTTTTAGGAAACGTTTTCTCGAACAGAAACAGACCACTGTTGTCATGAAAAGCTTTGATGATGAAACAAACACCTTTTACTGACATGGACAGAGATCGGAACAGAAACAACTGCTTCCAATGGTTGTGGTCAACTGATTTCTCCCCTCATACTTCGCATGTTATCTGTTTATTAATTGATTGTATTGATCTTTTTTTTTCATTCTGTTTTAAAGAAGACGAAATGACAACGACCAACCAACAAGCCAATGCCCCACTTACCTGTAGAAAAGCCGGCCGCCCTCTGTTGGCCGACAGAGAAGAGAGAAGCTAAACCAATCCCTAAGCCCAAACTGGGCCTGCGTTCAAGGGGACGGTACAAAACAAACCAACCAACCCCCGCCCAAACCATGCTCCACTTTTCTATAAAAACAGATAAATAAGATTTAAAAAAAAGCACTAACCGTTTGTGTTTTTCTCTCTCCTGTCTTCGTCTCTTTGCTTCCTGTTCCCTTTTTTTTTTTTTTTTTTTTTTTTTTTTTCAATTTTCTTTTTTTTTCTTCTCCCGTTCCAGTACAGTCTTGAACAGAAGTACTCCACTCCACACTAACACACTCACTCAGAGAGAGAGAGAGAGAAAAAAAAAATGACCACCACCACCGCCGCCGCCACACACAACAACACACCTTTGCAGTCTTTTTCCTCTCCCCCCTGCCCGCGAGCTGTGTGTGTTCACTTTCCGCCGTTTTACAGACTGAAGGTATCGGTGGGTCCGGGCTGAAACTAGTCCTCCTGTCTGTACGTAGCAACGCTTGGCGGCCGTGTGATCTGCTGGGAATGGTCGGCTGGGTTTGGTTCGGTCAGCGGCGGTCTGCCTACCTGACGACGCTGTGTTGGAGTCACAGAGAGAGAGAGAGAGAGAGAGGAACACGAAAAGAGACGGACGGACTGTCGATGGTGAAATGTTGAAGGGTTTGGTTTTGGGACGAGGAGGAGGAGAAGGAGGGGGGCGGGGAAGGGGGGGGGAGCCAATAACAACTACAATAACAACAACACACACACAAGGCCTAAGCAGTAATTACGTTGTGCTTTGACGTATACTATAATATATCAAAGGGTTTTTAGATGATGAGGAAGAGAGAGAGAGAGAGAGAGAGAGAGAGAGAGAGAGAGAGAGAGATCAATGGGGGAAAAAAACACAAGAGCTGAATGACGAGAGCTGAACTTTTGCCTTGCACGCTATGCTATCATAGTGACATATCAGTGTTGTTGCTGTGGTCCTGACGTGTGTGACTTGCCTTGGTTTTGTTTTTATAAGTGTTGGTTCGGGTGGTGGTGGTAGTGGTGGCATTATTTGTGAAGGGGTCGCTCTGCCCGGGGTGTTTACATTATCAATACAGGTGTAATATTATGAGATTATATCACAGATCCAGATTCACACAGGTTTACAGCTGGGCCAATAGCAAGGTGAGAGCCGTATTATCAATGGTTTCTCCAAGGCAATGGGAAATCATTTACAGCTTAGTCTTTTGTGAAGGAACTATGACTCTCAAACTAGGAGGCAAGATGCACTGGCTCTTAGTGGGCTGCAGCCTTGAAGGACTAGTTGGCCTTTGGGAACCACACCAACGCCGACTGCCCCCAAACCTTCTTAGATGAGAGAGTGGGGATGTAACTTGGGCAAGACACTCTCCACTATAAACAAATTCTAGTAGCTCAGATAGCTGGGACAGCAGTTGCCTCTTTAGCTGTCCTGATGGTCATAGTCGGACACGACTGACTATCATACACATAGGTGTTGGTGTGTTGTTTGAAAGTATTAGTTAAGTTGTTGTTTAGTGGTTGTGATATTACTGGTGTAGGTTTTGTTGTTGGTGGTGGTGTTTGAAAGTATTAGTTAAGTTGTTGTTTAGTGGGTTGTGATATTCTTAGTGTAGGTGTTGTTGTTGGTGGTGATTTTGTATTAGTTTAGCCGTTGTTTAATTTCAGTAAGAGTGTTCTTGATTATATGGTTAAACCATACTGACAGTATGCTGACACGTTTTTTGTTGTTGTTTCTTTCTCAACAAACACTACTTTTCATGATTTTAATTATTATACTTTTCCTGTATGTTATTTTCTGCTATCTCTCCCCTCGTTGTTGATGTTCTTCTTCTTCTCCTTTTCCTCCCCCTCCTCCTTCTTCTTCTCCTCCTCATCTTCCCTCTCCGCTTCTGTATCCATCCAACCCCAAACTCCCACAAGGACTAGAACACGTACAGTCCTAGCGCCGATAGTCAGTGCCAGTGCACAGACCCACAGTTCTGTCTCCCTGCTAGGCCTGCCTGTATGTGACACAGATATTCTGCCGGCCTTCCCCTTCCACAACACACACACACACACACATACACACACACACACACACACACACACACACACACACACACACACACACACACACACACGCAAAGAGAAAAGAAAAAGAAAAAAAATCAATGATAATTTTTTATGCTAAGTCTTTGCTGCTGGTGGAGTCTGTCTAGTCCGTGAGATCGATTTGACTGAGGAGGGGAGGGGCTGAGGGGGGAGGAGGTGGCGGGAGGATGGGGGGGGGGGGGGTTGAGGGGCTGAGGGGGGAAACGACTTCCACCAGCACAGCACATCACCTGGAACCGGATGGTCTACAGGTATAGGCTGCATACAAATAAATCAGTTGGACAGGGAAGTGGGGGTAGAGGAGGGGGGAGTAGGAGGAGGAGGGGGGGGGGGGTTGGTGGCGAGACAACAAAGTCTTCGTTTCTGAGACTAAACGCAAGAGACATACAAATGCATGTAGAGACGTATATATAGATATATATTTTTTTTTCTTTCTTAATTTAATGCCTGTCTTTGCTCGGTATCGTACCTCATCATGCTCAGCATCCACCCTTTCCCTCCTTCCTCGTCTTCTTCATTAACCCTTTCACCGCCAAGCTCGCATTTATGCACAGGCGTGGTAGAAGACCCATGTCAGTCACTGAAAGGTGACCGACCATTCATTGGCCTGTTATCCATGAACCTACTGCTCTTAATTCATGTTCGGTGGTAGGATAGGCCATATTTTCTAGACATCGCAGGGGGGAATCCCCAGCTATTCTTAGCCACTGTCTTTTCTGTGTTTATACAACAAGGGAATTTTGTACTCTAAATTGACTGGCGGTGAAAGGGTTAAACTTGTAGCGAACGGGTGGGACTGCCTGAATAGCAGTAGTAGTAGTATTAGTAGTAGTAGTAGTAGTCGCAGTAGTGGTAGTAGTAGTTGTTGTTGTAGCTCAACCTTGAGCTTGGCGGTGGTTTTTTTTTTTCCTGTTATTTGTTTGGGGTTTTTTGTTGTTGTTTTTTAACGTAATAAAAAAAAAAATGTGGCCATGAGGAAAAAACAACAACCCCAAACAAACCCATGGATGGCGGTGCATCGTTAGTGTGCTTTGCGAGAGTGTCTGAAGTCGATTCACGTTATAGTGCTGGAATCGATGTCTTGTGTCTGGTGACAGCAGCTAGTTGCAGGTCTTCAGAAGTGCGTGCGTGCGTGCGTGCGTGCGTGTGTGTGTGTGCGTGTGTGTGTGTCTGTGTGTGTGTGTGTGCGTGTGTGTGTGTGTTGTGTGTGTGTGTGTGTGTGTGTGCGTGTGTGTGTGTCTGTGTGTGTGTGTGTGCGTGTGTGTGTGTGTGTGTGTGTGTGTGTGTGTGTTGCAATGTTTGTGCAATGTCAGCCTTTTGTCTTTCTTTTATTTTTGCCTGTGCCTCTATCTCTCTCTCTCTCTGTATCTCTGTCACACACACACACACACACACACACACACACACACACACACACACGCACGCACGCACGCACACACACACACACACATGCCTATGTTGATATATATCTACAGTGTGGCTGATAAACGTTTAAAAAAATACAAAAAGAACAAATAAAAAAAAAACAAATGCCTCTGTTAGCGCATACCTTCAAGGACATCACAGTCTCTTGAAAACAATGTCAGTCAACGAATCAACAATGCTTTTCTTTTTTTTTCTTTTTTGCCAAGTGTCATGTCTACTTATTGATCTCGAGTTAACTTGGAGACAGAGAGAGAGAGAGAGAGAGAGAGAGAGAGAGAGAGGCACAAGCATGGTATTAATAATCGTCATAAAAAACAGAACACACACCTACTCTCTCTCTCTCTCTCTCTCTCTCTCACGCACACGCACACGCACACACACACATAAGCATACATTGTGTATGTTTAAAAAAAAAACCCATACTAATGTGAATATAAAACAGTAAGTCTAATACAAATACACATAACACTGAATAACAGGCGGGGGGTGGGGGATGCTCATTGCCAAAGGAAGCATAATTCAACATATAAAATAGTAGAGAGAGAGAGAGAGAGAGAGAGAGAGAGAGAGAGAGAAGGGGGGTGGGGGTGGGTGGGGGGGGGCGGCGGGGGGAGGGGGGAGGTTTCAACGAAAAAAAAAGACACAGAAGATGACACTCGCTAACCTATGCAATGTTGCATGGACTGAAATGCCACAAATGGCAGCTGGATATTGCACATGCATATTTGTTGTTGTTGTTGTTTTGTTTTTGTTGTTTGAAACATTAACTCACTCAGTACGGCCAGTCCTCTCTTCTCCTCTACACAGACCCCTCGGATGTCCAGTGGGTGTCTGAATGACCCAACATTTAGCTTCCGTCGTCAGAATTGTGGTATTCTTTGTCAACATTCACCACTTCAGTATAAGAGCCTTCCGCTTGCAATATTTTGATGATGGTAATTGGGGTGAAACGCTGTTAACGTTGTCTCTTTCGCCGCTCGTATGGAGAGAGTTAACCTTCTCTCCGCGAGACTACTGAAAGCCACACAAATGACAGCAATGAATTATGATCGACACTGACAGTTTTGATTTGTGCCAGAAAGCAAAGCAACAAGTTGTGATATCAGGGTGCTTGATGTTGAGGATGGGTGTGTTGATCTTCTGTGATAACGTGCTGGAATCAATGTTTTATGTCTGCCATGTATTGTATTGTATTGTATTGTATTTCTCTTTTTCGTCACAGCAGATTTCTCTGTGTGAAATTCGGGCTGCTATCCCCAGGGAGAGCGCGTGCGTCGCTACACTGAGAGCGCCACCCATGTTTTTTGTTGTTGTTTTTTGGTGGTGGTGGTGGGGTGGGGGGGGGGGTATTTTTTTTTCCTTGCATCGGCAGCTAGTTATTGTTGTAGTTGTTGTTGTTATTGCATTTGTTGCTATTGTTTTTGGTCAAACACTCGACTGTTGGCCGCCGTTCTTTCTCTGTCACTGGACCTTGCATTTGGAATGAACTTCCTCTTTCACTTCGTCAAGTCTCCACACTCAGCTCAATCTTTCAAGTGTGGCCTTAAAACCCACCTCTTCCCAAAATAGCCTCCCTGTCCTGCCTCTTCCTTATCTTCAGTTTTTCCAGTTTTTAGAGTCATGCATGTGTGTGTGAATGACTGGTGCGAAAGCGCTTTGATTTGTCTCTGCACAAGATTCAGCGCTATATAAATACCATTATTAATATTATTACTATTGCGATGTGTGTTCCCATTTCTTTAACTTTTGCTTTTCTTGTTTTCGTTTCTTTCTTTTTTTTCTTATCTTATCTTATGAATAACTTTTTTTTTCTTCTTTTTCTTTTCGGTGTACTTTGTTGTTGTTGTTGTCGATATCCCACGTAGAGGACTGGGTGGGAAATAAACCACATGCATTTGCTTATCTCAGATTGTGTTTCGTTTTGATCGTTTCTCTTTCCGTTAAACTGTTGGACAATGAATAACATGACACACAGACACAGATACCCAACTGTCAAACTGCACGGATATTTTCTATTCCTACCGCCGAGTGTGTGTGTGTGTGTGTGTGTGTGTGTGTGTGTGTATCTGTCTGTGTGTCTGTGTCTGTGTATGAGTGAGCTTTAAAGTTATTCTGAAATAGATGCTTCTTTCCTCTCACATCACATCACATCACACACACACACACACACACACACTCCCCACCCGCCCACCTCCCCCCCCCCACCACACACCTAAACACACATCTGTGGCGGCAATGTCCACACCCACACACACCACAACACACACAACACCCCCCCCCCACCCACACACACACACACACACATGGACACGTCCGTCCACCCACCCCCCCACACACCTAAACACACGTCTGTGGCGGCAATGACCACACCCACACACACCACAACACACACAACACCCCTCCTCCCACCCCCTACACACACACACACACACACATCTGTGGCAATGTCCATCCCGCTTCCTGCCTCCCTCAGCGCCAGTGACCTAGAAACCGGACGACAACAGCAACTACACGAATTACCACTCAGATGTGGAGAGTGGCGTTTGTGTTGTGCTGTGTTGAGGCAGGCAAGAAAAGACCAACGTGTTGTCTGGCAAATAGCTGATGGCCGAGTCCACTGATCACGGGACTACAATAAGGGAGGACACCATGGCCTCACGGTGGTGCCCACCGTGCGGCCTTGAGGTGTTATTGTGTACCACGTTGGTTTGAATTGGGGGCGGGTTACCTAGGTAAGGGGGTTGGGGAAGGGGTTGTAGGGGGTGGTTGTAAAGGGTTAGGGGTGGAGGTTGGGGGAAAGGACTAGAAGATTGAAGGAGAATAGGGATACAGAGGATTGAGTAGGGAGCAGAGACGTGTTTCTTAATCGCAGCATTGAGCTCACACGGCTTGTTTGGCTCAGCGATAGACGGCCATGTTTGTCACGTGTCCATACGGCAGGCACTTCACTGGTGAAGTGGGTTGGGTTGGGGTTGGTCAGTGGACTGGTGTGGGGTGGGTATGGAGTGGTGTTTGTTCTGTTGGGTTCTCTCTCTCTCTCTCTCGCTCGCTCGCAAGCGAGCAAGTGTGTGCGTGCGGCAGTGCGTGCGTATGTGTGTGTGTGTGTGTGTGTGCATGCGGATGGGGCTGGGGTGTGTAGTGAAATGAAGTCGGGTGGGGATTAAATGTGCGTGTGTATTCAGTTGGAGGGGTCGCGCACCCGTGTGTGTGTGTGTGTGTGTGTGTGTGTGTGTGTGTCCGTGTGTGTGTCTGTGTGTGTCTGTGTCTGTGTATGAGTGAGCTTTAAAGTTATTCTGAAATAGATGCTTCTTTCCTCTCACATCACATCTCACACACACACACACACACACACACACACACGACACTCCCACCCGCCCACCCACACACACACCTAAACACACGCCTGTGGCGGCAATGACCACACCCACACACACACAACAACACCCACAACACCCCCCCACCCCCTACACACACACACACACACACACACACACACATCTGTGGCAATGTCCATCTGCTTCCTGCCTCCCTCAGCGCTAGTGACCTAGAAACCGGACGACAACAGCAACTACACGAATTACCACTCAGATGTGGAGAGTGGCGTTTGTGTTGTGTTGTGTTGAGGCAGGCAAGAAAAGACCAACGTGTTGTCTGGCAAATACCAATGGCTGAGTCCACTGATCACGGGACTACAATAAGGGACCACACCCACACACACAAGAACACACACAACACCCCCCACCCCCTACACACACACACCCACACACACAACAACACACACAACACCCCCCACCCCCTACACACACACACACACACACACACACACACACACAACATCCCCCCCCTCACACCCCCTACACACACACACATCTGTGGCAATGTCCATCTGCTTCCTGCCTCCCTCAGCGCTAGTGACCTAGAAACCGGACGACAACAGCAGCTACACGAATTACCACTCAGATGTGGAGAGTGGCGTTTGTGTTGTGTTGTGTTGAGGCAGGCAAGAAAAGACGAACGTGTTGTCTGGCAAATACCAAGGGCCGAGTCCACAGAGTTTCAGAGTTTGTTTATTCCCATTAACTCTTTTGAGTCATAGAGAAATAAGGAAACATGACAATAACAGGATGACGGCCACGGAGGAAGAGCGAAGATAATTCAAAAAGAAGAAACAAAAGGGGGGATAATACAAATGGGGGGAAAATAAAATGAAATAAAAGGCCAAATGTAATCATCAGTCTGGTACAATGCAATAGGAATAGACAAATGCACAGATCACAACTTAGATTTACAATACGGCTCAGTATCTGACTAGTTGAGCCTGAACTGGGAACTGGGGGGTTAGTTGGAGCATAGCATTAATAATGACATGGTGTAACAAAATAAAATACACAGTAATTTGCATGTGTATGAGTGTTTTTAGCACCCATTTGCCAGTAATACTGGGATTGGTTTGATATATACAAGAGAAAAAAAATATATGATCATGCAATTACAAATGGATATGTACGGGATGCAGTGTCAAGATTAACACAAGTCATTGTTCTAATTCCTATTCAACAAGTACAGTTAAGGCATAAGTGGCAAAGAATCCGGACTGAAACTGGCTCCTAACGAAACACATCAAAACCTTCTTTAATGAATTTAGCAAAATTAAGTAACTTTTTCTTACCACTAATAGACATTTATGTTGCATATTTGTGGAAGTTGGGATGTGATCTGTAATACTTAGGTAAGGTAAATACTGATTGCGGAGATTTTGAATTGCAGGACATTCTGTGACAAAGTGGTATTCGTCTCTCACTCGATTCGTGTCACAAAGATGACACAATCTTGCTTCTTGTGGTATGTTCATGTGTCCCCCTTTCTCAATCGGTAGTTTGTGATTACTTGTTCTGAGTCTCAACATTGGGATACTATAGCACAATGGCAAAATGTCTAGATAATCTTCAAAAGCTATTTAGCTTTTAAATAAACTGTAGTTATTGGCTTTTGTAGAGTTACGACAAGTTTCTACCCGTTTTTGTGTATAACTATCTTTAAGTCTTTGGGTCAGATTGTTTATCAGCCATGCGGTTGATACAGATTGTGGATAGTACCACACAAAAGACAGCCCATTTTCATCTAGAATCTGTTTGATTTTAAGGTTGAGATGAAGTTCGCATTTCCTGCAACAAAAAGACTCTGGCATCGGCAGATGTTTTGATTGACAATACAGCTGGAGCTCATTGAAACCCTCAACAACAGTGACTCTGGTTAGGTATACTCTTTCAGTTTATTTTTAATTAAACAAAAAATATTGATTGTTCCCGTCTAAGAAATCAGGCGCCTGCGTATGTATGTATGTATGTATGTATGCATGTAAACGTTATTGTTTAAAAAGAACTTCCTGTGCTTTGAAGATTTTAGTTTTCAGTGCATACGACAAACAGATCTTTATTTATATTATCTGCTTTTATTTACCACCAGTTTCACGTGCTTTATTCGCTGTTTCACAAACAACAACAACAACATTTAAGGTGTAAAATGCCACTGAATGCAGCGATGCTACTTAATATCCTCCATGCCCCAACACAGGCGTCGAAAGTTTACAAATAGTCACGATTCTTGTATGCAATCACCCACCTACCTACCTACCTACCTACCTACCTACCCCCCTCTCTCCCTCCCTACCTGTAAGCCTACCCGTATCACGTACCTTGCCTGTACCTGAACTTGTCTACCTTTACTTCCTTTTGTTCTTTGTGTTACCCAATACCGCGACCGCCCCAGAGCATAATTTACAATACTACCATGTTCTCTCTCCGTCTGAAAGCATGGCGCATGTCCCCGGCTCTACAGTTCCAGAGATACCCGGAAAGGTTTCCGAGCTGCTCGACAAAGAGTCCTCCAAGAACAATAAGTGTCCTCCCCCAGTAACCCAGCCCACTGTTTGCTGTTGGCAAGGGGCGAGTCGGTCGGTGGTGGTGGTGGTGGTGGTTTGGAGGGTGTGTTTGGGTGGGGATGGTTGGTGGGGGTAAGGAGTTAAAGGGTTGTAAATCGTGTTCTTTAGTCACGTCGATGACTGGGACGGACATGAATATCACCCGTCAGACATATCGTATATACCTGTTAGTCAATTCTGAACACGATTCTGCTTTCCGCTTCGGTCACCGCCACCACCACCACCACCACCACCTACTTCTACCCCTCTCCATTCCTCGCCCCCCCACCCACCCACCCTTCTTAGTCCTGTCACGTCCACTGAGACCCCGCCCTCCCCTCCCTACCTCATCATCTACCACTCCCCCACCCTCAAAACATACACACACATATACACACACACACGCGCGGGTACACACACACACACACACACACACACACGTGTACATACACACACACACACACACACACACACGTGTACACACACACACACACACGCACGCACGCACACACACACGCACATAGACACACACACACACAGACACGTGTAGACGCGCACACACGCACACACACACACCCACACACACACACACAAACACACACACACGCACACACATAAAGACACACGCGCGTCCAACCGCTTAGAGTGATACAGCAAACATTTGAAGCAGACATCAAAATGAACATCCAAAGAACAGAAACAAGAACACTCAAGTTAGTTAGGTAAGTAGCATGAGCACAGTAATTGCTCACAGACACAAAGTCACCCCCCCCCCACCCCCACCCCCACCACACACACACACACACACTTACAAATCTCAAAATCTGAGAAACGCCGCTTGCACTGTCAGCAACTGATGTTCTGTGTTGATGTGCGTGTGGTAAAGCGGTCCTTAATTTCCTTTGAGAGGTATTATAATCTCTAAAATCACCAGGAAATGAACTCCTGTTTTCAAACACCGATTTTTTTGCGCATCGCACAAAGCGTACTGAAACTGCTGTGAAGATATTATGCATGCGTGATTGTATAATCTGTGTATGTCATGTATGTATGTATGTATGTATGTATGTATGTATGTATCCATTGTATGTTTGTTGTAGTACAAGACTGAAAATGAAGTTGCGCCGTGTTCTCTGGCTTCTTTCATGGATGTGAATGTTTTTGCACGTAAAAGACATTCTCACAGAAAAAGAAAGAACGTTCTTTGCAAGGGTTAAAACAAACAAACAAACAAACAAACAACAACAAACAAAAGAGTATACGAAGAGGAAAAACAAGAACAAACGTCCCACTTTTATATTATAAGAGTATCTGAAAGAAGACTTCAACAGCACATTAAAAAAAAGTACTGCCAGGAAGAAAAAAAAAGGAAAAAAAAAGAACGTGCTGTGATGATAGCGATAAGGCAGGCAGAACAACAACAACAACAACAACAACAAACAACAACAACAAACAAAATGGGTGGGGCTGCGTTGTAGCGAAGCGCTCTCCCTGGGAAGTAATGACCAGCCCGAATATCATGCAGAGAAAAAAAAATCTGTTGTGACAAATAGCAAATCAATTTTAAATTATGATGTCAGTGATAATATTTCCTATATAAAAAAGTGGGAATGTTGCAAAATTGAAATCAGAAATTTGTGCAGTGAGTTTGGTAAAAATGTAGCATGTAAAGAACGGAATAACGTGAAGAGATTAGAACTACAAATTTCAGACGTTGAGAAAGATTTAGTAAACGATCCCTCTAACAAAAACAAACAGACTCAATTTCTAAAATTAAAACAAAATCTAGAATTATTGCTATTAGAAAAAGCGAGAGGGGCACAAGTTAGATCAAGAATTAAGTGGATTGAGGAGGGTGAACGAAACACAAAATATTTTTGTAATTTAGAAAAAGCTCGAGCCAAAAAGAAAATTATAACAAGACTTAGTAAAGAAACTGGTGAAGTTATAACAGATCAAAGAGAAATACTACTTGAACAGGTGTCTTACTTTAAAAACTTATATAGTCAGACAACAGCAGAAGAAGATGTAAGGGAAGCAACTGATATATTTATGGCAGATGAAAATTTCCCTCGTTTGAATGGTACGGATGCTGCTGTGTGTGAGGGACCTGTCACTTTAGAAGAAACGAGCAATGCACTTGCGAAAATGAAGAACGGGTCTGCCCCAGGCTGTGATGGAATTACAGTAGAATTCTTTAAAACATTTTGGTGTAAAATAGGCAGTATTGTGACAAATTCCTTCGTAGAATCCTTTAATAAAGGTGAACTATCTTACTCTCAGAAGCAAGGAATTATAACATTGATACACAAAGGAAAAGATCTAGAAAGAGATAAGCTAAATAATTGGAGACCTATAACCCTACTCAATACAGATTACAAACTACTTGCAAAAACACTAGCAGAAAGGCTGTCGTCCGTTGTTCACACTTTAGTTAATGAAGATCAAGCAGGCTACATTAAGGGCAGAAACATATCTACAATTATCAGATCGATTGATGACGTTATTAATTATCTGAATAAAACAAAGAAAGCGGGATACTTATTAGCAGTAGATTACTCTAAAGCATTCGACTCCATATCAAAAAGTTTCTTGGTACATGCTTTTTCTGTCTTTGGTTTTGGACCAGTCTTTCAAAAATGGGTTACTGTCTTATTTAAAGGTTGTACAAGTTCTGTTAATCATGGTGGTTGGATATCTGAACCTTTCGACGTGCTGTGTGGTATTAGACAAGGATGCCCATTTTCACCTTTGGCATTCGTATTAGCTGTTGAATTATTAGCTATTAAAATAAGAAACAGTCCCATAGTGGGAATTGTAACCCCTCGATCCGAGAGAAATGAGGATGTGCATTTAAAAGTAAAACAACTGGCGGATGACACAACCTTGTTTCTTAGAGATATAGAGGACATGCATAGATCGTTTAACATTTTTACTTCTTTTGAAAGATTCTCTGGACTGAAATTGAATGAACATAAAACAAAGGCACTAAGACTAGGTAGACAGAAAAGAGAGGTAAATCTTCCATTCTCAACAGTAGATAGAATAAAGATATTAGGAATCCATTTCGAAAGTAACCGAATGGCCAAAGACATTGAAGATAACTGGACAAGCAGGATTGATCGAGTGAACAAACTCATTAAAGAGTGGAGTAAACGTGACTTAAGTATTCAAGGGAAAGTAGTCGTGATAAAATCATTTCTTGTCAGTCAGTTCATTTACGTTATGCAGTCGATTGGCCTTCCAGCTGAGGTTCTGAATAAAATAAACTCAATTCTGTACAAGTTTCTGTGGCAGAAAAAACACAGTAACAAGAGAGCTTTCGAGAAAGTAAAAAGAAAAGTAATGGAAGCGAGTGTAGAAGAAGGTGGTCTGAACATGATAAACATGATCCAGCTCCAAAAATGTTTTCACCTACAATGGGCAGGGAAACTGTTTGGGGCGACAGCCAAGGAAAACTGGAGTGTGATCCCTAAATGGCACATGGATAAACTTGTTAAAGAAAATGTGTTTCTCTTAAATTGTAGATCAAAAGATCTAATAGGTTTGAACATGATAGATAACGATTTTTGGAAAGATGTAGTTAGTTCGTATCTTGACAGCAGGCCGTTAAAATCACTTTCAGACATCAAAAGTAACAACTTTCACTCCCAATTGCTGTTTAACAACGCCTTGATAAAGTATAAAAACAAATTATTATTCTTCAAATCTTGGAATGAGAAAGGTCTTGAACAAGTAAAGGACATAATTAATTTCAGGGAAAATAGAGTGTTGTCTTTAAGAGAGATACAGGATATAGTGCGTAAAAACAAAGCAGGCATTGTTTTTGAATATAACGCATTGATAAATTCGATACCAAAGGCATGGCTTCAATGGATAGAAAGAGGGGAAAAGGAGGATGAAACACAGAAATGTGATGTAAGCCTGTACAACACAAATTTAAAACAGATTAAAAAAAATACACTCATAAACAAAGAGAAAACTGTTCCCAACGCATACTACTTCTGGCTCAGAAAATTTGGTATCCACTTACTCGGGTCAACCTGGTCTATAGCGCGAGATATAACAAAAGAAACTAGATTAAGAGTTCTGCACTGGAAAATTTTACACAACATCTACCCCACCAATATCCTTCTAAACAAAATGAAAGTAGCAGAAAACAATAAATGTCCCTATTGTAAAGATTTGGTAGATTACATTGAACACTTTTTTTTTGATTGCCCAGTAACACACAACTTCTGGAAGTATATTGAACAAAAACTACTAACAGAAACAAGTGTCCACTTGAAACTGTCAGCATCAGATATCCTGTTTGGGATTGAAAATTCGCCATATCTAAAAGGAAATTATGCGTATATCAATAATATAATTTTAGTGGGTAAAATGTGTGTCAGTATCTATAAAAAGACCAAATCAGTCTTTTCCTTACAGGTTATTTTTGAACGAGAATTTGAAACAAGACGAATTCACATGGAAAAAAACACTGCCATCTACAAATAACGTCAAATGATCAAATGAGAAGTGAGAAAGAGACAAATATGCACACAGAAAGCACACCAGAGCATGAACACCCCCCCCGGCCCCCTCAACCCCTCCCCACCCCCCAGACAAACCAAACAATCTTCCAACACTAAAGTTTTGCAACGTGATTGTCCATATATGAAGAAACAGACAGACTTAGAATTGTGTATGAATGAAGGTGAAAAAAAAACACAAAAAAACAAAACAACAAAAAAAAAAAACCAGATAAGTTTTGTACACTTAATTGTATGACTTGTACATTTTCCTTCAATATTATTGTAACAAGCCCAAAATCAGTGAGTGAAAAGTCGTATTTATTCCATAAACGCTATTTATTTATTTGGCATTGTGTGATTTATATACAAAATAAAACGGTGGTCGACCCAAGAAAGTCCGGGTAAAAAAAAAAAAAAAAAAAAAAAAAAAAAAAAGCAAATCAATACAATACAATACAATACAATACAATGCAATGCAATGCAATACAATACAATGCAATGCAATACAATGCAATACAATAAATACAGTACAATGCAATGCAATACAATACAATAAAATGCAATGCAATGCAATGCAATACAATTCAATACAATACATTACAATGCAATATAATGCAATGCAATTAAATAAAATACATTGCAATACAATACAATGCAAAACACTGCACGAAACTACATTACACTACACTACACTACACTACAATATGATAAAAACACAATAACTTAGCATATTACAAACCACCCTAGTTTTGAAACAAAATATGTCACTTATAATTAAACAGTCTTGCCGCGTAGAAGTAATTGAACATGTTTCAGTTGTTGACAAACGTATAAAATGGTTGGACATTAATTTTTTTAATTATTATTATTATTATTTTTTTTTTTTTTTTACACACGATTCACTTGAATCTACAATTCAGTTTAGCCTTCCCATTTGAAAAGGCAGTCAAAAAACCCCCCAAAAAAACAACAACAAAAAACAAACAAACAAAAAAAACAACATAGAAGCGAACAGCACACAAAAAAAGAAAAAAAAACAAAGTCGTTCAATAAACAAAACTTCTCTCCGCGTCAGCTGACAATGCACAAAAACAACCTGACGGACTGATCGATAGAACGTCAGACTGATGCCGTAACGATATCGAGCAGAGCGGGCCAGGTGGGCAACTTTCAAGGCGGTAATGGACGGAGGACGAATCAATTTACTGATTGATGCAAGCACACAAACTGACCATTGACTGAAGCAAGCACACAAACTGACCACTGATTGATGCAAGCACACAAACTGACCATTGATTGAAGCAAGCACACAAACTGACCATTGATTGATGTTAACACACAAACTGACCACTGATTGATAACAAGCACACAAACTGACCACTGATTGATGCAAGCACACAAGCTGACCATTGATTAAAGCAAGCACACAAACTGACCATTGATTGATGTTAACACACAAACTGACCACTGATTGATAACAAGCACACAAGCTGACCACTGATTGATGTAAGCACACAAACTGACCATTGATTGAAGCAAGCACACAAACTGACCATTGATTGATGTTAACACACAAACTGACCACTGATTGATAACAAGCACACAAACTGACCACTGATTGATGTTAGCACACAAACTGACCACTGATTGATAACAAGCACACAAACTGACCACTGATTGATGCAAGCATACAAACTGACCACTGATTGATGTTAGCACACAAACTGACCATTGATTGATAACAAGCACACAAACTGACCACTGACTGAAGCAAGCACACAAACTGACCATTGACTGATAACAAGCACACAAACTGACCATTGACTGATAACAAGCACACAAACTGACCATTGATTGATGCAAGCACACAAACTGACCATTGTTGGATGCATGCACACAAACTGATCACTGATTGATAACAAGCACACAAACTAATCACTGATTGGTAACAAGCACACAAACTGACCACTGACTGATGCAAGCAACAAACTGAACATTGATTGATAACAAGCACACAAACTGATCATTGATGCAAGCACACAAACTAACCATTGACTGATGCAAGCACACAAACTGACCATTGACTGATAACAAGCACACAAACTGACCATTGATTGATAACAAGCACACAAACTGACCATTGACTGATAACAAGCACACAAACTGGCCATTGACTGATAACAAGCACACAAACTGGCCATTGACTGATAACAAGCACACAAACTGACCACTGACTGATAACAAGCACACAAACTGACCACTGACTGATAACAAGCACACCAACTGACCACAGGAAAGATGCAACAGAGCTGGCTGGACATTCAGACTCCCTCCCCTCTCAATCCCATCACCACTAACCCCCACCACTACCCCCAACACCCCCATCCCCGTCCTCCTCCCAACCCCTTGCCCCTCCCATCTACCCCCCCCCCCACCCCCCATCCCTCCCTCCTTCCCCAATGCATGACGAGTTGGCTGATTGATTCATCTCTAAAACGAACAGATGTACATCCTGCATAACGAATTGAGCGACAAAAACGGATAATTCTACACTTATATAATCATCATGTACATACCGCACCTGGAAAGGCCTGTCATGCGGACGAACGCTCAGCTTGTATCATTGATTGAGATTAGCTCACAGCCGGGCCAACAGCAAAGCGAGAGCTGTATGATCAATGGTTTCTCCTCCATTGCTTAGACTTTTGTGAAGGACTATGACTGTCGAACCAGGAGGCAAGACTGCACTGGCTCTTAGTGGTGCTGCAGCCTTGGGGGCTATTTGGCCTTTGGGAACCATCCCAGCACCGACTGTCCTCCTTTGAAAACCATCCCCAACACCGACTGTCCTAAAACCCTCTTGGCCGAGAGAGTGGGGTTATAAAACTTGGTCAAAATACTCTCCACTATAACCAAATTCTGGCCCAGATAGTCGGGACAGCATCTGCCTCCTCTGCTGTTCTGATGGTCGTAGTCGGACACGACTGACTATTATCATACGGCATTTAGAGGGCACCTTCACACACAGATGTCTGAATTACAGAGCAAAGGAGTCTTCAACACAGCATCATTATGATATCAAATCTTGCTGGGAGAAGCAGTGGCCGCGTCGACAGTTTTACGCTTGATTAATCCCACACAGCCAAGTAAGAAATGAGTCTCGTATCCTCCATGAGCGAACTGAAAAACACCTTGTTTTCCACTCTCTTGTTGTAGGGTAAAGGCGTGGACATTTGTACCTTCTCCTTTAGTCACACCTTTGTTTTTTGTATTTTTGTATCTGTATTTCTCTTTTTGTCACAACAGATTTCTCTGTGTGAAATTCGGGCTGCTCTGCCTAAGGAGAACGCGTCGCTTACACTGACAGCGCCACCCCCTTCCCCCCCCTTTTTTTTGTCCTGCCTGCAATTTTATTTGTTTTCCTATCCTACAGAATTTTGCCAGGGACAACCCTTTTGTTGCCGTGGGTTCTTTTACGTGCGCTAAAAGAAGCGTTTAGCCATTTTCATCGATAAAACTGAATGTATGTGATCTGATATGTCGTTCTTTAGGTTGTTGACTTTACTTGCGCCCGTATACATCATAAAAATAGCGTGAACATTGCAGGAAGAAAAGAGGTAAGCTCTTTCTTTTCATTTCACGTGGTTTTGACTGACATGATGCTTAGAATGCCGTGTGACCTATGCATTTAATTACACTCTGATGATAAATGTGATGCAAATATCGGAAACTGTAACATAGCCATCAAAACAAGGAAAATATAGTCCTGTCAGATGAGATGGCAACACGCTGTTGGCTTGTTTTTGCAGTGGGTGGAATTTTTATATTGTATCACAATAAGTATGCAATATTGAACCGGTGGTACAACTTACCAGCCCAAGGTACAACTTTACTCATGTCATCCTGCACCTATTGCATGCTACACACGGGACCTCGGTTTATCGTCTCATCCGAATTTGGTTAGGAAGTAGAAAGAATTCCCAGATAAGATACATGCATGTAAAATTAAGTGTGGTCATAAAGGCAGTTGACACATATGACCATATGACATCCGGCAATTCTAAAGTCGATGATTTTGTCAAAATTTATTTACTCATGTCATCCCGCACACATTGCACACGCACACACACACACACACACACACACACGCGCGCGCGCGCACACGCACGCACGCACGCAAACACACACACACACACACACACACATAACATAGAATGGTTATGAACCATACTGGAACAGATTTTTTAAAAAAGTCAACAGCCGGTGGTGTTGATGCGCAGTAGGCTGTAGGACAGTCTGTCAAATGGCGCCACAGCAACAATCACTTTGTTGAACACGTAGTAGATTTATCTTTACATCTTCTAAATGACGGTAGTGTAATAAAATCCCTGATATGTCACGCCATAAAGCAACAGCCATACCCCCCCCCCCCCCCCGTCTCTCATTTCCCATGTAATTGCTTCAGATTGTGTGCGTGGGGTACCATGAAAGACACACCAGCCACTGACCATTCACCGACTGTCATTACAATAAAGGATAAAAAAAAACCCAGTGTCATTTGACATTGTGAAAGATTCTAAACTATAATTACAAAAAAAAGGACCAAATTCAAAAAAACATTTTCTCTTTCTTCTCAATGACGTTCGGGTTGAAAATGACAGCTTGTACGCTAAATTCATGGAAACAGTTTTTGTCAGCCGCCGACAATGACAGATTCTCGTATCAAGTGATCAAGAACTGAAATAAGTATATTTCCTACCTTTGCCAGAAAACAATACAAATGCATGAACTCAGAACTCATTTAATTGTCGTAAAACCAATCATAGGAATTATGAACACTATAAACTAAACACAACAAACAAACAAACAAAAAGTGAAAGCAGTAAGTTGTGAGCAGATGCAGGATATTCCACAAGACATAGTTATGGATTGCGAACTTTAAAGCATTCATATGTATAGTATGTCAGTTCTGGTTGGAAATAACTTAATGGTAACAGAGAACTCGGCCTTTGGATTATTGTGCTGCCAGAGCCATCTGGCCAGTACATGTGTTTACAATTATTTGTCAGTTTACAGCTAAACCACGAGAATATCTCAGAAATAGAAAGCTAATTTGGAATTCGCTTCAATTATTGTTGTTTGTGTCTATGTTCTGTATTTGGTCCAGTATTCAATTACACGAGCACGATTTGAGAACCAGTATTTGGATATAGTATAATTTGATACAATTTGATTTTTTCCTCTTAATTTCGCAAACGACGTCACCAGCATCAATAGCCTAAAAGTCTTGGCTACCATACACCATTGAAAGATGAATGGTGTGTTGATTTGAATTAACAACAAGAGAGGGCAAGGCCTTCAAGACTCACTTGTGATACACTTTAAAAAAAAATCCAAGCTTTTTATGTATTGAGTATAATTTCAAAATGTAATGTTTAAGATGAGAAAGATCAGTTTAAAGCAAATTAAGTCCCCTAGCATTAATTACAGAGTAATTTCCCTTTTTTACCCTCTGCACCAAAACGTTTGCAAAATAAGTAAAACTTCCATGCTGAGCAAAAGAAGTTCCTGTTTGAACAAAAAATGATAATAATGAATACTCTTGTTGTTGGGTCAGAATATCAGATCAAAGTGCCAAGTTTAGAGAATACAAAAAATATAAATATAACAGTAAATGCAGTTTGCATATAATTAGGCTTCATTTTTTAATTTTTTTTTTGCCCATCCCAGAGGTGCAATATTGTTTTAAACAAGATGACTAGAAAGA
>NC_134893.1:52324424-52336924 GCF_041734735.1 Babylonia areolata | reverse complement strand
GCACCCACCCACACACACACACACACACACACACACACGTACCCACGCACGCACGCACGCACATACACAAATAAAAACAATATACATGAAGGAATACTGTAAATATGTAGCATAAAACATAGAATCTAAAAAACAACAGCTAAACCAGGGTTGAAAAAAGGTTCATTTCCCAGAAAATGAAATATAAAAACATTTGGAGATAAAAGAAACAACAACAACAACAACAACAACAACAAAACACAAACTGAAATATGTTTGAATAAACTGCTTAATAGACAGGGAATAATGGGATCATTTACTATCATCTTCCACTAGCTGAAACAAGAGAGGTACACGGCACTGGGTGTCCATAATTGATCGATTGACAGAAGCTAACTGTCAGGCCAACAACAAAGTGAGAGCTGTATGATCAATGCTTTTTCCACTGCAATGGGAATTCGTTTTACAATCTCATCTTTCGTGGAAGACTTTGACTCTCAAACCAGGAGGCAAGATTGCACTGGCTGTTTGTGCTGCAGCCTTGGGGAGCTAGCTGGTCTTTGGGAACCATCCCATCCCAACGTATTCACAAATCTGCCCCTTCCTATCTTTGTGGCTGCTTTCACCTCTACACTCCATCTCGCTCTCTACGATCAGCTTCGGATCCATTATGTTTAGGCATACCCAGATTCAAACACTCCACTGTTGGACGCCGTTCTTTCTCTGTCTCTGGACCTTGCATTTGGAATGAACTTCCTCTTTCGTTTCGTCAGGTCTCTGCACTTAGCTCTTTCAAGTCTGGCCTTAAAACCCACCTCTTCCCAATATGGCCTCCCCCCCCTGCCTATTCCATGTCTTCAGTTTCTTCTTCAGTTTTAGAGTTATGCATGCGTGAGAATGACTGGTGTGAAAGCACTTTGATTTGTCTCTGCACAAGATTTAGAGCTATATAATTATCATTATTATTATTATTTGCACGAGAGATGGAGCCATTTGCATTTTGTTTTTGATTAAAGTGGATTTTCCGAGTTAAAGGGCTGGTTTGGGGAATTCTCGTCAGAGGAATACGTTCATGTCACATACCCCCCACACACACAGAATCCCCCTACCTCCACCTTCACACCCTACCCACCCCTTTCCTCTCTTTATTTTTTTTAAAAACTTTATATTTCTTTTATAAGACGAGGCTTTGGCCCATGGTGTTGTTCGCAAAAGGGGATCATGTTCTGTCCCGCCCAGCGTTTTGTGTAGGGTTTAACCTTTTCTGTGCCAAGTCTAGTTTATGCTCAGTGACAACTATTTGCTGAGGGACACTTTCGTCACCGAGAATGATAATTACTTTAAGATAATCACGCATGCAAACTACTAAAAAGAAAGTATACGTAACCTTTAACTCACTGAAATGAAAATGAACACACTATCCATTTCTGGCAATTGAATAATTATATATTTAATATATTTCGCGATAGGAAAACTCCCTACTATGACACAAGACGTGAATTTCCGTCCTGGGGCACACAAGGGGTTAAGCCCCCAGTCACTGAAGTGACACCATGGCGTCGGACAGCCAGTGAACATGATCGCCATCACCACGCAAAGCGGTCGTGTTCCACCCCAGCTCCCCTCTCTGAACAACCCCCACCCCCTCGCTCCCCCGCCCCCTCGCCCCCCCCAACCCCCCATTACAGCTTGGTCACATGCAAGCCAGTCAAGTGCGTGTTTAGGGGAAGTGAGGGGTTGCACGCGACGGAAGGGGTTGTGGGGTCGGGGTGGAGGGAAGAGGTTGGGAGTGTGGGGGAAGGGGATGGGGGGTGGGGGGGGGGGGGGGGGGGCGTGGGTGCACAGGGAGGGAGGGCGGAGGGAGGCAGAACAACAGAACATGGGAGGGGTGGGTGGGTGGGTGGTTAGGTTCAGGTGTCTCCCACGTTTTAACTCAATCAGTACGGCCAGTCCTCTCTTCTCCTCTACACAGACCCCTCGGATGTCCAGTGGGTGTCTGAATGACCCAACCTTTAGCTTCCGTCGTCAGAATTGTGGTATTCTTTGTCAATATTCACCTCTTCAGTGTAAGAGCCTACCGCTTGTAATATTTTGATGGTGGTAATTGGGGAGAAACGCTGTTAACGTCGTCTCTTTCGCCGTTCGTATGGAGAGAGTTAAGATGGTTAGATGGGTTGGTTGGTATCAAACGGTGGTCTTTGATTAAAGTGTGTGTCACTTGTAAGTTCGTGTTTTGGCTGCCAAAATAAATAAGTTGTTTTTTTTTCGAACCATTTCTGTCAGCAGTAACGTTTTGAACTGTAACCTCACCCTCTGACCTCCTCTCACTGTATTTTTCCCTGACTTAGTGAAGTCCAGCTGTTTATTTTCACGCTTATTGTGCTTTTTCATTCATATGAAAACACTGGATGTTTTTCATTGTCAGATAGCGGTTGATGTGTTTTTTAAGGCATGTTTACAGTCAACTGGATGATGTAAGGCGCTTTGAGCAGCATTGGTGCTGGATATCGCGCCATAGAAAAACTATATTATTATGATTATTTATTGATGTAAACCAGTTCAGTTGCAAAACTAAGCTTCGTGGGTTGTTTTTTAAAATTTTATTTTTCATCACGGAACATTTACGACTCTCTCTCTCTCTCTCTCTCTCTCTCTCTCTCTCTCTCTCTCTCGCACACACACTCGAGTGTGTGTGCATATGGGAGATTTGATTTGCATATATTTATATTTTGCGATTTCTTTTTGTTGCAAAATATGGTGTACTTATTATAGTTCGCAACCCCTTCAAATAAATCTTTGGCCTTACTGAATAAAATTCTGATTCTGATTCTCCCCTCTCTCTCAGTACATTCAGTCTGCAGCTTTAACTATTTCCATACGAACGGCGAAAGAGACGACGTTAACAGCGTTTCACCCCCAATTACCAATTACCAATTATTGGTGTTCCTCAAGGCTCCGTACTTGGTCCACTATTATTCCTTATCTATATCAATGATATTGTATACGACATCCATTCAAACATTAAGCTATTTGCAGATGATACAAGTATGTCCTTAGCACTAAACAACCCAAACATCCGTGCACAAACACTCAATTCTGACTTAGAAAAGATAGATTCTTGGGCTAAGCGATGGAAAGTCAAATTTAATGAGGGGAAAACAGAGTTATTAATTTTTTCTCGAAACACTGACACAATTTTACCTCTTACTTTTGGCATCACACCATTACAAAGTACAGACACACATAAACATCTAGGCGTCATACTCCAAAACAACTGTAAATGGGAGGAACATATTAAAAGTATAATCAATGCTGTAACTATGTTGGTTTCTTGTCTTAAGACGTATAAGTACAAGTTAAATAGGAGAGCATTAGAAATCATGTACGAATCATTCATATTACCACATTTTTACTATGCTGATATTGTTTGGGATAATTGCACAAATGCACAATCAGATTCTCTGGAAAATTTACAGATTGAAGCATTAAGAACCATAACTGGAGCTGTTCGTGGGACAAGCCACCAAAAAATATACCAAGAATCAGGGTTCTGTACACTTAAGGAAAGAAGGAAAAGACACAAACTTGTGCATTATTTCAAGATGGTTAACGGTCTATGCCCTAACTACCTAAATGATCTTGTTCCTGGTCTTGTTTCAGACAATAACCCTTACCATAGACGCAGGTCATTGGAACGCACCGTACCAAGATTTCACACCGAACTCTATCGGAAATCATTCATACCATCTACTACTTATCTCTGGAATTCTCTACCTGATTATGTTAAAACCAGCAATTCTTTTAGCCAGCTTAAACATTACCTGTGTGCTAACGATGCTGTAGTGCCTAGCTATTATTACTATGGTAAACGGAAGGAACAAATCATTCACTGTCGACTTCGTCTAGGGATTAGTGACTTAAGAGAAGATATGTTCAACAGACATTTAATAAACGACCCACTTTGTGCTTGTGGCACTGCAAGCGAAACTGCTGAACATTATTTATTATTTTGTCAAGACTTTCATATGGCTCGGGCAAACACAATCTTGAATTTATCTCCAAACTACATTCACGCTAAAACTCTGTTGCATGGAGATCCTGTTCTCCAAAATCATACAAATATATTCATATTTCAAACTGTCCACCAGTTTATCTCCGATTCAAATAGATTTTAGCTTAGAAAGTATTGTGAAGAAAGGGTACAACATGATTCTATTCGTAAAATATGTGTTGAATTTATTTGACTGACCAAATATTCAAAGTGAATGGATTGGCCAATGATCTGTTAGACTGATTTCTCCTCTCCCCTCTGTTCCCCCTCCACCACCACCTTACCCTCCATTCTTCTAAATTTTCTTCTTCTTCTTCGTGTTTTTCTTCTATTAGGCCAATTACTTTGGTGATAATAAATTCAATCTCATGTTAATATTGATATTAGCATTATTTCACTATATTATGTACTGTTTGTTTATTTGTTTTATTTCATTATTTCATTACGTACTGTTTATGAATGTTATTTGATACAAGTCATCAGCCGTCATGATAAAATTGAAGTGCAATGTTGTGAGCACAGTATAAGCTTTAAGCTTGTTGATGCTCTTTTGTCATTCATTGCATTGTAATCATGTGTATTGTTGAATAATTAAAGATTATTTAAACCAATTACCATCATCAAAATATTGCAAGCGGAAGGCTCTTATACTGAAGACGTGAATGTTGACAAAGAATACCACAATTCTGACGACGGAAGCTAAAGGTTGGGTCATTCAGACACCCACTGGACATCCGAGGGGTCTGTGTAGAGGACTGGCCGTACTGAGTGAGTTAAAATGGGGTTTAGTCACAATGAGTGGCCGTGAGATGACACGCCAGTAGTAACTCTCCCCACCTCCGCCCGCCCCCAGCCCTCCACCCCCCCCCCCCCTCAACCAACCCCCTTCCCCCCCCCCCCCCCGCACCCCAATCCTTCCCCCTACAAAATGTTATCAAACGTTCAGTCGTTCAGTCCTTCGGATAATTTTATTATTAAAAATTTTTTTTTTTAAGATAACTACACTGAAGAACTTAAAAGGCCACATAAAGTAAAAAGTCCGGATGGATGTAAACCCTCCCCCACAATGTCGAAATACTACTTCTGCCCAAGCGTTTGTGGTGTCTGCTGAGAATACCCCCCATCCCCCACCCCACCCATCCCCCTCCACCTCCAAACATCCCATCCTTTCCCCCTGCCCTCAAACTCCTCGTTCCCACGAGCCACCCCCCCCCCCCCCCCTTAAACCCCCCACCCCAACCTCCCCCCCCCCACACACACACCCCATACTCCTACGCCCACCACCCATCCCTTCCCAAGACACCCCTTCCCCCAACCACCTTCATACCCCACCCACCCACACACACACACACACACACACACACTCATTGCGTTGACTTGGCATTGGGGCGCAACAAAAGGAAACCTGAACTGAGAGCCATTGTATTCGAATACCCGCCGTCTTTTGTGTTTTTTTTTTTTTTTGTTTTTTCAGTGTTGTCCCTTATAATACCTTCACCCCCTCTGCAGGTCGATATACCTGTGTTGGGTAGGACGGTACTTGTACACAGGTCTCGTTGCCACGGGCGACCGCTGCGCTGCTCTTGCGCTCCTTCAGTCAAGCCTGAGTGATTTTTTTTTTTTTTTGTCTGGCTCTTGTGCGGGGAATGCTGCCCCGGCTTAGACTGTAGCTGGGTTAAAATGTGTGTGTGTGTGTGTGTGTGTGTGTGTGTGTGTGTGTGTGTGTGTGTGTGTTGTTGTTGTTGTTGTTTTTGTGTGTACATTTGACACACACACACACATCATGTATGTTACAAATAATTATGTGTGTTACAATGGTGTCCGATACAGTGTGTGTGTGTGTGTGTGTGTGTGTGTGTGTGTGTCTGTTGTTGTTGTTGTTTTTGTATGTACATATCACACACACACACACACACACACACACACACACAAACACACACACAGAGGCCTACGTGCCTATGCGTGTGTCTGTGGTATAAGTTGAACGTTGAACAAAAGGTATGCACAGCAGGTGTCTTTGTGCCAACGGCGTGTTTTTGTTGTTGTTTTTTTCTCTCTCCACAAGCTAAAAACTGGCCGACCAAGATTTCTTTCACCGTTTACTTTTCTTTCTTTCTTTCTTTTCTTTTTTTTTTTTTTTTTTAAAGCAGATATAATCCTTGACAACTGTTGGCGAATTGATATGGGTGTGCATTTTTGACTCACCCGGTGTTCGGTTGTCTCTCTCTCTCTCTCGCTCTCTGTGTGTGTGTGTGTGTGTGTGTGTGTGTGTGTGTGTGTGTGTGTGTGTGTGTGGTAAACTTTAACATTGACATTTTCTCTGCAAATACTTTGTCAGTTGACACCAAATTAGGCATAAAAATAGGAAAAATTCAGTTCTTTCCAATCATCTTGTTTAAAACAATATTGCACCTCTGGGATGGGCACAAAAAATATAAACTGAAGCCAACTTGGCACTTTGATCTGATATTCTGATACAACAACAAGAGCAGTCATTATTATAATTTTTTGTTCAAACAGGAACTTCTTTTGCTAAGCATGGAAGTTTTATTTATTTTGCAAACGTTTTGGTGCAGATAGTAAAAAAAAAAAAGAGGGAAATTAATCTGTAATTAATGCTAGGGGGGTTAATTTGCTTTAAACTGATCTTTCTCATCTTAAACATTACATTTTGAAATTATACTCAATACGTAAAAAGCTTGTGTGTTTTACTCTTAGTGTACAGGGCTTTCACTATGTTCATTCGCCCAAGAGGTCTTTTTCGGAAAATACTAAAATCAATACGACGAGTGGAATTTATAGATCTATTGGCTGAGCCCTGAAGGTCATGGGCAAAACTCAATTGCGTACACATATTTATACACATTCAAAGCGCGTGCTCATATTCTTCGCGAACGCGAACGACGCCATTTTGTTTCAAGTTGTTGACCTGCCCGTTCAATCCTATATTCAATCGACAATACACGATAACATGTGATGGAAAGTTGGAGAAGGAGACCGTTAAATATTTATTCAGAGAAAGATTTGTGAACGCCTCATTACTTACTGGAATATGCCCCAAACTGCCATAAAAATATCCACAGAATCAGTCGGAATTCACAGTTAAAAATTGTAAACCATGCGAGTTAATACCCTTGAATTGATGAAACGAAAAAAATTCCAGTCTTGACCTTTCTCAGAATGAAGTCCTTTTCACTTCATACGACGTTTAGAAGTACTTGTACTTGGCTCTACATGTTATTAGTTTAACAAAATACTAAATTTTCATATAAACTTTAAAACTATAAAACTAGAATGAACATAAAACAGAAATTGAATCGACCGTGTCATACTACATTCCCGGCGGGTGTAATTAAACTTGTACATCTATCTAGATCTAGAGAAAACGGCTAAATGTTGCAGTGTGATTGCAGCGATAGCCACATCTCCTTTACCGCGGACTTAAAAAGAATTTTTTATTGCCCTTAGAGATTTTTTGAATGCCCAAGATACACCAGAATAATATGATTTAAACAGCGTTCTTTTTTTTTCTTTTCTTTTTTTAAACCCGAAGCTTTATAATAACAAATACAGAACACATTTTAACGATTAGATTAAAAAAAAAAGTGTATCACAAGTGAGTCTTGAAGGCCTTGCCTCTCTTGTTTTTCTTCTTCCAGGTGTTCTGGAAGAGATGGACGATGTACAAGTATATGAACATAACACAGAAACAAAACAAACACAAGAAGAAGAAGAAGAAGAAAAGGAAACGAAAAACAAAGCATTGAGTCTCTCAGACCTTTCTATCTACTCCCCATCACAAAACAAAAGTTACAGGTTAAGATCCAGTAGCTTTGGGGGGGGGGGGGGGGGGGGGGGGGGGGGGGGCCATCGCGGCAGTGAATTCATACTATCTCTGCCAAGAGCTTGGCGTTGTATAGAGAGATAGGCATAATTCAATCCCGCCGTTCTGTACTGTAACCTAGTACAACCGAAATCCGGTCACCATTCACACCTGGCTGGAGTGAGGAACATCAAAGTGTCTTTTGTCTTTTCCCAAGGACACAACACTATACGCCGAAACGAGGATCGAACCCTGAGCAGCGGTGAACACTGGACCACAAGTCCAATGCCTAATAACTGATCTTGCCACGGCGACGACAACAAAACAAGAAGTTTTCCGATTCTGGGGGAAATGGCAGTACCGACGTATAACCCACAGGTGCAAACACCAGTTTCCCTATTTTTGTTTTGCAATAAGGATAAGAATACAATGATGACGTTCTTTTTCTTGATCTAATTTGCAAGAACTACAACTTCCAACTTATGATATTATCGTGTCTATGCATTTTGACAGAGGTCTGAAATGTTTAATAATGAAATTTGCTCCCATTTAGATTCGGCTTTCTGAACTTCTGTAGAATCGCCAACTTCACTGAGGAAAAAAAAGAAGAAAAAAAAGAAAGAAAGAGAAAGAAAAGCTCCTTTCCATGGTTAGCTCCAAACGCATTTTTATCTTTTTTTTTATTATAGAAAAAACATTTTAATCTGCAAAGTCAAACTTTTTTAAACCATGAAAATAACACTTCTTTTTAACCATGCTTATCACTGTGCGGGGAAGAATTTCGACAAGAAGTATGTTGGCAAAACGCTGCTTGCACTGAAAACTATTTTCTTCTTCTCCCCCCCCCCCCCCTCTCAACCCCCCGCACAACTCACTTCCAACATTTTTCTGCAGCTGTTATAGTACTTCTTACCAATATGAATCTCGGTACCTATAACGCCCCCACCCACACAAATACCCTTACTCCCCCCACTCACACACACCTTCGATTTCCTGTCCTGAATGACATGGCGCACCCCCCTACCTAAGAACACATTATGTAGCATCAGATTTATATTAAAAACAACAACAACAACAACACACACACACACACACACACACACACACACACACACACAAACAACAACACAAAAACCTTCAGTCAGTATCTGATAACCTAATATTGCACAAATCACGAGCAGCATACAATACAGCATATAGCGACCATTCTCTGGACAGACAACTCTTTGTCTTTGTTACTGAACTGGACGTGAAAAATGTTATTAATTTTCACTGTATTGTAGTTAGAACTGACAGGAGGAGAACTCCCCAGGAGGAGCGTGTCGATACATTGCAAGCGTCATCTACACACACACACACACACACACACACACACATATATATATACATACATACACACACACACACACAAATATATATATATATATATATATATATATATAGAGAGAGAGAGAGAGAGAGAGAGAGAGAGAAGAACAAAGAAAAACAAACACATCAATCTGTCAAATATTCAGCAGCATAGAATCTTGCTTCAAAGGATAAGTAATCACAAACTGTATAAGAACAAATACGAAAGTCTTATAACACACACACACACACACACACACACACACACACACACATATATATATATATATCTACACACACAAAATGGACTTTTAAAACAGAATTTTGCCATGAACAAAACTCTTTTCTTGTCGTGGGATGTTTTACGCGCACTGAGTACATTAATTGCCACACACGGGACCTCATCCGAAATACCCGTGCTGCTCGTGTCAGCTATTTTGTTACTACCGAAAGGGGGTTGGGGTCCGGTTAGGGGTGATAGAATGCGACAGCTAGCGACAACTATTTGTTGGTACTGCGAAGTGCCGAGTGGGCATGCAGCAGCTTCTTTTGAGTCACCGTGTGTTGGTGTGAAGCAGCCTGTGAGGTGGGGGCATGAAAAAGAGATCGTCCATTCTCTTTGCTGAGCGTGTGTATCTGTGTTTTCCTTTATTGTATGCACACATAAAAGAATACATGTATACATGTTTCATTATTCTGCTTGTCTGCACCAAACTTTCTAAGGAGCACGAATAAATTAGACGCTCCACACACGTCTCCACATGCCACTTTGTTTTTGTTTTTTTGTTTTTTTATCTATTTATTTCTTTTAAAGTTTCATGGTTGACAGATCTCTTTTACCTTCTTCCTGTTTACATCACTGCGCACACACAAGTCTGCTTCAATAGTGCACCTGGGTCACTTTCAACCTCTGTTCGCAGTCTTGGTGTAATTCTTGAATCGTGTCTTTCCTTACCAACAGCTCATTTGGAACATGGAAAGTGGCCTATCTGGAATTGCGAAACATGTTAAGCTGCCTATATGGAATTGCGAAACATGTTAAGCTGCCCATATGGAATTGCGAAACAAGTCAAGTTGCCTATCTGGAATTGCGAAACATGTTAAGTTGCCTATCTGGAATTGCGAAACATGTTAATTTGCCTATCTGGAATTGCGAAACATGTAAAGCTGCCTATCTGGAATTGCGAAACATGTTATGTTGCCTATCTGGAATTGCGAAACATGTTAAGTTGCCTATCTGGAATTGCGAAACATGTAAAGTGGCCTATCTGGAATTGCGAAACATGTAAAGTTGCCTATCTGGAACTGCGAAACATGTAAAGCTGCCTATAAGGAACTGCGAAACATGTAAAGCTGCCTATCTGGAACTGCGAAACATGTAAAGTGGCCTATCTGGAATTGCGAAACATGTAAAGCTGCCTATCTGGAATTGCGAAACATGTAAAGTTGCCTATCTGGAATTGCGAAACATGTAAAGCTGCCTATCTGGAAATGCGAAACATGTAAAGTTGCCTATATTATGGAACTGCGAAACATGTAAAGTTGCCTATCTGGAACTGCGAAACATGTAAAGTGGCCTATCTGGAATTGCGAAACATGTAAAGCTGCCTATCTGGAAATGCGAAACATGTAAAGTTGCCTATATTATGGAACTGCGAAACATGTAAAGTTGCCTATATGGAACTGCGAAACATTTTAAGTTGCCTATATGGAACTGCGAAACATATTAAGTTGCCTATATGGAACTGCGAAACATTTAAAGTTGCCTATCTGGATCAGTTCTACCCGCCACTGTATTTCTGCTCATGCAACCAAAACACTTGTGTGTGCTTTTCTTATCTCAAGAACGGATTACAGCAAAGTAAAAAAAAAAAAAAAAAAAAAAAAAAAAAAAAAAAAAAAATCTCTTTTGGCCGGCCGTCCCAAAACAAAACATCCATTAGACAGATTCAACGAATTCAAAACAACGCTGCCAGACATCTTCAGATCTTTTAATAAATCTGAGCACGTTTCTACTCTCCTTCAGTTTCTCCAGTGATTTTCTTTTTTTACTGATCGATTGGACTGCAAGCCTGGACTAGGCTGACCCTGGAGAAAGGTCCAGTGACGGCAAGGAAAGACCCATTGACCACAGGGAAAGTCCTGTTGACAGTGGTAAAAGACTACAACTTGGGATTCTCTCTTGAGGGCACATAAGACCGTATGGCTGTGTCTGGAGTGGCACTGTCTTCATCTGTCTGCGGGCAGGGGCGGTTTGGTCTGTGGGGTGTGCTCAGCAGCTGGAGGGTGGTGTCTTTTGCCGGTGGGCTCTGCAGTCATGAAATACTGGCTGGTACACCCATGGGGATACTTCTTTTAAGGCTGTCGCGAGTTGCATCCTGTGGTCTCTTTTGCCTCTGTTCGGTGAGCAGTTATATTCCTTGAATTCTTAATGGAGTGCTCTGTGCGTGCTTGCACACATCGTGAGCACAGCGGAGACCTCCAAGGGTGGTGCAGGATTGTTCCAAGAGCGGGTGAGGACAGTGCTTCTCTGGGTCCTCCCCAGCACCTGCGGGTGTTTCTCTTTCTTTCTGACATGTGTATTTGACTGTGCTTTCATATCTGTGAAACTGCATGTTTGGTGCATATCTATTATACATGTGTGGGTGTATGTGTGAATGTGTGTCTTCATGTTTAACATTTATTTGCTTATTTATCATCATTGTTTTATTTATTTATTTTATTATCATTATTATTATTATTATTACTACTACTACCTTTATATATATATATTATGATTATTATTTATTTATTTATTTATTTATTTATATATTTACTTATTTATGTACACTTATCTATTATTTATTCACCTTTTTTTTTCAAGGCCTGACTAAGCGCGTTGGGTTACGCTGCTGGTTAGGCATCTGCTTGGCAGATGTGGTGTAGCGTATATGGATTTGTCCGAACGCAGTGACACCTCCTTGAGCTACTGAAACTGAAACTGAAACTTTCTGACATTTTCTGCAGAAAGTGGGTCCGGACCTGAGTATCTTTGCGAACTCCTCCCCATGTTGACTGTCCGTCTTAACAGCTCTTCTTCTTCTTCTTCTTCTGCGTTCGCGGGCTGCAACTCCCACGTTCACTCGTATGCACACGAGTGGGCCTTTACGTGTATGACCGTTTTTACCCCGCCATGTAGGCAGCCATACTCCGTTTTCGGGGGTGTGCATGCTGGGTATGTTCTTGTTTCCATAACCCACCGAACGCTGACATGGATTACAGGATCTTTAACGTGCGTATTTGATCTTCTGCTTGCATATA
>NC_134893.1:52309424-52319424 GCF_041734735.1 Babylonia areolata | reverse complement strand
AGGCAGACAGGCAGACAAAAAGGATACTGGAGCAAAAATAAAACTCGGACAAACATCAGATATAACAACAACAACAAAACCACAAAAACACAAAACAAAAAAACCCACAAAAAACAACACTCATTCATCACAAAATTGTACACACAAAAATTGTGTCCGTGAACACAGAAGGAAAAAAAGAGAGAGAAAAAAAAAGTGGGCGTGAATGAAAATGTAATCATGTGAAAAAAAGAAAGGGAGAGAAAATGGGCCAATGTATAACTGTTAAAGAAAAGAAAAAAAGATACTAAATTTACCATTTACAAATAACAATACGACACACATTTGCAAACAAGAACACACCAGGTCAGTTCAAAACCCTGATATATCATCACACACTCCTAACACAAAGTCCAACAAGAAACACACACACACACACACACACACACACACACACACACCACACACACACACATCAAAACACAATGGCAGGTTAATATGCACAAAAGCCCAGCGAACTAGTGCCTTTCAAAGTACTTCTCACGGGAGGCGCGCAATAGAAACACGCACTGAAGAAGGGGGGGGGGGAAGCAAGGGGGAAAAAAAAAAACAAAAAAAAAAAAACAGAAAAGAAAACCGGGTGGGTGACACACAGCCTGTGTACATGTCCAGCCCTGTAGTGACCCTGGTCCGCTGCCAATAAACAGGTAACTGGACTGCTGTCCGGTGGTAGTGGGCAGAGCTATGGTTTGTCAGCTGGCTCAAACTTCGGAAAAACGTACCAAGTTTGGCAATTTTGTATACAGACATTATTTTACGACGTACGTGATTCACAAAACACCACAAAGTTTCATTTCGCTTGAAACTGCCTCTCGGCACATTGTTGTTGTTGTTGTTGTCGTTGTTATTGATTTACTCATTTTATCACAAAACATTCATACCACCTAGCATGTCTGCTTTACGCGATTATGAGACGCGCACGCTCGTGGGTGTGCGCGCGTTTGCATGCATAATAGAACGACCACACGTGCACGGTACTTGGGACAAACAATGACAGTAGCACCCACACTGAATGTGTTTATATCCCTCAGTAAACATCGTTATCTGGGCGAGACGACATAAGGGAGAACAAATCGGGGTGACATTTTACTAAAACGACAACTTCACTCGAGCACAGGATCACGTTAACTCTCTCCATACGAACGGCGAAAGAGACGACGTTAACAGCGTTTCATCCCAATTACCATCATCAAAGTATTACAAGCGGAACGCTCTTATACTGAAGAGGTGAATGTTGACAAAGAATACCACAATTCTGACGACGGAAGCTAAAGGTTGGGTCATTCAGACACCCACTGGACATCCGAGGGGTCTGTGTAGAGGAGAAGAGAGGACTGGCCGTACTGAGTGAGTTAAAAGAAATCAAGCAAATTAGCTTCACAATTACTTTTCAAAAACAATTCGCAATACGTATATCAATATGTATGTAATTCGATACTTTCTGATGATGCCTACATCAACAAGTGGGGGAAGAAGTTTGGTTTCCATGTAAAGTTACAGAGGATTCATCTGATCGCACACGCACACACACACACACACACACACGCGCGCGCGCACGCACGCACGCACACACACACACACATACACATACACACACACACACACACACAAACAAACACATACACGCACACACACACACCATACACACACACATATAAGCAAATACACACACACACACACACACACACACACACACACACACACACACACACACACACAGTCAGTAAATCTGGCGAAGATCATCAATACGCCATCAGTCCAGTAGCTCTCAGATAACCATGCACTGGACCGCCGCAGGGACAGCGCGTGCTCTTGTGACCACTGTGCACACACACAGAGCACGGAGCACAAGCCCTTACCTCATCATTCATTGCTGAGTTCTCTGTTCCAGACTCTTCTCCTGCAGGACGCATGGCACCCGCCCAGGGAGCTATCGTTATCCTTGTGGCATTAAACATTCACAGCAATCTCCTTAACCGGAGCCTTGTTGTGTATTTCATCCATTTATTTTTCATACCTATTTGCTAATCTGTACACCTATTCTTGTTTTTGTTGTTGCTGTTGTTGTTGTTTGTTTGTTTGTTTGTTTGTTTGTTTTTGTATGTGTTTTTTTTTTCATACGAATAGTCAAGCAATGTGCGAGTCCTGTCCTAAGATCCCATTTAACCCTTTGAGCCCTGAGTTCCTGAGCAATTTTAACCCTTCTGCCTGAGCTCCTGAGCCAAAATTTGCAAATAATTGGTATTAAAGTATCCTTTATTCTGAGACTTATTCAAACGAAAATGTTCGTGCCTTTTGTAATACAGGCCTAGGTGAAATTAAATGCTAGTGCAATCAATAGTTAGGCTTAATACGACGCGAAATTACCTTTGTCATGAACACAACCCGACACTTGTCGTCTCAAGCAGCCATTTGTTTTAACCTTTGCATAGTACCAGTGACCAAAAAACGGAAATAGCGGCTTTCTGATTGGTACAAACTGAATGAACATCTCATTGCAAACGATTTTTCGGACCTGGCAAGATTACTGCACGTTAGATCAGCGAATGAAGCTGTTTCAAAATTGAATTCTGTACAATAACTATCAAAACAGAGTCGAAAACAACTGAAAATAGGCTATATTATCTACTGATCGTAATATCGTTTCATCTAAACTCGGAAATTGCTGTCGACACAGTCCCTGAATTCAGGATACTAAAACAGGACTTCATCCAATAAGAGCTTGTGATTCAATTGCAAATTTTCAGTTTTAAACATTATCTCTGATCAACAACAATCGAAGAATACGGTTAGTTACCGTTCGTTCAGCAGCGGACGAATTGGCGCTTGCTCCCTTTCAAAATCAATCCAGAACATGGAGAGTCATTACGAAAGCGTGTGTATCCACAAGCCTGCAACATCCGTGCCTTTCTATACAGCTAAAGGCCTCATCATTCTCGCATGAGTTACCATCTGCTCGACAATAAAACCCTTTCTCGTATCAGCTTTCTCGTTTTGCTAATGACCGGTGAATCAGATGACAGTTTCAACACAGGCAGACCAGACGACAACTGGTGGACCAGACGACAATTTCCATAAGTGCGTCTTCTCGCGAAAAGCTGTTGCAAATTTCCAGTATGCGTTTTATGAGTCACGGCTAAGTTAGGGGGTCCAGGGGTTGGGGGGTGGTGGGTGAGGGATGGTGGGGACGGGGAGGGGGTGACAGAAAGAAAGATCGAAGAAGATTTATCTTGATGGAAAACGTTTCGCTCCAGGTTTTCCTTTTCCCTTGTGTAGCAAACACCACCACCATCATCATCATTATCAACTACAACGACAAAAACAACAACAACAAAAAACAAAACAACAACAATAATAATGATAATAATAACACAGCGCTAAATCGTGTACAGACACCAGTCATTCACACGCATGCATAACTGATTCATTTGATTCAGTGTGACGAAAGATTGAATCTATAAATACATGTAAATGGAAAGTCAGAGAAAGTGCAGACTATAAAGAGGCGAGCATGTTGGAAGGGTGGTGGGTGGGTTGTCTTAGAAAGAGGTCGGTATGAATTGGATTGGAAAGAACTGAGAGCAGAGTTTCAGTTTCAGTTTCAGTTTCAGTATGTCTTCATGTTTTACATTTATTTGCTTATTCATCATCATTTTTGTCTTATTTATTTATTTATTATTATTATTATTATTACTACTACTACTACTACCTTTTTCATATTATAATTATTTATTTATTTATTTATTTATCTATTTATGTATTTATTTACTTATTTATGTACGTTTATTTATTACTTATTCACCTTTTTTTCTCCTTTTTCTCAAGGCCTGACTAAGCGCGTTGGGCTACGCCGCTGGTCAGGCATCTGCTTGGCAGATGTGGTGTAGCGTATACGGAATTGTCCGAACGCAGTGACGCCTCCTTGAGCTACTGAAACTGAAACTGAGAGCAGAGATTTGACGAAGCGAGAAAGGGGATGTCAGCCAACGTTCTCTCACAGTCTCACGCTTTCTCTCACTCAACGAGAAAGCGCGGAATTGTGAGAAAGTGTACATGTGGCCGTTCCTCTCCCGCGTTTTCTCTTAACTCACTCAGTACCGCCAGTCCTCTCTTCTCCTCTACACAGACCCCTCGGATGTCCAGTGGGTATCTGAATGACCCAACCTTTAGCTTCCGTCGTCAGAATTACGGTATCTTTGTCAACATTCACCTCTTCAGTATGAGAGCCTACCGCTTGCAATATTTTGATGATGGTAACTGGGGTGAAACGCTGTTAACGTCGTCTCTTTCGCCGTTCGTATGGAGAGAGTTAATGTTTGAGAAAGCGTGGGGGGTGCCCAGTGAGCGCGGTTAGGTCAGGAATCGGTCAGACGTTGGACTTGTGATCGAAGTGTTCACCAGTGATTAGGGTTCGAGGACCAGTTTGGGCACGTGCGGTGTTCTGTGTCCCTGTGGAAAAAATGGCACTTTACGGACTGCCCCCCCGATAGTGCCCACTCCACCACACCCAGGATCGAGTGAATGGTTGGGAAAGGTGGGAAGATGAAAACAGCTGTAGGCCGGAGGGGGTGAACTCCGCTTTCCTTATATCCGAGGTCACAGAATTAAAGGAGTTCTCTGTCTGTCTGTCTGTCTTCTCTCCCTCATTCCCTCCTCCCTCCCTCCCCCCTCACCTCTCTCTCTCTTCTTTCCCACTCCCCCCCTCCTTCCCCCATCACCTCTCTCGCTCTCCCTTTCCCTCCCTCTCTCTCTCTTCTTTCCCAGTTTAGAGTGATGCATGCGTGTGACTGACTGGTCTGAAAGCGCTTTGGTTTTGTCTCTGCGCAAGATTTAGCGTTATACAACCACTAATCATTGACCTGCGAAGATCCCTTCCTTCTATTAAGAAAGGGTGAATACCGTAGTCGCACCTTCTCGCCACGTTAATGTGGGTGTTTCCTCAGGGGGACACGGTGCAGGTTGTTTCAACCGACGCGGCACGGGAGCGAGCAACTGGCGCTATATCAAAACTAGATCTCGGCCTCTCCAATCAAGGAAAGCCGCAGCTAGACCAGTCTAGCATGGAGAGGGATGGGCTCCGCCATGCTTTTCTGCCCAAGACTCACCGCATGAATGACGACCACTACTCAACCCATACCGGCTCGGTCGTCACCCGGGTCAACAAGGACCGCGCCTTCCATTGCAAACCAGGGTGGAGGTGACAAATGGGCCAGGAACAACATCTCTATTGGCACGTGGAATGTCAGAACACTAAGGACGCCAGGAAAATTGGAAGAACTGACACATGCAATGAACAAATATCGCTGGCACATCCTAGGACTCTGTGAAACACGATGGAAAAACATCGGTGAAATACCCACACTTGAAGGCCACAGACTATTTTACAGTGGTAGAGAGGACAAACACGAACATGGAGTAGGGTTCCTGATCCACAAAGACATTGTTAACACTGTCATGGGCTGCCGACCAATATCCAGCAGGCTCACTACCATCCGCCTGAGGGCATCCCCATTCAACATCACCATCATACAAGCATATGCTCCAACATCTGATCACAGCGATGATGAAGTTGAGGAGTTCTACGAACAACTACAAGAAACCCTTGATCAGACACCAAAGAAAGACATCATAGTAGTACAAGGTGACTGGAACGCCAAGATCGGAGAAGACTCCTACAACACCTGGAAGGGCACATGTGGACGATATGGTAACAACGCTACAAATGAAAGAGGTTTGAGACTCCTGGAATTTGCCTGCTTCAACAACCTGAAGATAACAAACACATTTGGACCACACAAAGCATCCAGAAGATGGACATGGCACAGCCCTGGAGGAGATCACCACAACCAAATAGACTACATCATGGTAAAGAAGCGTTTCCAGTCTAGCGTGAACATTGCCAAGACAAGAAGTTTCCCAGGAGCTGACATTGCAAGTGACCACGACTTGGTAATGATGACCTTCAAACTCCAACTGAAGAAAACAAGGAAACAAAGCTTCTCAAGACTGAAGTTCGACCTGGAAAAATTGAAAGATCCTGAAGTACAAGAGGCATTCCAAGCCATGATTGGTGGGAAATTCGCGCCACTCATCACTCTCGATGCAGATGACGCCGACCTGGATACACTCGTAAGCGACTTCAACGCAGCTGTAACTGAAACAGCCCAAACAACTCTTGGAAAACAACGCATCAAAAAGAAGCCCTGGGTCACGGACGACATCCTACAGCTGTGTGACAAACGTAGAGACCTGAAAAAGAAAAAGAATGAAGAAGAAGGGGCAAAACAGTACAAAGCAGTTAACACCGAAATCAAGAGAAGCATGAAGAAGGCAAGGGAGAATTGGATTGAAGGAAAATGCCAGGACATAGAGGAAAACCTGACAAGAAACAACAGCAAGAAAGCCTACCAAGTTGTGAAAGAACTTACCAACACAAGGCAAGGTAGAACTATGTCCAACATCCAGACCAAGGATGGAAAATGTCTAACAGAAGAACAAGACATCCTAAAGCGATGGACAGAATACTGCTCAGAGCTATACAACATACAGACCACAGGTGATCCAGCAATACTGAATGTTCCACCAGCCACTGATAACAGTAATCACCCCATACTCCGTGAAGAAATAGAGGCAGCAATAGCATCGCTGAAAAAAGGGAAATCGGCAGGAGTGGACAACATCCCATCAGAACTGGTCCAAGCAGGGGGTGAAGTTATGATAGATGTGCTACTGAAAATCTGCAACAAGATCTGGCAAACAGGGGAATGGCCCACACCGTGGACACAATCACTGATCATCACCCTCCCCAAAAAGGGCAATCTCCAGCAGTGTCAAAACTACCGCACCATCAGCCTGATTAGTCATCCCAGCAAAGTCATGTTGAAGATCCTGCTTAACAGACTGAAACCACAAGCAGAAAACATCATTGCTGAAGAACAGGCAGGTTTCAGACCAGGAAGGAGCACAACTGAACAAATCTTCAACTTGAGGTTGCTATGTGAGAGGTACCATCAACACCAACAAGACCTCTACCACGTCTTCATTGATTTTAAGAAGGCATTTGACAGGGTCTGGCATGCAGCTTTGTGGGCTACCATGAATCTGTACAACATCAACGCCAACCTGATCAGACTGATACAGCACCTCTATGACAAAGCCACCAGCGCCGTCTACCTCAACAATAGCATCGGGGACTGGTTCAGAACCACAGTCGGAGTGAGACAAGGCTGTCTACTCTCCCCAACACTCTTCAACATCTTCTTAGAAAGAATAATGACTGACGCACTGGAAGAGCATGTAGGAACAGTCAGCATAGGCGGCAGAACAATCACAAACCTACGTTTTGCCGACGACATTGATGGACTGGCTGGGAAAGAAGAAGAACTGGCAAGCCTGGTCAAACATCTAGACAAAGCCTCCACATCGTATGGAATGCAAATCAGTGCGGAGAAAACCAAACTGATGACTAACAACACCAACGGCATCAGCATTGACATCAAAGTCAACGACGAAAAGCTTAAAACAGTCCACAGCTTCAAATATCTGGGAGCAATCGTGTCAGATGAAGGATCTAAACCAGAAGTACTCTCGAGAATTGCCCAAACAACAATGGCACTCAACAAGCTGAACACCATCTGGAACAACAAAAACATCGCTCTCAGCTCAAAAATCAGACTGATGCGTTCCCTGGTTATATCAATATTGCTCTACGCCTGCGAGACTTGGACCCTGACTGCGGACATCGAGAGAAGAATCCAAGCTGTCGAGATGAGATGCTTTCGTAGACTACTTGGCATCTCCTACAGAGACCACATCACTAACACGGAAGTGAAGAACAGAATCAAGCAAAGTATTGGACCCTACGAAGACCTTCTGTCCATAGTGAAAAAACGCAAACTTAGGTGGTATGGACACATCTCCCGATCATCTGGTCTTGCCAAAACGTTCCTGCAAGGCACCGTACAAGGAGGCAGAAGGAGAGGACGGCAGAAGAAGAGATGGGAAGACAACATCCGGGGGTGGACAGGCTTGACGCTCGGTGACGCCCTGAGGAAATCAGAAAACCGTGAAGAGTGGAGAGGGGTGGTGGCCAGGTCAGCAGCGGTGCCCCAACGGTCTGAACCCAGACTACGGGAGAGGTGAAGGTGAAGGTGAAGGTGAATCATTGTTATTGACTCTCTGTCTGTCTGTCTGTCTCTCTCTCCCTCCCTCCCTCCCTCTCTCTCTCTCTCTCTCTCTCTCTCTCTCTCTTTCTCTCTGAGCTGTTCTAGATACACTTGATTTATTCATTGATCCCTGTGTCCGTGGCCTCACATCAGTGGTCGCCTTGTGACCCTGTGTGGCTCATTATATACACTTGTGCTTCAGGATCGCTTCCGTGGTGGAGGATCGATGGGTCAAGATCAATACATTTCCCTGTTTCTGATCATGTGGCTGGGAGATATACCTCCACCGCCCCCCCCCTCCCCCCTTCTCTCTCTCTCACACACACACACCCTCCTCCATCTTTGTTGTTGGCCTTTCATGTTGTTCAGGGTATAATATAGAAAGGTGGTGTTTTCATTCAACACCGGCAGATCCTTCAGATCTTATTTATTTAGTTATATATTTATATATCTATTTATTTATAGTTGACTTCATCAAGTTTTTGCGCCTTATACATATTATTATTATTTGTAATAGTTCTTCTTTTATGTATTTATCTTCTTCTTTTTTTTTCTTCTCAAGGCCTGACTAAGCGCGTTGGGGTTACGCTGCTGGTCAGGCATCTGCTTAGCAGATGTGGTGTAGCGTATATGGATTTGTCCGAACGCAGTGACGCCTCCTTGAGCTACTGAAACTGAAACTGAAACTGAAACTATTCTGGGAACAATTAATATGCAGTGGGAAGCGCGCTGTGGCGGTTTGGCGGGTGGACTTCCTCTGATCCAGTGTTCTACCTGTGATCGGGGCTTCCAGACCCTGTTTCTGGCATGGTGTTGTGTGTTCTTAGGAAAGGTACTATACTCGGGTTTTGTATTCGTATTTGTATTTCTTTTTATCACAACAGATTTTTCTATGTGAAATTCGGGCTGCTCTCCCCAGGGAGAGCGCGTCGCTATACTACAGCGCCACCCCCCACCCCACCCTTTTTTTTTTGTATTTTTTCCTGCGTGCAGTTTTATTTGTTTTTCTTATCGAAGTGGATTTTTCTACAGAATTTTGCCAGAGAGAGAGCGTGTGTGTAGCAGGGACAGGGGGAGGGGGGTGGGGGGGTGGGGGGTGGGGGTGGGGGGGGGCATACATAAGGGAGGTGGGAAAAGAAAGAGAGTGAGGACCTATCGGCAATGAACCCTTAAGGTCAAGTTGTTCGTGGCTGTGGTCTTATCCATGGGGGTGTGTGGTGTGGTCAAGGCGTTGGTCCTGTGGTCTTGTGGGGGTGTAGTCAGGCCTGGTTGGTAGGGGGGGGGGGGGGATCCTCGCTGTGTCCTCACCGTCTTTCTTTTCCCACCTTCCTTATATATGCCCACTCCCCGTCCCTCCCCTATCCCTACTACACACACACACACACTCTCTGTGTCTCTGTCTGTGTCTCTCTGTGTCTCCTCTCTAGTCTTCTTTTGTTTTTTCCGCCCTTAGCAATGCGGACACGCAACATTATGCTGTTTCCGATACGCTTGATTCGTTCATTGATTTTTTTTTTTTTTTTTTTTTGGTGCTGTTCCAGTTTTTTCCAGTTCACACCAGTGCATGCCTTATGGCCCTGGTAACTTGAAGATCGCTTCCGCGGTTCGATCGATGGTTATTGATTTTGTACCTGTTTATTGCGGCTGGGAGATCTCTTTTTTTTTCTTTTTTTTTTTCACTCTGCGTGTATGCTGTCTGTCTGTCTGTCTATATGTCTGTTTGTGAGTGCCTTTGCGCATGTGACTGTGTGTGTGTGTGTTTGTGTGTGTGTGTGTGTGTGTGTGTGTGTGTGTGT
>NC_134893.1:52294424-52299424 GCF_041734735.1 Babylonia areolata | reverse complement strand
GTTTCTTAATCCATGTAACTTTTAATGCATCCGTATAGGTATACTTATGAACATTAGGAATACACAAGCCACCTTGATCTATGTCCTTATATGATATTTTTCTGCTTTTTATTTATTTATTTATTTTTTAATTCTTTCTATTCCAAACTAATTTAGAAATCCCCTGTTGAACAGCACATTCACGTCAGTATTGTTCACCAGGAGAGTAAGGCAGCAGCTTCCACAAGAAAATATATTTTGACAAAATCGTCGACTTTAGAATTGCCAGATGTCATATAGGTGTCAACTGCGTTTATGACCACACTTGATTTTACATGCATGTATCTTATCTGGGAATTCTTTCTACTTCCTAACCAAATTCGGATGAGACGATAAACCGAGGTCCCGTGTGTAGCATGCAATAGGTGCAGGATGACATGGGTAAAGTTGTACCTTGGGTTGGTAAGTTGTACCACCGGTTCAATATTGAATAGTTATTGTGATACAATATAAAAATTCCACCCACTGCAAAAACAAGCCAACAGCGTGTTGCCATCTCATCTGACAGAACTATAATTTTTTCCTTGTTTTGACTGGATATGTTACAGTTTCCGATATTTGCATCACATTTATCATCAGAGTGTAATTAAATGCATGGGTCACACGGAATTCTAAGCATGATGTCAGACAAAACCACCTGAAATGAAACTAAAGAGCTTAGCCTTTTTCTTCCTGCAATGTCCACGCCATTCTTATGTTGTATACGGGCACAGATAAAGTCAACAACCTAACGAGCAACATATCAGATCACATACATTCAGATTTATCGACTAAAACGGCTAAACGGTTCTTTTAGCGCACGTAAAAGAACCCACGGCAGCAAAAGGGTTGCTCCTGGCAAAATTCTGTAGAAAAATCCACTGCGATAGGGAAAACCAATAAAACTGCACGCAGGAAAAAAAGAGAAAAAAAAAGAAAAAAAAAGGGTGGCGCTGTTGTGTAGCGACGCGCTCTCCCTGGAGAGAGCAGCCCGAATTTCACACAGAGAAATCTGTTGTGATAAAAAGAAATTCAAATACAAACACAAATTGCGTTGCTTTTTTTCCACATTTCATTTCAAGCCAGAAACATTATAAAAAAAAATTAAATTAAAAAAATTAAAAAAAAACAAAAAAAAACTTCAACAATTCTTACTGCTTCTTCAATTGATTATCTATCACTTTTTTTGTATTAATAATGTAATATCTGCGTCCTTGGAGACTTTATTATCTGTCCATCTAATATTCAGTTATGCCTTTTATTACTTTATTCTGTCTAATCATGATAGCTAATAATTTCAACACACATAAACATATAAGGTGAAATAAGATCTCCCTGTCTACATCCCCTATGCACTGACATGAAACCATGGTGTCAGTTTTGCTGTAAACAGTAAACATCAATAATAATGATGAGAGAGAGAGAGAGGGAGAGGGGTGGGGGCAGGGGGGTGGGGGTGGGGGCACGGACGATTTATTCAGACAGGCCTTCGGGAGAGCTCATACAGCTTATCTCTCTCCATACGAACGGCGAAAGAGACGACGTTAACAGCGTTTCACCCCAATTACCATCATCAAAATATTGCAAGCGGAAGGCTCTTATACTGAAGAGGTGAATGTTGATAAAGAATACCACAGTTCTGACGACGGAAGCTAAAGGTTGGGTCATTCAGACACCCACTGGACATCCGAGGGATCTGTGTAGAGGAGAAGAGAGGACTGGCCGTGGTGAGTGAGTTGTACCTGAAATACCTGGACTCATTCTAAAACCCTTCCCCTCTCTGTGGGAGACAGGCAGGCAGGCAATGTTACAATGTTACTGATCTCAACTCGTGGATACTGAGTGTATCCACGATGGGTTCTGTCTCTCCCCCCTGGCTGTTTTTCTACACAATGGTATGTGCACACACACACACACAGACACACAGACACACACACACACAGACACACAGACACAGACACAGACACATACACAGACACACACACAGACACACAGACACACACACAGACACACACACACACACACACACACACACACACACACACACACGAATAAACAGACAAAATGAAACTGACCTCTTCGATATAAGTCTTTTCATAATTTTGGTATTGCCATGGACATTAACACAAACAAAAAAATCGACTCATATGATTGAAAAAGCCAAATGATAGAAATATGAACAAAAAAAAATTTTAAAGAAAAAAAAAAAAAAAAACAGAAGAAGAAAAATTAGCCTATTCAAAACGAATTATGAAAACAAGAAAGTATCCTGAAAATAATGCGTTGGCTGGCGTAGTGTCAGGTATAGGATAACAAACAAGGCAGCTGCTTGCGGCTTCTCTGCATCTTCTCTCTCTCTCTCTCTCTCTCTCTCTCTCTCTCTCTCTCTCTCACTCTCTCTCTCTCTCTCTCTCTCTCTCTCTCTCTCTCTCTCCTTAGAAACAATAACAACAAATAAAACAAAACAAAGTAAAAAAAAGCAACAACAAAAAAAAGCAAAAAAAAGCACACACACACACACACACACACACACACACACACACACACACACAACCCATCATGTCTCGAATGGTTGCTGTCAGCCGGCTTCACGAGAGATGATGATTTATGTTCATAACTAATGAGTGTCAGGGGTGAGGGGTTTGGCGGGGCGCGGGGCGCGGGGCGGGAGGGAGGGGGGGGGGTGGGGGGGGGGGGGGGACGGGAGGGAGAGGAGCGGGAACCATGATACTGATATGAGGCAGACAGACTGTGTAGTATCATGAGCGCTGAACGCATGCGGCTTAATTACATCACACAATGCATCGTGCACAGTAGAGGAAACTGAGAAGAGAAAGAACCATCCCCACCCTCAACCCCCCCCCCCCCCCCCCCCCCCCCCCGCCACCTCTCAACCCCACCCCACCCCACCCCACCCCCCAATGCCCGTAGTCAATTTTTAAAACCCACCCAGTCTTTCGCTCGCGCTCTCTCACACGCACGCACTGCACGCATGCACGCACACACACACACACACACACACACACACACACACACACTTATGCACATATCCACACACGTGCACGCACGCATCCCCCCGCCCCCCCCCCCCCCCCCCCCCAACACACACACACACGCGCGCGCGCGCGCGCTGTGCGCACACACAGACACAGACACACAGACACAGACACAGACACAGACACAGACACACACACACACACACACACACACACACACACAGAGAAATGAAAAGTGGAAGACGAGGAGGAGGAGGAGAAGAAGGAGGAAGAGGACCAGAAGGAGGTGGAGGAAGAAGAAAGAAAGAAAGAAAATTGAACAACTCCTTTTCTTAGTCTGTTCTGGTTTTGTTTTTTTGTTTGTTTTTTGTTGTTGTTTTGTTGTTGTTGTTGTTGTTTGTTTGTTTGTTAGTTTTTGTTTGTTTTGTTTGTTGTTGGTTTTTTTACATGTGGTTGTGATTTTGTATAGAGTTTTTAATTTTGTTATAATTATTTTACTTGTGTAATGTGCCTTGAGCATTACTGTATTTTAATGAAAGGCGCAATAGAAATAAACTATATTATTATTATTATTATCATTATTGTTATTATTATCTGTGAAATTCTACATCTGCCAGTCAGCCTTGTTAACTTCTTCAGTTTGCAAATAGGTCTGTGTTGTGTTACGTTGCATTGTCAGTGCCGTGACATAGATACTTGTCAAAAACTGATCTTTTCAGCGGGCGTTGACTGACAGCGTCCATCACTCACTTGAAGGCTTGACTGCCTCTGTCAGTTTCTCCGTTACGCACTCTCTCTTGCTCGATCTCTCTCTCTCTCTCTCTCTCTCTCTCTCTCTCTCTCTCTCTCTCTCTCTCTTTCTCTCTTGCTCACTGATTTTCTCTGTCTCGTTCATTCAGTCTCTCTCTCTCTCTCTACCACTCGCTAAATCTCTTCTTATCGCTCACAAAGTCTCTGTGTGTGTGTGTGTGTGTGTGTGTGTGTGTGTGTGTGTGTGTGTGTGTGTGTGTGTGTGTGTCTGTGTCTGTGTGTGTGTCTGTCTGTCTGTCTGTCTGTCTGTCTCTGTCTCTCTCTCCGTTTCAAACTGACGCAAGAGGATGTTTTCAACATTTTCGACATGGATTTTTCCCCTGCCCCCACCCCTACCCCCCGCCCCCCTCTCTTCTTCCTCCTTCTCCCGTCTTCTTTTTTTTTATATTTATTTATTTTATTTTATTTTTTTGTATTTTGTTTTCTGTGGTGTATTTTGTTTGTTTGTTTTTTTTTGTGTTTTTTTTTGTTGTTGCTGCATATCTTCATTCTGCATGCGATGTAACTCAACACTGGCACGCAATCAGTGTCACACACGCCCACTCACTTCCTTTTTTTTTTTTTTCTCTCTGTTCGTCTTCGTTGTTGTTTTTTTAAGCTGGTGGCTTGTCGACTGCTGGCAAGGAGGATATAGTAGTACGACCACTCATGCTAAGGGGGCATACATGCCACATCCCCCCCCCCCCCACCTCCTGCCCCCCTATCTCCCCCTCCCCTCCCCCGCCGGTCCCCCCCACACCTCCAACCCGTTCCCCCCCCCCCTTCCCCTCTCCAACTCACCGACGACGTACGTCAGTCATGTGATGGAAGGACATCGGTAAGGTGGTAGTGGTGGTGTTGGTGGTGACGGTGGTGGGTGGTGGCGGTGATGATGATGATGATGATGGTGATGGTGGGTGGTGGCGGTGGTGAGTGGTGGTGGCGGACGGAGGAGAGGAGGAGAGGAGGATGGGGTGGGGGAGGGGGGGGGGCTGGAAGGGCAGTAATTACTTTAGGCGGAGTGAGTGGTGGGCTCGTTCGTTTCCTGTTTGGTCGGCAATCCTGCCTGCACTGAGTAGTGCATGCATGTCAGTGGCAGGAAGGCATCATACCTTGCCGCTTCTTCTTCTACTTCTTCTTCTACTTCTACTTCCTTTTTTCCCCTCCCCACTGCCGCCACTCACCACTAAGCGGTCC
>NC_134893.1:52281924-52289424 GCF_041734735.1 Babylonia areolata | reverse complement strand
GCACCTTCACTCATGGGCAATCATGCACACACACACAAAGAACTAAACACACACATGCACAAGCTATTATATCCTCTGTATTCTCTCATCAAACATGCACAAACATACAAGTTTACATCCACAGTATCCAACTACCCTGTATCCTCAGCCGTCCACATCCTTCCTCCCTTCTCACCCAACACCCAATCACAAAAAAATGTTAATGCCATGTCTCCTATTCTTCTTCTGCTCCTTTAACTCTGTGAAGAGACACTGGGGCGCCGCACAGAAGGACCGCTCACCAGATTCCTCCAGGTCTGTCGGTTGTGTTGACAAAGCCTGTTTCTCTGCAAATGGTTTTCTCATCCATTCTGCAATGTTGTCAGTCCATCATTTATTTCTGTCTTCCCTTCCGTCTCCCTTCCCTCCCTTAACAGTTCCTTGCAAGACTGTTTTAGCTAGGCTAGTGGATCTTGTTATCTTGCCATACCAAAGTCAAGTGGCCATGCCAATGCCATCTCTACTGGCATACAAAAAAAACAACTCATGAACAAATAATAGCGTCACACTTCCTGTTGTGTTGGTTCACAGACTGTTTGTCTGGCAGTGAGGGTCAGGTATTGGCCACAGCATCCTGCATTTCCTGTGAACACAGAACTATCAGTCCTTCAACACAGCATGAAGGCATGCAACGTTCAAACAATTTATGATGATAAAAAGCATCAATGATTGTCCCTTACATACTCCATAAGTTCTTGAAAAAGGAAACTCAAAGCGTACATATAGGTCAGCATGCTCACATGCAACATAAAAAGAGCAGAGATTGCAACTATCATCACAACCAAAAATATTCTGCCTGTGCTACTGCCATTAAAAGGACACCTACCTTTACTGTGGTAGTTAAAAAAAGTACTGTCTTAGCTATGATTTCAGAATACATGTCTTCACTGTACTAGTTAGATTAACGCCCGTCTCTGCTATGAAAGCAAGGTCAGCGTCTTATCTTAGCTCTGGTAGTTGGTACCACATCAGCTATCAAAAATGAACAATAAAAGACAAGCATCTTAGCCAAGGAAGTCAGTGGACAGAGAAATAGCACATGCGAAAGTTTGAAAGAGGTGTGACAGAGAGAATGTTAGTGTGAGTGAGAGTGTGTGTATGAGGTGAGTGTGTGTGTGTGTGTGTGTGTGTGCTTGTGTGTTTAAGTGTGAGTGTGAGCATATGTGCGTGAGCTTGTGTGTGTGTGTGCATGTGTGTGTGTGTGTTCTCTGTGTTTGTGTGTGTGCATTCATGTGTTTGTCTGTGTGTCTGTGTATGTGAGTTATGTGTGCACACATGCACCAGCCTCAAACTATGATCACAGCATCTGCATGCATGCACGTATATGGGTGTGCACACACCCTAATCAGGACCCACAATGCAAAATGTGAATGTGAAAAATTTTATTCAGATTAAGCCAAGGCCCCTAACTGAAGGGGACAAACATATGCTACATCAACTACACAAGTAAATATTGAAATAGAACTTTGAGTTATAGCTAGTAACAACTGGTTTCAGGAAACGTTCACGTTTCTTTTGTCGTCTAAGATAGTCTTAAGTTGCAACCAAACGTAATCATTTTAGAGCTTTGTCGCAACCAAACGTAATCATTTTAGAGCTTTGTAAGTGTAGAACGCCAGATTATATAGTACAATGCCATTTCTAGAGGACATAATGAAAGTAAATCTGAAGCAACAAGGCAGGATAAGAACGATCATGCATATAAAAGCCCACTCGTACATGTACATGAGCAAACATGGGAGTTGCAGCCCACAAAGAAGATTCTGTACTGAATTAGAGTGTAGGATTTTATCACTTCCAACTACTTGTCATAAACGTAGCTGTTTCACTGTCAGAAATAGTTATGGTGTCAATCTCTATCTCTCCCTCCTTCTCCTTCCCTCCCTCATTTTCCTAGTTTTGCTTGCGCGTTTGTCTAATGACTGTGTTGTGAGTATGTGTTATTTACATTAAAATGTTATAGTTCACTGTAAAAAAAACACAACAACTACAAAACTGAAGCGACATAGAATTATGAGTTGCTGGACCCACAAGACGAGCGAGCAGAGACATGACGGAGGCACCTGGCATGTGTGTGACCCACCTTAGCGATGGTGGCCTCCAACAGTCTCAGTCCCTGCACCGCCAGCTCCCTGCAGTCCTCGTTCACCTCCTTCTCCACCGTCCCTGTCGCGTCACACACACACCGTCACTGACCGTCACAACATGGACAGTAACTTGGCACAAAGTAACTGGCAGACAGGCCATCAACCAATGACATACCGCCGTCCCTGTTGCGTCACAGTGGTCACACACACACCGTCACTGACCGTCACAACATGGTCAGTAACTTGGCACAAAGTAACTGGCAAACAGGCCATCAACCAAAGACATACTGCCGTCCCTGTCACGTCACACACATACCGTCAATGACCGTCACAACATGGTCAGTAACCTGGCATGAAGTATAACTGGCAGACAGGCCGTCAACCAATGACATACCGCCATCCCTGTCACGTCACATACAGACCGTCACAACATGGTCAGTAACCTGGCATAAACTGGCAGACAGGCCGTCAACCAATGACATACCACCGTTCCTGTCACGTCACACAGACACTGTCACTGTGCATCACAACATGGACAGTAACTTGGCACAAGTAACTGGCAGACAGGCCGTCAACTAAAGCCATACCATCATCCCTGTCGCATCACACCAATGCCATCACTGACCATCAAAACGTGGACCCTACACTGTGGCACAAGTAGCTGGCAAACAGGCCATCAGCCAGCGACGTATCAAATATTTCCCAGCACAAGTTCTTGCCATCAACCTAGCTGTTGTGTTGTGTTGTGTTGCGTTGTGTTGCGCTGCGTTGCGTTGTGTTGCGTTGTGTTGTGTTGCGTTGTGTTGTGTTGCGCTGCGTTGTGTTGCATTGTGTTGCGTTGCGTTGCATTGCATTGTATAAGTTTGTGGCACAACAGATTTCTCTGCTTGAAATTCTCTACCCAGGGAGAACACATTGCCACTGTGCAGCTCCACACGTGTTGGTTTTTTTGTTTCTCTCTCTCTCTCTCTCTCTCTCTGCATGTGTATTTATTTATTTTATTTTATTTTATTTTATTTTTTTGTACGCTTATAGTTGACTTCAAGTTTTTGTGCATTATACATATTAATATTAGTAGTAGTAGTTCTTTTTTTTATGTATTTATCTATTATTTATTTACTTTTTTTTTTCTCAAGGCCTGACTAAGCACGTTGGGTTGCGCTGCTGGTCAGGCATCTGCTTGGCAGATGTGGTGTAGCGTATATGGATTTGTCCGAATGCAGTGACGCCTCCTTGAGCTACTGAAACTGAAACTGCATGTGTATCTGTTTTGCTATTAAAACGGATTTTTCTTTTTTTTTTTGGCAGGGACAGAACTTTTGCTGTCATGTTCCCCCCCCCCCCCCCCCCCACCCCGCCCCCCTCCCCTGTTCTAAGCGCATGCTACCCACAGGATTTTGGTTTATTGTCTAAACCGAAGGACTATCAGCTCATACCTCATGAGACTGCAAACATATACCAACATGACGTATTGTCAAATAGCCTTAGGGTGTATGCATCCTACCTTCAAATCAGGGTGCTTGGACATACCCAACATTCCCAACACGATGTCTTGGCAACAAGCCAAGGAGGTACACTTCCTTCAAAGCCATGGTATGTGCGACATACCAAATATTTCCAACAGAATGCAGCATCAGACAAGCTGAGGAGTGTACCTACCTTCCAGCCATGCTACTTACGACATACCAAATATTTCCAACAGAATGCAGCGTCAGACAAGCTGAGGGGTGTACCTACCTTCCAGCTATGCTACTGATGACATTCCAAACATTTCCAGAGTCAGACAAGCTGAGGGGTGCACCTACCTTCCAGCTATGCTACTGATGATGTTCCATACATTTCCAGAGTCAGACAAGCTGAGTGGTGCACCTACCTTCCAGCTATGGTACTGATGACATTCCAAACATTTCCAGTGTCAGACAAGGTGAGTGGTGCACCTACCTTCCAGCTATGGTACTGATGACGTTCCAAACATTTCCAGAGTCAGACAAGCTGAGTGGTGCACCTACCTTCCAGCTATGCTACTGATGACATTCCAAACATTTCCAGAGTCAGACATGCTGAGTGGTGCACCTACCTTCCAGCTATGCTACTGATGACGTTCCAAACATTTCCAGTGTCAGACAAGGTGAGGGGTGCACCTACCTTCCAGCTATGCTACTGATGACATTCCAAACATTTCCAGTGTCAGACAAGGTGAGGGGTGCACCTACCTTCCAGCTATGCTACTGATGACATTCCAAACATTTCCAGTGTCAGACAAGGTGAGGGGTGCACCTACCTTCCAGCTATGCTACTGATGACATTCCAAACATTTCCAGAGTCAGACAAGCTGAGTGGTGCACCTACCTTCCAGCCATGCCTTGGTCTCCATGAGGTCCACCTGCAGATCGGTCAGGAGGAAGTGGGAGGGCAGCACCAGCAGGATGATGGAGGTGGCCACCAGCACCGCCTCCCTCACCTTCCTGCACACCGCACCACACCATCCGACTCCACACTGCACCACACTACACCACATGATCACACACCGCACTCCACCATCACACACCACACCGCACCATCACATACCACACAGCACCACATTACACCACACCATCTCAAACCACACCGCACCATCACACACCGTACTGCACCACATCATCACAAACCACACCGCACCGTCAGACAACACATCAAACTAAATTACACGTCGCACCATCACACACCACACTGCACCAACACACACAATACCATACCATCACACACCACACCACACCACGCTATCACACACCACACCACACCACGCTATCACCACACACATCACACCAGCACCACACCACACCACACTTTGTTTACACAAGTGAGTCAAAAAATTTTTTTTTAATTTTAAAAAAAAGAGTGAATGACAAAGGAAATGAACGACGAGCGCCCAATGGCAGCCATCAGTCGGCTCGACCAAGGTAGGCAGGCTGTTGTGTAAATGACCCCCGTGTTTGTAAAGTGCTTAGAGCTTGGTCTCTGACCAGGATAGGCGCTGTGTTAAGTATATCATTCATCATTCAAAGAGTTTCACCTACACGTCAGGATGCACCCTCAGGCTCCAGGTAAACTCCAGCAGAGTTTTCCCCATCTGCCGAGCTGCCTGAAAAAGGTGAAAAAAAAAAATTAAATAAAAAAAAAAAAGAAGAAAAACACCTGTCTGAGAAGAACGGTACACTACGATTGAACCTGCACAATTACAAACATGCACAAAGAGATGCAAAGTTTGAAAAGTTAATTTTACACATATAGATGCAAAGATTAACTTTAATCACATGGATGCAAAGTTTGTTAGTTAATTTTACACACAGATGCAAAGTCGTTCATTTTACACATAGGTGCAAAATTGGCAAAGTTAATTTCACACACAGATGCAAAGTCTGAAAGTTAATTTTACACACAGATCTATGCAAAGTTTGAAAGTTAATTTTACACACACAGTTCAGGATCATGAAAACAGATGAAGATCAAATGATGTTATCCGTCTACACCTGGTATTTTTGTATGCATATGCAGAGCCCTGATCTCTCTGTTCTATATCATAGTACACTGTATATACATGCAATACACACACACACACTGGCACACACACACACACACACACACACACACACACACACACTGGCACACACACACACACATACACTGGCCCACACACAAATACACACACACACACAAACACACACACACATACACTGGCCCACACACACATACACATACACACACACACATACACTGCCCCCCCCACCCCCCACACACACACATACACTCCCCCCCCCCACACCCCCCCCACCACACACACACATTCACTGGCCCACACACACACACACACACACACTGGCCCACACACACAGACACACACACACACACACTGGCCCACACACACAGACACACAAGTATTGAGTGAACCCACAGTGGTGTGAACAGCAGCATGAAGAACAATGGCCAGGGAATACACCAGCCGGTTCAGCACCAAACTGTCCTCTCCCAACAGGTCAAAGTAACCCTCCCGTCTGAAACACACACACACACACACACACACATCGCTTAGAGAGCAACAACAGTGTATCTCAAAGTTCTGCCAATTTTTATATTAAAAAAAAAAAGGTACAATCTAGAATAAAGTTAAAAACAAGAGAGGCAAGGCCTTCAAGACTCACTTGTGACTGAGAGTAAAACACACAAGCTTTTTATGTATTGTGTATAATTTCAAAATGTAATGTTTAAGATGAGAAAGATCAGTTTAAAGCAAATAAAGTCCCATAGCATTAATTACAGAGTAATTTCCCTTTTTTACTACCTGCACCAAAACGTTTGCAAAATAAATAAAACTTCCATGCTTAGCAAAAGAAGTTCCTGTTTGAGCAAAAAATGATAATAATGACTGCTCTTGTTGTTGGGTCAAATATCAGATCAAAGTGCCAAGTTTAGAGAATACAAAAAATATAAATATAACAGTAAATGCAGTTTGCATATAATTAGGCTTCATTCTTTATTTTTTTGTGCCCATCCCAGAGGTGCAATATTGTTTTAAACAAGATGACTTGAAAGAACTGAATTTTTCCTATTTTTATGCCAAGTTTGGTGTCAACTGACAAAGTATTTGCAGAGAAAATGTCAATGTTAAAGTTGACCACGGACACACAGACACACACAGACACACACAACCGAACACCGGGTTAAAACATAGACTCACTTTGTTTACAAAAGTGAGTCAATAATACAGTGCCAAGACTGGATTAAAATATATTCAAATTTTGAAGATATGGAGCGATGGCCTAGAGGTAACACATCCGCCTTGGAAGCGAGAGAATCTGAGTGCGCTGGTTCGAATCACAGCTCAGCCGCCGATATTTTCTCCCCCTCCACTAGACACTGAGTGGTGGTCTGGACACTAGTCATTTGGATGAGACAATAAACCGAGGTCCTGTGTGCAGCATGCACTTAGCGCACGTAAAAGAACCCACGGCAACAAAAGGGTTGTTCCTGACAAAATTATTTAGAAAAATCCACTCCGATAGGAAAAAAAAAACCAACTGCATGCAGGAAAAAATACAAAAAAAAAAAAAAAAATGGGTGGCGCTGTACTGTAGCGACACACTCTCCCTGGGGAGAGCAGCCCGAAATTTAACACAGAGAAATCTGGAGTGATAAAAAGAAACACAAATACAAATACAAAATATTGTTTAAGAACAGTTGTTGAATAAAACAGCCGCTGTGGTAACAAATAACAGGCAACACTGGACTTCCATGATGCTGATGGTAACTATGCTGCATGTATGTCAAGTGGTTCTCACACTGCACTGTTGTTGTGTTGCTTCTTCCTTGGTTACAAGATCTGATGGATGGGTTTTCA
>NC_134893.1:52261924-52276924 GCF_041734735.1 Babylonia areolata | reverse complement strand
CATAAACCTTTGCTACAACATCAGCACCATAAACCTTTGCCACATAAACCTTTGCTACAACATCAGAACCATAAACCTTTGCCACATAAACCTTTGCTACAACATCAGCACCATAAACCTTTGCCACATAAACCTTTGCTACAACATCAGAACCATAAACCTTTGCCACAACATCAGCACCATAAACCTTTGCCACATAAACCTTTGCCACAACATCAGCACCATAAATCTTTGCCACATAACCCTTTGCTACAACATCAGCACCATAAACCTTTGCCACAACATCAGCACCATAAACTTTGCTACAATGTCAGACCCATAAACCTTTGGCACAACATCAGAGCCATAAACTTTTGGCACAACATCAGAACCATAAACCTTTTGGCACAACATCAGAACCATAAACCTTTGGCACAAACCAACAACTATCATCAAAGCAGACATTCTGACAAGGAAAATAATTCTCACACACACAAACACATACACATCACCACAACCAGAGGTTTTTCCTAATCAGTCTGTCCTTTTTTCTTTTCTTACTTTTTTTTTCCCCATATATTTTAAGTTCTCGTTATGTTGGAAAAAAAAAAAGAAGAAAAAAAAAGAAAAGAAATGAAAAAAGCTTGGTCAGAACTGACATTCAGACAACGTACCCTTCCATCAAGCACCCCCTCCCCCCCCAAAAAAAAAACCCTACCCTCCCCACCCACCTCTCCCTCACTCTCCTATCTCCCTCCCTCTCTCCCTTCCTCCTCCGAACGGCCGTCAAACCTGTTTGGGACACTGCACGGCCAGTGCGACCATGGCCTGAAAACGCAGGGAGACAAAGTCCTGGGTGCCGCAGCTCTCTGTGGTGTGCAGCAGGATCTTGCTGAATTCAGCGGCGATCTGCAAAACCATGACAACAGATGACAACACTGGCATGTCAGCTACGCCCAAGCACTGCAAAGACACCAGTGTGCGTAGCCCTAGCGGTGCTCAGGCATCAAATCCTGATTCATCAAACTGGTTTTGTCGGAGTGTGAAGTGTCAAGGAAGGGACATGACCCTTGATAAACTTCATGGCAGCATACCGAAGAAGTTTGGGCACAGTTCAAACCATATTTTTTGTGTGCAAGTTTTGTACACAATAACAGCGAGGATGTAGTGTTTCACTACTCAGTAAATACTGATAGAAACTGTTCTAAGATGTATAAAGTGCTTTTCATCCTGACAACGTTTAGAACAATCATTGTAAACACTGACAGGTGAGGCAATATGTGAATGATCTATGTAAACTGTCATTATTTCAATTTTAAAACATAAACATTACCGCTAAAATCTCTCAGGCTGGGAGGACTGCATAAGATGTAGACCTCACAGTATAGAGAAGGGGAAGAGGTTTTTGTCATCTTGAGAAAGACACAAGGAAACCCGGAGACTTCATCAGGTTGTTCCTCCCTTTACGTTCTCTGTCTCTGTCTTCCAAACCTCAACCTCTCCTGTGATCTGTTTTACTCTGAAAGTCTCAACTCCCCTATTCTTCCATCTAGCTTCCATTCCCGTAACTTCCATAGACTGTAATAAAGGAAATTTTTTTCCTAAAATTACGTTTAAATAACATACTTACCGTGACCCACTAGTGCAGACACCGGCAGGGGTCTGATTCCTGTCCTGTGCAAACTACTACCTGCCTATGCGGATAAAACGAAAGTAGCTATGGCCGATAACCTCCCGAAGCAGGTTACCTCCCCTTTGCATCCCTGACTGGCGCCCTCTTTTTCCAGCAGCCATGTTGACTCCTGCTACTGTGCTCTGCATACGGTTAAGTGTTTTCGTATTTTCTGCCTGTCTATCGATTCTTTGGCGCTCTCGTTTTGCGTTTGATGATGATTCACAACAGGTCACAAAACTACTCGGCCTGATTGGGCAATCGAGCTCATATTAAGGCGCGATCACAATTGACCAAAAAAATTGTAAAAAAAAAACCCGCCAGCCACCAACAATCTTCTCTGACCTCTGCGAGTCCATCAGGTCGACCCCAAATCAAAGTCTCTGCTGCCTGGAGGCTGGCTTCAAAGGTGTCTGCCTCCTGGACGTTCAGCAGACCTGCAGACCATAATACATTGTTCACACTTGAAATTGAATGTTCTGGGTATTGTGAATCAAACGATGCTATTTTCTTTTCAGTGTAATTTTTTTTAAAAAGATAATATCATCAGACAGTAAAAGAATTATAAAAAGAAAAAAAAAAGAAAGAAAAAGAATAGAATACATTGTTTTTATTTTAAAACGTTGTTGTTATTCTAACTTTTATCTTCAAACCAGATTTCGTTGTTTTTAACTTTAGTACACTAAAAAAAAATTTTTTTTAAAAGTTTTATAACTTTAATCTCCAAACTAGAACACACTGATTTTACTTTGATCCAATATTTATTTTGTTTTTTTTGTTCCCTCACTTTCATCTTCAAACCAGAATAAATTTGGTTTTACTTTGATACATTTATTTTGGCTTCCTTTTTCCCTTTAATCTTCAATTACTTTGGTAATAAAATTTCCCTTTTACTTTATACACTGTCGTTGTTGGTTTTTTGGGTTTTTTTTTACCGCAATATTCAAACTGAGACATTTACCATAGTTCCATTCAACAAGTGAGCAAGGACAATGCAGCACTGTCTTCTGAGAGCATTCACTTTTATTTTACAGGTTGCCTGGATTTTTTGTTTTTATTTTTGTTTTTGTATATTGTATTCATAATATTTTTTGCAAAACTTATGTACAAATTGATGGAGTCTCCCGTCGGTCCGACGGATGAGAAGAGGCTGATTCTGGATGTGCAGCACTTCCCACAGGTGTTGCAAGGGAAAACGTTTCCAGAAATTGAGCCTGGTTGCCTGACCAGCACAGGTGACTTTTTTTTAGTGAGGAGGAGTTGTGCAGTCCCTTCCCCACTCTCTCGCCTACTGACGCTCACAGTCCCACAGGTGCAGATACTGCCACGTGTACGACGGCCTCGGCAGGTGCAGGTTTTTTCTTCGGAGCTCCGTCTCCTAGGGGGACTTCCAGCCAGGGATAAGAGCTCCCCCTGCCCTTTGGTCATCCTCTTCCGCCTTCACAGCCGTTGGGAAAGGTTTTCTCCTCCGCCTGGTCCATCGCTGGGAGACTTCACATGTGGCAGGTAGTACTGGGTTACATGGTACCAGTAGCAAGGGCTATGCCCCTGACCTGACACACTGTATAAATTACTGTCAAATTATATGGGTAAACAGGTCTGACACTTCCTTCTTTTGTTGTGCTGACTGCAACATTTTACAGAAAAGGGTGGAGAAAACTAAAGTGACTGAAATCATGGAAAGATCTGACTTTGCAAAGACACACCATGCATTTACCTTCCATGCAGTCTCGGATGTACTTAGGGGCTTTGACTTTTGACTGTTTTTTGTCAAACGACATGTCATAGGGCACCAGGTCATCATCACTGCAATAATAAAAACATACCGTTTTGGAAGCATGCATTTCCGAGACATGTTTTACATGATAAACAGTAAAGAGAGGTAACTCTCTCCATGTACGATGGGACACAATTCCAATGCTACCAATTCAGCTAGCACACAGGTAAATAAAAGGTACACTGGAACAAACCCAGACACTTCCTTTGACACAACCATCAACCCATCGCAGCAAGAGTTGTGCTCCGCATTTGTCGGCATTTCAAAAGAATCAGACTTTTTGGGATTTTCAGCAGATGACAGTGTTGTGTGAATGTGAGTGTGTACCAAGCTTGCCAACATGTCAATAACCCAGTCATGGATGATATCAGTCTCATCTCACTTGATCTTGCTTCCAGGAATGAAATTTGTTCTGACTGTTTGAATGTTGACCTTTTTCATTTTTTGCTTTTGTTTAACTTTTTATTTTTCATGCACATCATAGCACGCTGATGCCTTATGTAGTGTTAAATTGAATTTTTTTTTTTTTATTTTGGGGGAGCACCTTATAATATGAAGTGCCCTGAAATCTAAAAAATAATCCTCCACTGGCTGGAGGACATGTTCATCATTTCAGAATGCAGCATACTTTTGGTATGGACAGGATGAAACTAAGGCTCTTAGCTGATTGAAACATACAGTCACAGATTCATGATCCATTCCAGACTGGATTCAGATGATATCTCTTAGCCGCACAACGGATGGGGGTGAGTAGTCAGAACGCTGGACTTCCATCATATATATCATGGGTCTGTAGAGTCTGTGGTTTAAATCCCAGCAACAAGCTGGGGAAAAAAAGAAGAAAAAGAAAAAAGAAGAAGAAAAAAAGATATATCTGGCAAACAAATACTAGAAAAGAAAGAACAGTTAACATCCCTTCCTTCTCTGGCCACCTGTCAAGGACACCCACCTGTCCAGCTCTTCGGCATCATCTGGAGAGGGTTGAGATGGGGGTCCCTCTGGCTGTGGGTCAGACAGCTGAAGATCATCCACTGCTCTGTTGACATTTTCAAAAATCCTTGCATGTAAAGGGACACACACACCTAAAAATATACATGCAACCAGCCGCCGTGGCGAAGTGGTTAGCGTCGCGGACTGATGGCTGGGAGGACGCGGGTTCGAATCCCAGTGGAGGTGGGTTTTTCGGCCCGTGGCCGGCTCCTACCCAGAGTTGAGTGTGCTGTGGGCTTAAATGGGGAGACTGGGACCACACAGTCGAGTGTCATCCACTTCAAGGATTTGGGTGTGTTGCTCTAATTACCTGACCAACACTGCAAGTGTCTGTATCTCTCGGGCCTGGTTAACGCTGGGATATCATTATGACAGGAAGCGTAGAGTACAGCCTTGTCATGCAGTCCCAAACCAAAATGGACCTGCATAGCAACATCGTCATCGTCATCGTCATCCTCCTCCATCATCATCAATGTAAACAAAACAGTCTCAAAGTCTGTGGCCTTTCATGTTCTGCTCTCATGGTGACCTCAGTTTCGATACCCCTCCACTTCTGTGCTTGGGGTAAGTCCTGTCAGTGTCTTCAGTGTCGGCAGATTCATGGGGGACTTTTGTTTGAGGGATGTGATGGCGGTCTCCACACTGGGAGGAACGCTCACTCAGTCTGGCTCTGCGACTAAGCCATTATTGTCGTTAGTAGGGGGCTTAGTAGGTGGTGTCCTAAGTACGCTGAATCAGAACAGGCACCACTGAACACCACTGAAGTGACTCAGCAGCAGTGCAGGGTCTCCTTTGGTGTGTGGTCTCGTGGCAACCTAACATCGACGGTTCCTGCGGACTGCCGACGCTGGAACTGTGACGGACGAACCCGGGTGTGGCCATGTATGGGGGAATCTAAATGAGCAGTGTGGGAGTAATGCCACTGAAATGGTGCAGATGATGGGGCAGCAAAAAAAACAACAACCCCCCCCAAAAAAAAACAAAACAACATACATGCATACAACCACTTGAAGGCACACACACAAGCATGCAAACTCCACAAATGCAAATGCAGACACATACGAACACGAAGGCAGGCTGACAGATACATCCAGGGATAAAATGCACACACGCACACACACACACACACACGAATCCACACAAATCACACACACTACCTCCACACACCAGCACACCAACACACAAAATCATTCCCGTCACAGTGAAGCACAACAAACGACAGAACAAACAGGAAGCTCTCAACACAGTCATGTTCACTGACTGCTGTATGGAGGCCATGCCAGGATCAGGGGGGACAACCAGCAACCTCTCCAGTCCCTCCACTTCCACTGTACGGGGAATCTGTCAGCAACAAACACCAGCATTTAGTGAGTTAACCTGAGTTCCTGAGCAATTTTAACCCTTCTGCCTGAGCTCCTGAGCCAAAATTTGCAAATAATATTGGTATTAAACCCTTTGAGCCCTGACCACCGCTTTACCGGTGGCAGAGAAAAATGACATAATGCCCAGCCACCGGCTGAGCGGTGCGTAAACACTTGAAGCGTGCAGAGTCTCAACCTGGCCCGTCAGGGCAGAAATCAGAGACAAAACGTGCGAGAAAACAACTGTACACAACGCAGCAAGTAATTGATATGCCTGATGATTTATTGGAAGTAGAGTATGACAATGATTACTCTGATAGTGAGGTGGAATTCGAATCGGATGATTTTGCTACAGATAGTGATGTTGAAAATGAATCTGAGCATGCAGAATCAGTTGATTAAAGAAGGGGTGTCAGGTTGAGACTCTGCACGCTTCATGGTAGAAATCAATCTTTTTTATCCAAAGCACATACATAAAACACAGTGAAAAGGCACGGCAATGTTGGTACTACGTTCGCCGACGTCAGAATATTACGGTTTTTGTGATTGGCTCTTCAATATAAGTCAACCAATAGCAAAACATGACACAAGTGTTTACGCACCACTCAACCGGTGGCCAGGCATTATGCCACCCCTCCCCACCACCAGTAAAGCGGTGGTCAGGGCTCAAAGGGTTAAAGTGAGGGTGTGCGTGAGTATGAGTGTAAGCGTTAAAATGAAAAAACATCAACAGTATGCATGTGTGTGTGTTCGTTCTAAAGTTTAACATCTTTGCATGAGTGTGTGTGTGTGTGTGTATGTCTGTGTGTGTGTGTGTGTGTCTGCGTGTCAGTGTGTGTGTGTGTGTGTGTGTGTGTGTCTGTGTTGTGTCTGTGTGTGTGTGTGTTGGGTGCACTGTGTGTGTTTGCGATCACTCTTCTTGTATACCGAGGAGCTGCACAAAAGACACAGACCTCAAACTCTATCTGCTGACCAGCAGGGTCCAGGGTCTTGGTCAGCACCTTGGCCACCAGCATCCCCCGGGAACGGATGGACACATCGGAGGATCCCAAGTGGCCCTGCACCCCGGGCAGCAGTAACTGGATCAGCTCTGGGGCAAAAACACACAGAGGAAAACATGTACGTGTACACACGAACTGACTGAGTGAGCTGAAAACAGGAATATCGTCTTGAGTGTAACACGATCTGAAAATGGGTTCACTCTCAGTCTGCACTCTGTTACCATGTTTGGGTTAATAGCCTCTTAACCCATTCAATCCTAGAAATGTTACAGCCTCAGCAGGTTCCCCTGCCACACTGATGCAGAAAAAGAAGAAAACTAACTGAAACTGACTGAAGTTTTTTCCTCCAAATCGACAAGTGGGGACACAGCCAAAAATACTGTAGAAGTCAGTTCCCTTTGTTTGCTGTTTGTGCATAAGTGCGTTCGTGCATACTGTTTTAATCAAACAAGTTTTAACACTCGGGCATTGCTTGGACACAGGACTGAATGAGTTAAGGATCGCATGACAATCAACCCAGATCTGAATCTGTTTACTGATTAAGTCACACACTTCTCTTATTTACCATTCAGTATGGCTGAGTGAAATACATACATTTTTTTGTCTGATTGTTCCAGTTGCATCACCCTTCCTCTGCTTGTGTAGTGTGCTGGTGGCCTTCACAGTTAAACCTGTGTCTGTGTCTATGTCTGTGTCCCGTCAGTGTGTGTGTGTGTGTGTGTGTGTGTGTGTGTCTGTCTGTCTCTGTCACCACCCTTCCTCTACTTGTGTAATGTGCTGGTGGCCTTCACAGTTAAACCTGTGTCTGTGTCTATGTCTGTGTCCCGTCAGCTTGTGTGTGTGTGTGTGTGTGTGTGTGTGTGTGTGTCATCACCCTTCCTCTACTTGTGTAATGTGCTGGTGGCCTTCACAGTTAAACCTGTGTCTGTGTCTATGTCTGTGTCCCGTCAGTGTGTCTGTGTGTGTGTGTGTGTGTGTGTGTGTGTGTGTGTGTGTGTGTGTGTGTCATCACCCTTCCTCTACTTGTGTAATGTGCTGGTTTTTTCACAGTTAAACCTGTGTCTACGTCTGTGTCCCTGTCAGTGTCTCTGTGTGTGTGTGTGTGTGTGTGTGTGTGTGTGTGTGTGTGTGTGTGTGTGTGTCTGTCTGTCTGTGTGTCTGTCTGTCTGTCACCACCCTTCCTCTACTTGTGTAGTGTGCTGGTGGCCTTCACAGTTAAACCTGTGTCTGTGTCTATGTCTGTGTCCCGTCAGTGTGTGTGTGTGTGTGTGTGTGTGTGTGTGTGTGTGTGTCTGTCTGTCTGTCTCTGTCACCACCCTTCCTCTACTTGTGTAATGTGCTGGTTTTCTTCACAGTGAAACCTGTGTCTGTGTCTATGTCTGTGTACCTGTCAGTGTGTGTGTGTGTGTGTGTGTGTGTGTGTGTGTGTGTGTGTGTGTGTGTGTGTGTGTGTGTGTGTGTGTGTGTGTGTGTGTGTGTGTGTGTGTGTGTCTGTATGTCTGTCTCTGTCATCACCCTTCCTCTATTTGTGTAATGTGCTGGTTTTCTTCACAGTTAAACCTGTGTCTGTGTCTATGTCTGTGTCCCTGTCAGTGTCTGTGTATGTATGTGTGTGTGTGTGTGTGTGTGTCACCTCGTTTCCACTGCTCTGTCTCCTGGGGGCCAAGATGACTGATGCAGACCATGAGGGCACGGCACAGGAACAGATGCTGTTCTGAGGACACGTGCTTCAAGTTGCTGGCGTCACCCCAAACCTGCAGCAACTTTCCAAACACCTGCCCACCAACCAACCAACCAGTCAATAAAATCCTCCAGAAATTTACACTTCTACACACATACATATATGTACATGCAAACAGACACACTCTCATCACACTGCTGAGATATGTATGTGGGTAAAAATACAAATACATATATGAATACAAGGTATGTATCTAACATATTGCTAGTGATGAATACATATAAACACATGAATGTGAAAACATATACAAAACAGACACGTATATATCCATGCACACAGACATAGATATTACTATTATAGTGCTGGTATGTATGTGCATATATAATCTATCTATCCATCCATCCATCCATCCACCTATCTATCCATCTTTCTATATACACAAAAGAAAGAATTCCTAAGCAACCAAAACAACAATACCACAGAGATGCTAAGAAATTAGAATTAATCACAACAAATACATACATACATAATTAAGTAAATAAAGATTATAAACTGAACGCAAACTCCATCACACACCTCTTTATACAGAGCCCTTCTAGGAGACGAACCTGCCAGGTACCCAATGAGATTCTGTAGTAACAGCTCCTGTAACATGTAAGAATATACTTTACTATCAAAGAACAGTGTGTTAACTTGTTTGCTTACAGTTATACTCACTTCTTTAAATAATTTACAAACTACAATAATGATGCTAAAATTGTCTAATTTGAAAGAAAAAAAAATATAGATGCACACCAGTGCACCATACTTATACATAACACACACACACGCACACACATGCACACACAGACACACACACACACACACACACGCACGAACAAACACAGAGACTCATACACATTCATACACCAACATGAACACATACAAACATCACACTCTTACAAACACACCCACACAACATCAAGGCATTTTATATAACTCTTCTTGTTTCTATAACATGATTGACTTCTATTCTATCAACCTTTGCTTTTTCTTTAAAATGATGAAGTGTCTTGCATGCAAACATACAAAATAAAAGTACACAATTGCGTACACAATTGTGTGTATGTGGTGTGTGAATATACACGTATGCACAAACGTTTGTTTCATCGAATTCTTCACCCTTCTCCTCCTCCCCCCTAACTCCCCCCCCATGCCCCAACATACACAAACACACACATGCCCTCTCTCTCTTCTCCTACTTCCCCCACCCTTCTTTCTCATTAACCCATTTCCCTTTTCGCCCCGTGCCATCTGACCTGAGAGAAGTAGCGGTGGAAAAGCAGTTTGGTGCACATCAGGAACTGCACTCTCTGGCTACTGACCACACAGTCGCCCACCAGTTTCTCCACCCACTTGTACCTGCAGAAGAAATCTGATATATTTACACACACACACACACACACACACATACATACATATATATATATATATATATATATATATATATATATGTGTGCAGCATGCACTTAGCGCACGTAAAAGAACCCACGGCAACAAAAGGGTTGTTCCTGGCAAAATTCTGTAGAAAAATCCACTTCAATAGGAAAAACAAATAAAACTGCACACAGGAAAAAATACAAAAAAATGGGTGGCGCTGTAGTATGGCGACGCGCTCTCCCTGGGGAGAGCAGCCCGAATTTCACACAAAGAAATCTGTTGTGATAAAAAGAAATACAAATACAAAATACAAATATATATATCTGCAGTGTACAGCCGCCTCCATCGCGGAGACTGGGGTGCCTTTCCAACAAATGAGAAGAAGATATAAACATATCCACCTATATATATATATATATATATATATATATATATATATATATATATATATATGCATATGCCATAGGGGATGATAATTCACTGCCAATGCCAGGATATTGATATGCACTGGGGATAATAGTTCAGGATATTTGTATTTGTATTTTTATTTGTATTTCTTTTTATCACAACAGATTTCTCTGTGTGAAATTCGGGCTGCTCTCCCCAGGGAGAGCGCGTCACTACACTACAGCACCACCCATTTTTTTGTATTTTTTCCTGCGTGCAGTTTTATTTGTTTTTCCTATCCAAGTGGATTTTTCTACAGAATTTTGCTAGGAACAACCCTTTTGTTGCCCTGGGACCTTTTACGTGCGCTAAGTGCATACTGCATATGGGACCTTGGTTTATCATCTTATCTGAATGACTAGTGTCCAGACCACTACTCAAGGTTTAGTGGAGGGGGAGAAAATATTGGCGGCAGAGCTGTGATTCGAACCAGCGTGCTCAGATTCTCTTGCTTCCTAGGCGGACACATTACCTCTAGGCCATCACTCCACACTAATGAGTCCATAGAGGATGAAACTGCAGTCATATCAGGCATACAACTGGATCTCTCCCTCAGAGATAATTCAGATGACAATCGCAGTTTGTGAAGGGTTTCCATTTTACATACATATATATCTTTTTTTTTTAATCTGTGCAAAGTTATTTTGAAATAATGGAAGGGTTGTTCTCTTGTTACTGCACTCGTATTCCTCCATTAGTATTATGTTGTTTATCTCTCTCTCTCTGTATGTATACTTAAATGAAGCTTTGAAACAACAGGTACAAAGGAGATTATCTATAAAAAGGAAATGAAATTGTGGAAAGATGGTTATTCATTAAAGTATACAAACCACAATAAATAAACAAATTATATAATATTTTTCATTTTGAAATGCCTTTTTCAGTGTTTGTTCACCAGTAAACTTGGACTTTCATGACAATGTATAATATGCACAGTATAATCAACACACGCACACACACACGCACACAATATATATATATATATATATTTTATTATATATCTAGCTGTCTGTCGGTCTGTCCGTCCATTTGTCTGTCTATCTATCGACACACACATGTTTCCACACTCAAATGTAAACACACACACACACACACACACAAAACTAGTAATGATAAAAATTAAATAAATTATCAGTTAAAAAAACAAACAAACAAAAAACAAACAAACAAAAAAACCAAAAAAAACCCACCTGCCCCTTCAATAAACTAATACTAAACACAAAAAACAAACAAAACCCTAAGCACTCACCAAGGCACTTTGGTGAGCAGTGGCACGACAACACTCTCCATGGTGAGTAGAGGCACCCCCATGAAAAGCCTCTCACTCACCTGGCTCCAGGTGCTGTCGACAGTCACTGACGAACACAGCACAGGCACCAGCACATCCAGCAGGTGATCTGTGGACACACAGACTGCTGTCTTTGTATCAGTGCTTTTGCCTCTGGTTGTTCAAAGCACTTCAAGTATTAAGATGGCATTCTCCTTTATGATGGTTTTGTTTTTTCAATGGCACATATATTTTCTTCTTTTTTTGTTTGTCTGTTAATTGAACATACATATTTCACAGCATGTAACATTTTAAAAACACCAAATGAAACAGACTTAGCACACTGCATTCATAGACTATGCATTGAGGGAGACAACTGTCAAAATGAAAATTTTCGAAAGTTTTTATTCGTAGTTGTTTCCTCCCTTGCACTAATTTGCACTGACATTGTGATCAACATCCCAGATGACAGAAATATCTCCCATCAAATCACTCACTCCTTAAAAAAGCCCAGCACGCCTCATACTCAGTAACAAAATATGTGTCACTGTATCACTATGGCAGTATGAGGTTAACTCTCTCCATACGAACGGCGAAAGAGACGACGTTAACAGCGTTTCACCCCAATTACCACCATCAAAATATTGCAAGCGGAAGGCTCTTATACTGAAGAGGTGAATGTTGACAAAGAATACCACAATTCTGACGACGGAAGCTAAAGGTTGGGTCATTCAGACACCCACTGGCCACCCGAGGGGTCTGTGTAGAGGGGAAGAGAGGACTGGCCGTACTGAGTGAGTTAATAATTGATCTTGATCTCTGTATGAATATATCTTACGATATACAGCTTAATGAGTGTTTATCACTTTCATAGCCACAATGCATTTTTGTTTTATTATCATAATTTTCATCCCAATAAAAACAAAAAAACAACATCTAAACAAATCATAAGCCACAAACCTGCACTGCCAGTGAAACACAGTTTTCCCACCAGTCGAGAAACAAAATCCAGGGAGCATGCTTTAGAATCCACAAGAAGATCATGTGCCCTTTGGAGGCACTGTAAGATGCAGTTGGCAAGATGGGGGACATAATTTTGTGGCAGGAACACATCACTGCAACAATAAGTAAATAAATAAATGGATTGCATTAAAGATATACAACACTGATACTGGTGGCAAAAAGTAGATTAAATGCTATAACTTATTAAAAAACCAAAAACCCAAAAAAAAAACAAACCCAAAGCAAAACAAATGGTAAAAATGAACACTATTAATATTATATATACAAATGGGGCAGACATGAAAAAGACTGGGGACAGCTAGAGCACTGGCACAGGACCACGATGGCCGGAAACAGTCTTGATGGCAGCCTAAGTCGATGGGGCAACAGGCACAGGTGAGGTGAGGTGTAAACTAAATCAGCAGTGACAGCTTTGTACATTTGCTTGATTGTCTATTTATTGAATCCTTTGTTCTACTTCTGTTTCCTTTCTCTGTCATTGTTTTCTTGTTTCACCAGTGAACATACATATGATGTATGCAGAAAGGAAGAAAAAAAAGAAGCTAAATCTTATGTATTTGTATTCCTTTTTATCACAACAGATTTCTCTGTGTGAAATTCGGGCTGCTCTCCCCAGGGAGAGCGCGTCGCTACACTACAGCGCCACCCATTTTTTTGTATTTTTTCCTGCGTGCAGTTTTATTTGTTTTTCCTATCCAAGTGCATTTTTCTACAGAATTTTGCCAGGAACAACCCTTTTGTTGCCGTGGGTTCTTTTACGTGCGCTAAGTGCATGCTGCACACGGGACCTCGGTTTATCGTCTCATCCGAATGACTAGCGTCCAGACCACCACCCAAGGTCTAATGGAGGGGGAGAAAATATCGGCGGCTGAGCCGTGATTCGAACCAGCGCTCTCAGATTCTCTCGCTTCCTAGGCGGACGCGTTACCTCTAGGCCATCACTCCACTTGTGTAGTGAGTTCTAAACACCAAAATTCATGAAGATTGCAGTCATTACCCTGTTTCTCTGCCCAAGCGATTTGCCATCTGAGATGGGAGGGAAGCAAGGGCTGTGACCAGCTCCTCCCAGAGACCTCCGTGACTTGACATGGCCGTCCGGCGGTGCTGCCCCTCTGCTGTGTCACAGACCTGGCACTGGTCCCAGATGACCTGCACCATCCTGCCCTTGTTGATGAACATCTCCAGCAGGGTGGTGATCTTCTGCATCTTGAATCCCTGTCTGAATCAACCACATTAAAAGGAGTCAGAATTAAAACAGGAAAAAACACACACAAAAACAACAACAAACAACAACAACAACAAAAAAACACAGCAATCTATTATTGTTCTCTGAAAGTGATACTAAACTTTAAGTTTAATATTATTTTTTTTTAAACTCCAGAATTCAAAACCATAAATATATCATGTAATAAAACATAGTTACTAACTGTTGAACATGGTATGATAACAGATGTGGCATAAGATATACACAATGCAAAATGCTTTTGCACATAAGAAATAAACATTAACAGAGCAAAAAACAGATAAATCATATATTTAAGAATTGATTAAAAAAACAACTACTAAATAACTGATTATAAATCACGTATTGCCCGAATGACTTTTTTGGTCTTGTTCACAGATTTTCTCACTAGTGTCGGAATGGATGATCTGTTAACTTTGTGAAAGAGTGAATGAATGAGTTAGCGAATTATTTATTGATTAAGTGAATATTACAAATAAGCCTCATTCATTAAAAAAAAATAAATAAGAAGAAGAAGAAGGAAAAATAGATAGGGGGAGCGAGGGAGGGATAGAGAGAGAGAAACGAACACAAAGTTAAAAACAGACCCCCATAAATCCAACCTGTTATTCTGGACAGCTCGAATCAACATCATCAGAGAATCAGACGCTGGTCCAGCAAGAAATAACATCTCTACATTTTCACTGAAACAGTTAGAAGGTAGTCCCTGCAACCATTCAACGGTCAGTAAGTCCAGAATCGTGCTGCACACGGACGCAAAATGCCTCTCGCGAAAAACACTGCATAACTGCGTGAAGGGAACGTCTTCGTAGTTTTCCAGTGCTTTGGGAAGGCTGGTTCTATCGTTTCTTGTGATCAAACAATTCACTGCGTGAAGCCATTTGACAGTGGTCTGCGTATCCTCGGCATTCTTTAACCCGTTAATGATCTCTCGAGCAGCTGCACGAGTTCTGGATTCCATTTGTGAAAAAAATGAAAGTAAATCACATGCAGATTGTCATGCTGTTGACAGTGCAGATCGCGGAATAATGAGAGTGATGGCCCTTGGAAAATGAAAATGTATTTTTACCAGAAACGTCCCTTATACGTTATCAAGTGGCCGGCACCCCATCCTATACATTGCACAGTCTCGTTCACGGA
>NC_134893.1:52251924-52254424 GCF_041734735.1 Babylonia areolata | reverse complement strand
GGAGTTTTCTTACCTTTTTTTTTTTCTTTTTTTTTTTTTTTCCAGTTTTGCCCTGAAGGCCGGAAGTACAATTGTGCTTTTTCCTTTATCCTCTTAAAATAAACTTTCGTTTCGGTTCGTTCGTTCATCCCAAACTCACACTATATCCGCATACATACATACATACATGACACGTATATATACATACAGAGGCTTACTTACATCGGTAATAATCAGTACACACGAACACCGGGCGCGCGCGCGCACACACATACACACACATGCACGCGCGCACACACACGCACGCGCGCGCGCACACACACACACTGACACACACATATACACACACTGTACACACTTTTCCCGTCAGAAATCACTGCAGTAAACAGACGTTAAATTAATGACCAACCAGCCAACCAACCAACACACACACACACACACACACACACACACACACACACACAAACACACACACAGAGCAGAGATACACACATGCATAACTGAATTCACACCAGTCCAAAATGTATACATTTCATAGAACTGCAAATACAACCTTACGAAAGAATCTCATATAGGGTGTGACTATGAATCGAAAAACAAAACCAAACCCAACAACAACAAAACGCAGAAAAAAATGAATGAAAACAATCAGCTGAAGCAGAACTATTCTCCGGAAGGTTTTACACGGCACTCTCTGTCCTCCAATCAAGACGTACGACCAGGTGTGTCATGAATATGCAATATCTGAACCGGTTCAGCGCCGGTGTCGCACGTTTCTGTTATCATGACACGGCCTGTGTTGCACTCAAAAGTGCCCCCGTGTCGCGCGGCACCAATTTGAACGTCACTGCCTTGGGACGGGGCAAGTGGTGTGAGTGTGCGCGCGCGTGTGTGTGTGTGTGTTGTGTATTGTGTGTGTCTGGTGTTCTGCGGCTCAGAGGACGACCGGAGTCGTGCTGTTCCGCACCCACATTTTGTGCAAGAACAACTTTTCGCCAGGCCTCCACCCTGGGTGTGTCGGCCCTACCCTTTCTTTTTTCCACCCCATACCAGTCGTGGAGTTGTGTCTCTTCAGTGCTGTCTTTGGAACGGGTGGGTCGTCAACGTCCGGAACTTGTTTCTGTGAATGAATTGACTTGAACTGTGCAGTGTTTTCCTCACTGGGACAGCGGAAGGATCGCGCTGTTTTGCTGACAGTTGTTTTCGTGCCTTTTTTTTTGGTTCCCTTCTGTTTCACAGTTCACCTTCTGGAGGCAAAGGTAAGTTGGTTACAGAGGAGTTGACACTCAGCGTGAACTAGTTTTCTTGTTCGGGGGGGTCTGGTTACACCTTTTTTCTTGGGGGGGGGGTTAGCTCGTCAATGTAGCCGTAATACTTGTCAGTTGCAGTCTTGTCAGTCTAAACATTCGCGACTTTTTTGTGTGAGAACTTTATGCGCTGAAATGTTTCCCTGGCAACGTCGGTAAAACAAAAATACTACAAATGGGAACTGTGTATGAGACATAATTATAGTGTCACTCCTCAAGCTCCTGCTTTTAACATGCATTCTTGGTTATTCTGGTTTTTTGGGACATGTCACGCGAAATAAAACAGAATGTTGTGTTTGTGAGTGACACATAAGAAGGATATGAAGCGAAATGACGCGTGTTCGGGGAAGAACGGAGCATGATGTTGAAGGAAATCGTTGAGTAATGGAACAGGTGTGTCCTGCTGTTCCATTTGAAACATGAACAGTGCGTGCTGGCCACTGCTGAGAGGGTCTGGCCTTTTTTTTTCTTCTTTTTTTTTTGCTTCAGTGAGCTAACTCGGCCAGAAACAAGGGCAATGAATTGGTCTGGAAATCCTGTTCCTTGCCATAATCAGGGTACGGGTGGGTCGGGTATAGGTCTGTCTGGAAGCATGCCAGGTGTAGCGGTAGCTGACTCCCTGTGTGTGTGTGTGTGTGTGTGTGTGTGTGTGACACATTTACACGTTTTGTGTTTGTGTAAGTAATATATTTGTGTGTGTGTGCGTGTGTGTGTGTTTATATAGAGTGAAAGTGTACACAGATGAGAGAGAGAGAGATTCAGATTCAGATTCAGATGGTTTATTCATTTTAGGCCTAGGCCCCTCATGAAGGGGAAAGTGAACAGACAATAATCATATCATTTAAGACATACAGATCAAAACAATGCAGCTATGGATATATCAGGAACATTAAGAAGTAAGAATTTCCCTGTATCTAAATGCTTTGTAGAAAAACAGAGACAAATTTCGCACAACATCATGGTCAGTACAAGACAACAATAGGACCAATTTGAAGAGACAAGGTTGTCGATAGTATCTGGGTCGAATAAAAGTTTCTCTGATTTCTTTCAGTACTTCACAACAAAGAACAAAATGAACTTCATCTTCTTTTGAACGTTTACACATAGGACAAATCAAATCAGATTCTTTCACTTTTTTGTATCTATACCTATGTACAGCCAAATCAGAAACACCCAGTCTAAACCTTGTTGTGATATACTTTATATGTTTATCA
>NC_134893.1:52239424-52241924 GCF_041734735.1 Babylonia areolata | reverse complement strand
AGGCTTAATAAAGTAGGGTGAGGAGGACGGGGTTGGGGCTTGGGGTAGAGGGGGTCGGGGGGGGGGGGGGGGGGGGGGGGGGGGGGGGGAGGCTTAACCAAAGACTTTACTATAATCGCCTCCTCTCCCGTGTTGTCTCCAACCAAATGACCTTGAGAGCTGGGGAGGAGGTGGTAGTATTTCTTCTTCTGTCAGGTCGTGTTCGAGTCTGTTGGAATCGAAATTAAAAAGTTTACAGTCTGTATTTATACACTTTGAAAACGATCTTGAGAACAAGTGAAGGTGTTGGCATTCATTCTGAACACACTGCATGACCACGACAGTAGCATTGTTGAGAACACGTGAAGGTGGTTGCATTCATTCTGAACACAGTGCATGACCACGACAGTAGCATTGTTGAGAACAAGTGAAGGTGTTGCATTCATTCTGAACACACTGCATGACCAAGACAGTAGCATTATTGAGAACAGGTGAAGGTGTCGCATTCATTCTGAACTCAATGCATGACCAAGACAGTAGCATTATTGAGAACAGGTGAAGGTATCACATTCATTCTGAACACAGTGCATGACCAAGACAGTAGCATTATTGAGAACAGGTGAAGGTGTTGGATTCATTCTGAACACACTGCATGACCAGGACAGTAGCATTGTTGAGAACAAGTGAAGGTGGTTGCATTCATTCTGAACACAGTGCATGACCAGGACAGTAGCATTGTTGAGAACAAGTGAAGGTGCTTGCATTCATTCTGAACACACTGCATGACCAAGACAGTAGCATTATTGAGAACAGGTGAAGGTGTTGGATTCATTCTGAACACACTGCATGACCAGGACAGTAGCATTGTTGAGAACAAGTGAAGGTGTCGCATTCATTCTGAACACACTGCATGGCCACGACAGTAGCATTGTTGAGAACAAGTAAAGGTGGTTGCATTCATTCTGAACACAGTGCATGACCAGGACAGTAGCATTGTTGAGAACAAGTGAAGGTGGTTGCATTCATTCTGAACACAGTGCATGACCAAGACAGTAGCATTATTGAGAACAGGTGAAGGTGTTGGATTCATTCTGAACACACTGCATGACCACGACAGTAGCATTGTTGAGAACAAGTGAAGGTGTTGCATTCATTCTGAACACACTGCATGACCAAGACAGTAGCATTATTGAGAACAAGTGAAGGTGGTTGCATTCATTCTGAACACAGTGCATGACCACGACAGTAGCATTGTTGAGAACAAGTGAAGGTGGTTGCATTCATTCTGAACACAGTGCATGACCAGGACAGTAGCATTGTTGAGAACAAGTGACAGTAGCATTGTGAGAACAAGTGAAGGTGGTTGCATTCATTCTGAACTCACTGCATGACCAAGACAGTAGCATTATTGAGAACAAGTGAAGGTGTCGCATTCATTCTGAACACAGTGCATGACCAGGACAGTAGCATTGTTGCGAAACACGTGAAGGTGTCGCATTCATTCTGAACTCAATGCATACACCAGGACAGTAGCATTAACTTGGCTGCAGTGTTTGCGTGTTGAGGGTTAACAAGATTGTGGAGGAGTACATGTATGCCGTGTTTGGCGGGGTCAGGGGGTGGGGCAGGAGAGGGCGGAAGGGGGTACAAGTTCACAAAAACTGAAGTCTCTTTTTTGATTATTATTATTATTCTTATTTGTTTTAATGAGAGAAGCAAAAATCAAGTAAACCAAGATGAATAAGAAAACCAGAGCCTTCTGTACGAGCGTGAATGCGTGTATGTGTGTGTGTGTGTGTGTGTGTGTGTGTGTTTGCGCACGCGCGTGTATGTGTGTGTGTGTGTGTGTGTTTCGGTCTCTCTCTCTCTCTGTCCTTCCCCCTCCACCCCCCCAACTCTCTTTCTCTCACACTCACTCATTCACTCTCTCCCTCACAGCTTGGCAAAGGATTTCCATTCCACCCTGTTAGAATCGCACGTGCGTCCGCCAGTCTCGTTTTGCCATACAGATCCAGAGTTCTAACTGAATTCGACGTGAAGGCCGACACACCCACTATGAACACACACCATCTTCACCTCCCCCCCACCCACCTCCGCCCCCTGCCCTTTTCTTCCCCCGCTTCGCCCTCTCCTCCTCCCCTTCTGCGTTCTGAAACCTGAAACGTTCCAGAAACTGACCTCTGTTAGAAGTGTTCTCCAGTGTGTGTGTGTGTGTGTGTGTGTTTGTTTTTAAACCACCCTAACTGTCAGTGTCCAGCCGTAGGTGGTCACGGTTTTACGCCAAGTGCGTGGTTACCGGTAGCCTCTGTGTGTGTGTGTGTGTGTGTGTGTGTGTGTGTGTGTGTGCTACTGTGTGTGTGTGTGTGTGTGTGTGTGTGTGTGACTATTACGCTGCACTCACCTGGTTACAAGGGCAACGCCCCGTATGATGGGGCGTCCGACTGTCCCTTGTGTGTGTGTGTGTGTGTGTGTGTGTGTGTGTGTATTGCATGGCTTAGACTGTACCCCCGCCCCTCTCTCT
>NC_134893.1:52229424-52236924 GCF_041734735.1 Babylonia areolata | reverse complement strand
ATCATCAAAATATTGCAAGCGGAAGGCTCTTATACTGGAGAGGTGAATGTTGACAAAGAATACCACAGTTCTGACGACGGAAGCTAAAGGTTGGGTCATTCAGACACCCGCTGGACATCCGAGGGGTCTGTGTAGAGGAGAGGAGGGGACTGGCCGTACTGAGTGAGTTAAAGTCCAGCCGACCACACAAAGGCCTTGTCAGGGAATCGGAGCTTATGTCTCAGTGGTGATGATCGGGAGGGAACGTGTGGTCACAGGTTCGAGTCTCGGCCGCAACCGGACTGTGATTTTTTTTGTTTTTTTTACTCCAACCCTCAGTACCCCCACCTCCACCCCCCCCCCCCGCCCCCCCCGTATATGTCTGTGTTTCGAATGTGCAGCATGAATTTAGCGCAAGTTAAAGAATCCACAGCGGCTGTGAAAAGTGTTGTTTTGTCCCTGGCAAAACTTTTTGTAGGAACAAAAAAAAAAAAAAAAAAAAAAAGAATGTAGAAGAATGCACTTCGATTGTAAAACAGTTGCACTTACATTGCAGACAGGAAAGGAAATCTGGTGGCGCAGCACTGTGGCGACTCGCGAATGGGTAGCGCTATGGTCTTGGAGTGTCGTCGATGGTCTGGAGGTAGTGCCGATGGTCTGGAGGTAGTGCCGATGGTCTGGGGGTAGTGTCGATGGTCTGGAAGTAGTGTCGATGGTCTGGGGGTAGTGTCGATGGTCTGGAGGTAGTGCCGATGGTCTGGAGGTAGTGTCGATGGTCATGGGGGTAGTGTCGATGGTCATGGGGGTCGATGGTCATGGGGGTAGTGTCGATGGTCTGGAGGTAGTGCCGATGGTCTGGATGTAGTGTCGATGGTCATGGGGGTAGTGTCGATGGTCATGGGGGTCGATGGTCATGGGGGTCGATGGTCATGGGGGTAGTGTCGATGGTCATGGGGGTAGTGTCGATGGTCTGGAAGTAGTGTCGATGGTCTGGAGGTAGTGTCGATGGTCATGGGGGTAGTGTCGATGGTCTGGAAGTAGTGTCGATGGTCTGGGGGTAGTGTCGATGGTCATGGGGGTAGTGTCGATGGTCTGGAGGTAGTAGTGTCGATGGTCTGGAGGTAGTGTTGATGGTCATTGGGGTAGTGTCGATGGTCATGGAGGTAGTGTCGATGGTCATGGAGGTAGTGTCGATGGTCTGGGGGGTAGTGTCGATGGTCATTGGGGTAGTGTCGATGGTCTGGGGGTAGTGTCGATGGTCTGGGGGTAGTGTCGATGGTCATGGGGGTAGTGTCGATGGTCTGGGGGTAGTGTCGATGGTCATGGGGGTAGTGTCGATGGTCTGGGGGTAGTGTCGATGGTCTGGAGGTAGTGTCGATGGTCTGGGGTAGTGTCGATGGTCATGGGGTAGTGTCGATGGTCTTGGGGGTAGTGTCGATGGTCATGGGGTAGTGTCGATGGTCAGGGTAGTGTCGATGGTCATGGGGGTAGTGTCGATGGTCATGGGGGGTAGTGTCGATGGTCATGGGGTAGTGTCGATGGTCATGGGGTAGTGTCGATGGTCTGGAGGTAGTGTCGATGGTCATGGGGGTAGTGTCGATGGTCATGGGGTAGTGTCGATGGTCTGGGGGTAGTGTCGATGGTCTTGGGTAGTGTCGATGTCCCTTTGGGGGGTAGTGTCGATGGTCTGGGGGTATGTCGATGTCATGGGGGTAGTGTCGATGGTCTGGAGGTAGTGTCGAGGTCTGGGGGTAGTGTCGATGGTCATGGGGTAGTGTCGATGTCATGGGATAGTGTCGATGGTCATGGGGTAGTGTCGATGGTCTGGAGTAGTGTCGATGGTCTGGGGTAGTGTCGATGGTCTGGGAGGTAGTCGTCGATGGTCTGGGGGTAGTATTGTCGATGGTCTGGGGGTAGTGTCGATGGCCATGGGGGTAGTGTCGATGGTCTGGGGGTAGTATTGTCGATGGTCTGGGGGTAGTATTGTCGATGGTCTGTGGGTAGTATTGTCGATGGTCTGGGGGTAGTAGTGTCGATGGTCTGGGGGTAGTGTCGATGGTCTGGGGTAGTGTCGATGGTCATGGGGGTAGTGTCGATGGTCTGGAAGTTGTGTCGATGGTCTGGGGGTAGTGTCGATGGTCGATGGTCTGGGGGTAGTGTCGATGGTCTGGGGGTAGTGTCGATGGTCGTGGGGGTAGTGTCGATGGTCATGGGGGTAGCTGACTAGCTATAGGTCGTTGAACTAGTTCTTAATCCACCAAGAGTCGCTCAGCTATCGCGGGATGAAGGCCAGTTCTCACAGCCTGAAGGCCACTCGCTGAGCTAGTTTTGGATGCGTCTGTTTCCCTCTCTCATTCCAGCGACGCCTGGAATTGTACCGCTGCGTAGTGTGTTAGTATGCATGCGGTCTAGTTCATGGTTTTTTTTTAGTTTTTTTTTTTAAGGATCTTGCTGGGAAGAAAGGTTCGCCCGCGCGCACGCACGCACGCACGCACGCACACACACACAGATTAAATATTTTAAAGTACATCATAAACACACGCACATATCAAAATATACATGTATGAAACGCCCAGCTATCCCGGCCTTAATGTATTGAAAAATACAAACAAACAAACAAAAAACAACAACAATCTCCCCCCCCCCCCCCCAAAAAAGAAAAAAAAAAAGAAAAAAAGAAAACTTCTTCAGTGCCAGGACTAGTCATAACTGTATTCAGGCATATTCAGTTCGTGGTTGATGATCTGTGTCAGTGGGGCTGCACCAGTATTTCCACAACAGCTCTCCACACTTCTTTCCCATGACACCCCGTGCCCCTGCTGGCGCTGGCAATCTATTCACCACCCCCCTCTTGTCCTCCTTTTCTGTTCTGCCATGTTCTTTCCTACCACCTATCTCTCTGCACCATTTAGAATACGTCTCCCGCACTGTTTAGGCGTTCTTTTATTCTTTCTTTCTTTCTTTCTTTCATTCATTCATTCAGAGCTTTGAAAGTGGATGCTATAGCCCGTGTAGATTGGGGTGGGGGTGGGGGGTGGGGGGTGGGGGTGGGGGGGACCTCACGTCTTATTTTTTCGTTGTTTTTTTTCTAAATTATTTTTTAACGTTATTTTTTTGTTGGTTTTGTTTTGGTTGTTGTTGACAGTTTGGATTGGAGTATGAAGTGAGTTTACGTTGCTTTGCATGATGGTGGTGGGGTGGGGGTGGGGGGTGGGGGTGGAGGTGGGGCTGGGGGGGGGGGGGCTAGGGGGGGGGGTTGTGGTGAGAGTTGGTTTGTTGTGAAACCCTGTATTGGTTTTGGGGCTGAAGGGTGGCTTTGAAGGGTGGGTTCATTTTGTGTGTGTGTGTGTGTGTGTGTGTGTGTGTGTGTGTGTGTGTGTGTGTGTGAACTGTCTGTCACATGCCTACATGCATGCTTGGGAAATCGCGGAAAAAGAAAAAAAAAGAAGAAGAAAAAACAAAAAAACAACCACCCCAAAACAAAAAGAAAACGTGCGTGGGTTGTTGTTTACATCATCGATGTCTTGTAATTCGACACCTTATGCAAATAAATCCCACCGCGTTGAATTATAATATATATATATATATATATATATATATATATATATATATATATATATATATATATATACTGTGCATAGGAAAGTGGAGGATGATGTATGCTTTCTCGGCAAGTCAGGCCGTGTTTGCGGGAAGGAGCACTGCTTTACATACATGATATATGTGAGGATGTGAAAGGTTTGATTGGAGTTTTGCTTTCTGTTGTTGTTTTTTTTGTCCGGTAAAGGTAAGAGTTTGTGTTACTCATGCCACCACTAAACGAGAGTCTCATTACACATATAATTATGCGATATGCGGGCCTGCGTTCATGTGTGTGTGTGTGTGTGTGTGTGTGTGTGTGTGTTGTGTTGTGTGTGTTGTGTTGTGTGTGTGTGTGTGTGTGTGTGTGTGTGTGTGCGTGCGTGCGTGTGTGAGAGAGAAAGAGAGAGAGAGTGTGTGTGTGTGTGAGGGAGACACACACACACACACACACACACACACACACACACACACACACACACAGAGAGAGAGAGAGAGAGAGAGAGTGTGTGTGTGTGTGTGTGTGTGTGTGAATCATAAATTTCTTCTTGTCAAATGATGCATTTCCCGTATGAATATTCGGATAAAAACAGCAGAAAGAAGAAGAAGAAGAAGAACACCACCACCACCACCACCACCACCTCCTCCTCCTCCTCCTCCTCCTCCTCCTCCCTCCTCCTCCTCCTCCTTCTCCTTCTTCTTCTTGTAGACAGACAATTTTAAAATAGGTGGAGAGGTGTGTGTTCGGACGCGTTTGATGGATTAGAACACCCAGAGCTGTTCTTGTACCTGCCTTCTGCTGCTAATCTGGAGCATAACTGTTGCCCAGCTTAAGTAACTGGTCAAGCGTGTTATTTCTCGGCAGCGGCTTTCGGCTGTAAGAGCGTTGGAGCTTTGGCGTCAAATGTTGACATTTTTTTTTTTTTTTTTTTTTTTTTTTTTGGTGGGTGTTGTATTTATGTGTGTGTGTGTGTGGCGTGGTGGTGTGGGGTCGGGTGGGGTTGGAAGTAGGTGGATGGATTGTGTGTGGGAATTGTGACAGCTGTCCTTGACGTGTATGTGTGTGTGTGTGTGTGTGTGTGTGTGTGTGTGTGTGTGTGTGTGTGTGTGATTACATATATATATATATATATATATATATATATATATATATATATACCCACAGGCATAATTGTAATTATACCCATGCACACATAAATGCATATTGTCAACCATGCACATGTCCACCAGGTTAATTTTTGTTGTTGTTGTGTTTCAAGAAGACGGCTTCGAATTATGAGGACACGGGGACAGCTGTCCTGTTTATTTTGAGTTTAAAAAAAATTCTGTCTGTGTGTGTTTGGGAAACAGCTGCGATCCTACATTGTTTTCGATTTATATTTGTACCTTTTTATGTACTAACCCCCCCCCCCAACCCCCCCTCCTCGGCCCCCCAATATTCCTTGTGACCCCGGTACACTTGCTGATAAAGACATATTCTATTCTATTCTATATTGTTATGTGACTGATAAACATTCAGATTTCATAACAATAAAGTATGGCATATTGTTCTATGATTCATGAACATTCAGGTTTCATAACACAATAAAGCATTTTCATTCCATTGTGTGCTTTTTCTTTTTTCCCTCTTGCCCCGTACTTCATGAACTAACCTTTTGAGTGATTGGTTTTCCTTCAGGCAGGCATTGCAGTGCAGTACAAGTGGACCACTCCACTGCGCCATGGAGTCTGGTACTGACTCCGTCTCCCTCGGATGTCCGTTCCCCTTCCACACCACCATCACCATCATCCAGTCCCACTGAAGTGATTTCTTTTTTGGTGGTGGGGGGGTGGTGGTCTTTGGAGGTGCAGGTAAGTGTTTTTTGAAGGAATGTTTGTTCGTTTTGAAAGAATGTTTGTTCGGTTTGAAGGACTGTTTATTCGTTTTGAAGGAATATTTATTCGCTTTGGAGGAATGTTTGTTGGTTTTGAAGGAATGTTTATTCGTTTTGAATGACTGTTTGTTCGTTTTGAAGGACTTTATTCGTTTTGAATGACTGTTTGTTCGTTTTGAATGACTGTTTGTTCGTTTTGAAGGAATGTTTATTTGTTTGGAAGGAATGTTTATTTGTTTTGAATGACTGTTTGTTCGTTTTGAAGGACTGTTTGTTCGTTTTGAAGAAATGTTTATTTGTTTTGAATGAAGGAATGTTTATTTGTTCGTTTTCAAGGACTGCTTGTTCCGTCTGAAGGGCTGTTTATTTGTTTTGAAGGAATGTTTATTCGTTTTGAATGACCGTTTGTTCGTTTTGAAAGACTGTTCGCTTTGAAGGACTGTTTGTTCGTTTTGAAGGAAGAAATGTTTATTTGTTTTGAAGGAATGTTTATTCGTTTTGAAGGAATGTTTATTTGTTTGGAAGGAATGTTTATTTGTTTTGAATGACTGTTTGTTCGTTTTGAAGGACTGTTTGCTCTTTTTGAAGGAATGTTTATTTGTTTTGAAGGAAGAAATGTTTATTTGTTCGTTTTGAAGGACTGTTTGTTCGGTCTGAAGGGCTGTTTATTTGTTTTGAAGGAATGTTTATTTGTTTTGAATGACTGCTTGTTCGTTTTGAAGGAATGTTTATTTGTTTTGAAGGAATGCTTGTTTGTTTTGAATGAAGGAGTGTTTATTTGTTCGTTTTGAAGGAATGTTTATTTGTTTTGAAGGAATGTTTATTCGTTTTGAATGACTGTTTGTTCGGTTTGAAGGACTGTTTGTTCGGTTTGAAGGACTGTTTGTTCGTTTTGAAGGAATGTTTATTTGTTTTGAAGGAATGCTTATTTGTTTTGAATGAAGGAATGTTTATTTGTTCGTTTTGAATGACTGTTTGTTCGGTTTGAAGGAATGTTTATTCGTCTTGAAGGAATGTTTATTTGTTTTGATAAGATGTTTATTTGTTTTGAAGGAATGTTTGTACGTTTTGAAGGAATGCTTACTCGTTTATTCGTTTTGGAGGAATAATTGTTCGTTTTGAAGGAATGTTTTCTCGCTTCAAAAGGAATGTTCATTCGTTTGCGGGTGGCTGGCTAAGCTGGCTGGCTGATTGTGAGACCTGTTTTACGTCCGTGTTCTTTTGTATTTTCAACTCTTGCTTTGGTTTCTTCTTTTTTCTCTGTTGTCCATTTTATGTCCTTTTTATTAAAATTTAGATTTTGATTTTTAATGCACCCGCTGTTATTACATATTAATAGCAACGCTATATGTATATGTTTTTCTTGTTCTGTTCACTATTCCCCCCCCCCTTTTTTTTGGCCCTTGAACAGAAAAACAAGCAAAAAAAAAAGCATGCAGCAACAAAACAACATTAACAAAATGCGAGCAACCTCCACCCCCTCCCCTCTCCCTCCGCCCCCCATGGTTTAAAGGGTGGCGCTGTACTGTGGCGACCATTGATCTAAAAAAACGAGATGGATAGCGCATGATTCGTTTGAGCGGCCCCTTTACTAGCTGAAGCCAGCGGAAATGTTCAACCAGCCATTTTGCTAGTCGTGTTGGTATATAACGCGATGCGGTAGCTTCAGTCATACATGTAGCCGAGCGCTCAGATGGCTACGATGACTGCTTCGGCACGGCAAGCCTTCTCTTGCTCGTGACGAAAGTTAATTAAGCTGACATTCCTGTGTGTGCCTCCACAGCACGTTTGCGCTACGTGTCACTGCACTGTTTTCATGCGAATAACTTTGGTAAATACACTGTTGGCAGATAACAATCGAGATAACATTTGGCATGTCGTGGAGACAAACATAACACAGTTTCCTCGAAGACACACGGTTACAGTTCAGAAACTACCACCAGTTAGCAGACGACGGTCGGATACGAAACTCAGTATTGCTTCAGCTTTCCTGGCCAATCATTGAGCTATCCATCTATTTTTAGAACAGTGTATGGCGACGCGATTTTTACACAAATGAAATCTGTTG
>NC_134893.1:52219424-52221924 GCF_041734735.1 Babylonia areolata | reverse complement strand
GCTAATTAAAAAAAATTTTCATAAAAGAGCAACTGATGTCTTTGGGAGTGCGAAGGCGAAGTGGGAACAGGCATGCCGATAGGGAAAACACAGAATGGTGAAACTGAAAGCCAAAGTGGGAACAAGTATACCGGTAGGGATCAAACAGAATCGTGAAAGGCGAAGCGGGAACAGGCATACCGGTAGGGATCACTCAGGATCGTGAAAGCCGAAGTGGGAACAGGTATACCGGTAGGGATCAAACAGAATCGTGAAAGACGAAGCGGGAACAGGCATACCGGTAGGGATCACTCAGAATCGTGAAAGATGAAGCGGGAACAGGCATACCGGTAGGGATCACTCAGAATCGTGAAAGACGAAGTGGGAACAGGCATACCGGTAAGGATCACTCAGGATCGTGAAAGACGAAGTGGGAACAGGTATACCGGTAGGGATCACTCAGAATCGTGAAAGGCGAAGTGGGAACAGGCATACCGGTAGGGATCACTCAGGATCGTGAAAGCGATGCTGGGAACAGGTATACCGGTAGGGATCACTCAGGATCGTGAAAGGCCGAAGCAGGGAACAGGCATACCGGTAGGGATCACTCAGGATCGTGAAAGACGAAGTGGGAACAGGTATACCGGTAGGGATCACTCAGGATCGTGAAAGGCGAAGTGGGAACAGGCATACCGGTAGGGATCACTCAGAATCGTGAAAGGCGAAGCGGGAACAGGCATACCGGTAGGGATCACTCAGGATCGTGAAAGGCGAAGTGGGAACAGGTATACCGGTAGGGATCACTCAGAATCGTGAAAGGCGAAGTGGGAACAGGCATACCGGTAGGGATCACTCAGAATCGTGAAAGGTGAATCGGGAATTCGCAAACTGGGATGACACTTGCGCCAACCCGTGCCTTCAGGGTTTGGGGGCAATTTTATTTTTGCAGTGTATACAGACTTCAAAAAAAAAAAAAAAAAAAAAAAAAGTGATGAAGTTCACTCCATAAAAGCAGTTAAATTTTCATTGAAAAAAAAATCAAGACATGACACAGAAGAAAAGGCGGATAGCTGTCCAAACGGAAAAAAAGTTAGCCTGCAGAACTATCAGTGGTGAATGTGTATTATGTGAAGTTGAACTAGATCAAAATGTTGATACTATTTTACCCCCCCCCCCCTCACCACCCCCATCTTGTGACCCGGAGTCGGGGTTAGGGTGGGAGTGGGAGCGGGGGAGGTCGTGCTCTAAATGGATATACGTCTTACAACTGCTGTCTTATTAACAGCTGTAAGTCATCGATCGAAGCCGCATTGAAATTCGGTTAGCACTATACTAGCGGTTTGGGAGAAAGCACTGTCCACGTGCGGCCGGTCCGATGGACGCACACGAACGCTCGCTCTCTCTCTCTCTCACGCGCGCGCGCGCGGGCACACACACACACACACACACACACACCAGACCAGACAACACCATACCGCACCATGCTACATTCATCACACAACACGCTACATACATACGCAGCGAGTGTGCGTGACAAGGGTTCGTCTTTCGTACGGGTTTTTTTTTTTTTTTTTTTGTATTGTTTTCATTACTTTTTTTTTAACCGGCTCTAATGACGTGGAAGAAGACAAAGCCCGTTGTATGTCAGTTCCTGAGGTCGGAGACCAGACATCAGAGATGGAACTAGAGCTTCCATTGTCCACTGACAGGGGGAGTGGGGATGGTGGTGGTGGTGGATAGCATGTTGGTAAGGCCTGTAGTGTCTTCGGAGGTGTGTGCATGTGTGTGTGTGTGTGTGTGTGTGATGGGGGTTGGTGTGGTGGTGGAGTGAAGTGATGGGGGGGGGGGCAAAGTCTGACCTGTGACACCGGCTGAACAAGACTGGGAGGGACGTTTCTTGGTATGTCACTGTCTATACTCACTTACAGTTGCCCGTGCGCGCGCGCGCGCGCGCTCGTGCGCACACACACTTTGTCTGTCTGGTCTGTCTGTCTGTCTGTCTGTCTGTCTCTTTCTCATTCTCTCTCGTGATGATGATGATCATAATCAGCAGCATCGTCATCGTTATCATCAGCATCATCATCATTACTAGTATGATAAGCTGCCCTCTTTTTTTTTAGTTGTCAGTATGGTATCTCACACTTCTGGATTGATTCAGATTTCGCGTCATTAGGCCTACTGTATGAGTGTTTTGCTGTTTTGTTGTGTTCTGTTGCACTGTGTTGTGTTGTGTTGTGTTGTGTCACGTCGCGTTGTGTTGCATTGCGTTCCCTTATGTTTCGTTGTGTTGCGTTGCGTTGCGTTGTGTTGCATTGCATTGTGTTGGCAGTACTTTCTTGTGGAATTATTTCTTGCTGAGCATACGCAGTGTAAGAGAAAAGTGACCCCCCCCCTCCCCCTCCCCCCCCCCCCACTCACCCCCCAAAACAGAAAAAACCCAAAACAACGAAAACAACAAAGAAAACCCAACAAAAACCAAAACATGTACCCCCCCCCCCCCCGAAAAAAAAAGGAAAGAAAA